>NW_024582091.1:16956852-17291548 GCF_017639235.1 Corvus kubaryi
CCGGGCGCCCCGCAGGCACAGCCGGGTGAGCGCCTGCCGGGATCTGGATGAGGAGCGCGGCGACTCCCCGGACAGCGGGCACTGCCCGGGCACCCGCAAGTCCAGCTTCCTCTCCCGCGCCTTCACCGGGAGCCGGGCGGGCAGCGACAGCGAGAGCACCGCCTCCCGCGGCGGCTCCGGCTCCGGCTCCGGCTCGGGGGGGAAGCGCCGCGAGGAGGGCGCGCCCAGCCCGCCGCCCGCCGCCGCCTCGGGACGCCGCGTGTCCATGGCAAGTAGCGCCCGGGGCAGCCCGCGGGAGGGGGGCGGCGGGGAGGCCCGGCACCCTGTGCCGGCCCTGGGGAGGAGGGGACGAGCCAGGGGGCAGGACTACTCGGGCAGGACTTCCAACACAGCCCCAGCGCCTCGCGGCCTCCCGGACAAAGCCAAGCTCCCAAACGCTCGGCCTCCTTCTGCAGTGAAAGCAGGAACACCAGGGAATTACTGAGTCCCGAGGAGCTCTAAGTCACCGAATCCCAGCTTCTTTATATTCATTCCATCATCCCAATCAACTGGACGAGGATTGTCCCAGGGAAAATTTCTTCAGCTCCTGCCAGTGTAAGAAAAAGAAGCCTTGAATGCATTGAGTTCAATGACACAACTTCTCTCAGTTTCGGGTTTGTCCCAGAGGTGACCTCCAAGTTGAATAATTGTTCAATGAATAAATCAAAAGATCTACATTAAAAAAACCCCCACCAAATAATTGCAATGCCAGAGCCAACGACTACAGAATTGCTTTTTCAGCAGCTCTTCCTTTTCTTTGGCCACATGCTCTAGGCTTGCTTACAGTCATAATGTTGATAAGATATAGTGCTTGCACTTAAGAATCAACAAGGCTTTCTTAAAAGTGATTTGAATTGTGGTTGCCTCAGATAACAGGTTTTGTTCTTTGAGAGCACAGAGGCTCCTTTACAATCGCTTGCAGTAGCAAGCCCATAAATACCTTTTTCTGGGGCATGTAATAAGCAAGATCACTTCACACAAAGCTCAAAGTCATAGATTCTGTTCAATTTTTTTTCCTTGCTCTTCCTAAACACCCCCACTCCCCTTTTTTTCTTATATAGACAACAAACAAAACCAACCAACCAACTTCAAATCTTTTGTGGTAAGAAACACAAGGCACCGTTACATTGCTCATCCAAAAACTGTTTGTGGGTTCCAGTTTTCATGGGATGACAGTTCCTACAATAAGCCAGTCAGCATAAACCATGTTAAATTGTCACTTAGGTGCAATTGAACCACTTTCCACTTCAATCTTTCTAATACAGAGAGAGGGCCTAGAGCCTAATCTGTTGATCTGCTGGGTTTTGATATTCAGATAGAAGGCTCTTTAAAAAGGTGAAGTGCAGAAAGTTATTTAAAGCAAGACAGAATTTCAGTAGCACCCTGTTGCGAACTCACAGAAGTTGCTTGGCAGCTTTTCCTGTGTAATGACAATGACTCTATCTTCCAGGGGAGCTCTTCGGAGAAATACAGTCAGTTTGCAAAACAATGTCATTACTCTTGAAAGTAACAGTGCTCCAGCATGCTGTCTTTGGAGATCATTACGTGTAGGATTTGTGCTAGCATTTTAAAATGTGACTGATGTAGGTGTGCTACCTGGTGCTTCCTGCTTACAGCACACAATATTTAAAAGTACGTGTACTTCTTAATACAACTGAGTCAAGATTTTGGCAAATGCACTTCACTCTGGCACTGCTGCAGCATTTTATGAATACTGATTTCAATACACAAATATGCTGGTGCATCACAAATATGTGGAACCTGGGCATTAGAACTTGAAGACTCTTACAGTCTGCATTCCCCAATTCCTATATTAACCATTTAATTTGGTCAAAGGCACTCAGCATTGGTTTGATATGTTTTAACTTGATTTCCAGAAGACAATCATAATGTATGAATAATAGAATCATAGAACGATTTGGGTTGGAAGGGATCTTAAAGATCATCTAGTTCCAACCCCCACCCTGTCAAGGGACTCTTTCCACTAGACCAGGTTGCCTGAAGCCCCTTCAAGCCTGGATTTGAACACTTCCAGGGATGGGGCGTTCACAACTTCTCTTGGCAACCTGTTCCAGTGCCTCACCCCCCTCACAATAAAGAATTTCTTCCTACTAAACCTACTCTCTTTCATTTTAAAGCCATTCCCATTTGTCCTATCACTACAAGCCCTTGCAAAAAGTCCCTCTACAGCTCTCTTGTAGGCTCCCTTCTACTTACTGGAAGGCCACTACTAGGTCACCCTGGAGCCTTCTCTTCTCCAGTCTGAACAACCCCAATTCTCTCAGCCTTTCCTCATAGGAGAGGCAATGTTTGGAGAAAAGAAAAATGTGTATTACTAGATTTATCTGTGTGATAAGAGCATTCAAAATCTATTGATCATGTTTTTTAAAAAAATAAGTACTTAAAAGTAATTGTATTAAAAAATTCCAAATGAAGCTTACAAAACTATGCCATCCTACTGTCATCCCTGATTAACGGTGACTTGCAACAGTAATGCAGAGAAAGCACAGACACTTTTTAATATAACAGTGAATCCACATGAACAAACATACTCTAAACAGCCAAAATGGAGTCTGTTCTAACCTAAATTTTACTAATCTAAGCTGGGTAGCCTAATAGCAGAATTGACACTGTTCTTCAATTTTCTTTGATAACTTTCCCAAACTGTCATCTTTAGTTCCATACTGGTTCCAGTTTTTTCTTTTTCCCTTCATCCACACCATTTGGCCAGAGTTTGTCTGTAGCATTCTTCATATTAGGTTCAATGAGAGATGAGTATCAACTCAACATTGAAAATATCACTTTCTGTAGCTCAATAACCATTCTGGCAACTTCCAACCAAACACCTACCCATGTTCTGTGGTAAGACAGCAGGACACCTGCAGCTGCCCACAAACACTATAGTTTTCTTCTTAGCTGAAAGAAAACCTCAAAGCTACACAAAATCTATCCATCCGATACTGCAAGAGTGTTCAGACAAGTCAACTGCGCTCTGTGAGTCAGGACATTGAAAGTACTGAGCAAGTCTAATGGTACAGTTTATGGATGCTTGATCTTCAGCCAGTGATGAGCTTCTTCCTGACCAGTATTATCACCGCCACTTCCACAGCAAAACTGAATCTCTTACAAGTAAACAATAATCATTAGGCACAAATAAATGTTTTAAGATTACCTCTTGTAATGTATTGCACCCTCTGGATCAAACTATGAAGACCAGGTGGTGGATAGTAATTGGTCAGGTCATATCATGGGATTTTTTTCATAAGTACAAAACTGCCTCTCTCAAAGAGAACAGGAAGTTCTTCTTAGGACTTCCTCTTTGGAGGAAAGGTTGCTTTGGACCCTTAAGAGAGAATTCATTTAGTTCTTCACTGAAAGCCCTTATGAAACAGCGCAGTAGGATACTGAATACAAAATGCATGTTTGGCTATCAGGATTCCTCAACTTTTTCAGACTTCAGTTCAAACCAGACCATCTCTGTATATAAGAAAGAAGAAATGCCTTTCCCATTGGTAGAATTTATACAGGGCAACCATGTTTGGCCACAGTGCAAACTAGAAGGCTGTTTAAAACTTCCTCATCTGGAATTGGTGGAGATGAAGAGCCATTTCATCATTTCGCGTCCAACTGCAGCATAAACCCCTGACAAAATATTTACATTGCAACTGTTTAGTTTTACACCCAAACTACTCACTCTTCATGTTCAGTTCTGTTTCTTTCACACTGCATTGTCCAAAGTTAATCATTATTCAGACGAGGAAGCCAAAGTGAGAGAGACAGAAAACCTAAAAAACTTATTTGGCTAAAGATCCATTGGGAAAAAAAATACCTTTTTTTGAGGCACTGCTGGTCAAGCTTTAGGTTTATTAGATTCTGAGGACAGAATACCAAAACTGGACCTTCGAGCACATAGCAAAGCAAAGATGGAGTCAATGCATGACATGAGGGTTATTTCTAACTGATTTCATTCCACCTAAACACAGTGACAAGAGCATTGCTGACTGTATGGATGAGCTAATCTCAATATAATGTTACAAAACTCTACGCTGACAGGGGAATCCAGCAACTGTGTACAGCTGAAGTCAGACTATCTGCAAGTCTCCAAAACCTTGGTCCTGAGGACCACATTCAGCATGCTTTGAAGTGACAGAAAACAATTTTTTCACTGATAACTATCTCCACATTAATAATTTCCAAGGCTCACTTAGAGGATACATTTTAGAGAATATACAGTATCTTATCTTCTGTGAAATATGGTGGGTACACACATAGTTCTGCCCTAAGGTTTGCATCTCTCACCACATTTTAACTTTTATTTTAGGGGAGATATAGCTGTGGAGCAAGAGGGCATCTTCTGCATGATCCCAGGCTGCCAGACACCATTAGGCAAAGCAGGTCTTAAATGGCAGCTTTTCACACACAGCTGAGTGAAAAGAGCTTCACTGAATTTAGTATATCCACAATCATAACTGACAGCCAGGAGCTGGATCCACAAAGGTGTGTAGGAATTATGCTGCTGTCAATAGGACTCTGCACATGAATGATATTATGAGAAAAAACCCTAATAATTTGCACCAGTCAGGGTCTTGACTAATGGATAATCCATGCTTAAGCCTGATAAGATTAATTGACTGATGCAGTCAAAGGTCAGTATATAACGAGTACCGATACAACCTGTGCTCTCTTGAAAATAGGCAGGGCCAGGAATTACAGCCCAGAATAGGCACTCTCGGGGGATTGCACTGAGGGTGGTTGTCTCACAGCCTGTGCATGCAGGGCTGTGTGAAGCCATTACAACCATCCAATAACTCTCTTCTTATCTCTGGGGGCCATGAAAAACAGATCTGAGCACTCCAAATGACCAGTTAGAGAAGACGGCAGCTTTACTTCCAAAGGCACCGTTTGCCAGAATCAAGCAGTCTTCCTCCTCACCCATTTTCTGCAAACCAGGGAACAATTACAGAACGAACAGAAAGCTCATCTGAGATGACCACAGCCTGAGGTTCCATCTTCAGAGTGTCGCAGTGTCATCCCAATTCAATAGCTGAATGCAAGCATTTCTACAAAAGCTGGAGGCTGGCTGGTATTTGCTTGCTAGCTGCATTTGAAGTCTTTGCTAGTCGTGTTTCCTGCCCTTCTAAAGCAGAGGATTCCAGTTGCATGCTACCTGAGCATGTCCAGTATCAGTTCTTTCTGGTCTTTATCCATGTGATAATTTTCTAAAGAATTCTATGGTGTACTCTAAAACCTAGAAGTTTTAATTTGGCTAACTGGGATTTGGAACATGTACACTAGATTGGCAATTCTCTTCACAAAGGCACCAACTTTCAGATGACTTGGAACTAATTATCACATTTGCAACCCATGCCTAAATCTGTATTAAGAGAACTACTGTGCTAGTGCTCTTGCTAGAGTACCCAAGGGTATTCCAAGAAGATGGGGGGCTTGACATTATCTAATGGTTGTGTTTCTTCATGAAGCCATGATAAGTTCCTAAATCACAAAACAAAACTGGAAATCACTAGAAGATGTGTAATGTTCTTAGCAACCAAAATTACTAGATCAAGATTTTCATAAAGAATTAGGCCTTTTAGACACTCCAGATTTTTGTTTTTCAAGAAGTGCGGCATCTTCCCCATCCTCTCCTCCAGAGCGCCCTGTGCTTTCACAGTGTAATTTTTCTAAGTCTGTATTTTTGGCTACAAAGTAACCAATGTATCTTTAAAAGCCAGGCTCCCTTCTCATGGTGAATGAAGGGATAAAATTGACAATGAAGCAGGTGGTGACGCTGATACCCTCAGATTGCAGAATTGGTCTGAGATAGGGCTGCTGATTTTATTCATTTTCAGAAAAGGAAGTCTCTGGGGCTGAAATCCTGGTTCTGTCAAAGTTGGGGAAATTTTACAATTCACTAGGTTTGGTTTTCCTCATTGCACTGCTCTTTTATTCCTCTATGCTGTTCAATTTTTTCCTGCTTCTCAATTCTCCATTCAGCTTTGAGCCTCTTACCCACTGGGAAAACACTCCATAGTGAGCAGGATAGGGAGGAGAAAGCTGCTGTTCAGCATGAGTGCTTGCCATCTTCTTCAGAACATGGCATGTTTATTCAACCTTTCAACAACATGTAAGGAATAAATATCCACTCATTTAACTAGCTGCTCACCTGCTCTTGCTTCTGGGGCTGCAACAGCTTGATAAGAGTGAATGTACATTGAAATAACAAACCTGATAACCATGGAGGAGTTATTTATACAGCTGAGCTCCACCAGGAAAATCTAGAGGTAGGGTGAGGGAGTGGAAAAACCCTGTGTTCCTCTAGGATTTTTGAGAATCCTTATAGGTATTCACATTTACACCTCTGGTAACTACTGCTGGTTTTGTACAGCTTTGCCGTGAAAACACCTCTTTAAAAAAATAAATAAATCCCACAGTGTTTGTATCTTATTCTGCCCTGGAGCACTCAGAAGAAGCTTGTGGTGATGAAAGCAAGTGTACCAATTATTCTGCAAAAGCCACTTGGCCACCCAAATGTAACCATTCACCAGTTGCACAAACACAGATAAACTTTGGGTGTTAGCAGCAGTTGAACACTAATTAACCCCTCTGAGGATTTGTGCAGCAACAAACAAGCTGGATTTTAGAAAGTGGAACTTGTTTAATTGAGTCTGTCTTTGTTAGGTTTTAAAGAATTCAAAAATATACAAGCCCCCTTACTAGGTATAGGAAGAGCTCTAGGATGGGTTCACTGATTTCAAACAAATTATTAAACCACAGAATTATAGAATCAGAATGGTTTGGGTTTAAAAGGACCTTAAAAATAATCTAGTTCCAACCCCCACCCCCATGGGCAGGGACACCTCCCACTAGACAACATTGCTCAAAGCCCCACCCAACCTGGCCTTGAACACTTCCAGGGATGGCACATCCACCACTGCTCAGGGGAACCTGTTTCCGTGCCTCACCACCCTCATAGTAAAGAATTTCTTCCTAAAACCTAATATAAACCTACTCTCAGTTTGAAGCCATTACCCTTTGTCCTATCACTACATGCCCTTGCTACCAGTCCCTCTACAGCTCTGTTGTAGGCCCTCTTTAGGTACTGGGAGGTGCTATAAGGTCTCCCTGAAGCCTTCTCTTCTCCAGGCTGAACAGCCCCAACTCGGCCTGTCTTCATAGGACAGGTGTCCCAGCCTCTCTGCCCATCTTCACAGCCCTCCGCTGGACTTACTCCAGCAGCTCCAATGACATTCTTATATCAGGGTCCCAGAGCTAGATGCAACACTCCAGGTGAGGTCTCACAGGAGCCGCGTAGAGAGGGAGAATCGCCTCCCTCAACCTGCTGGTCACTCTAATGCATTCATGTGTTTATTCTGGTTTAAAAGCAAGGTGTTGCCCCTCTTCCCACCCTCCCCTTAGCATTGACCAAAGCCCTACAAGGCAAGTTTGTTGTCAGCTAAACACCAGATACCCTTCACTATGTGTTGGGGTTAATTACTATGATAGCATTTGTTTTTCTCCTTTAAGCCAATTCATGCTTTCTTTCTCTTGTTATCTTTCAGAGTATGCTCCTAGAACTATCATCCATCATGAAAAAGTAAGGACATTCTAAGGAGAAGAAATAAACGAAGGGATCGAGCACAAACTGCCTTCAGCAGAGAGACAAAAAGCAGATTTTCTGTTGCTGTGTTCCCCTCTCCCGCTGCTATAATGTGTAATTGATAATACAGTTTAAAGAAGCAAACACTTATTCCTCCATTTCATGCCAATCCCAGCTGTACTGTACTCTGACTGCTGGTGTTAATGGGTAGCTCTCTCCACGACTCAAGATTTCTCTCACGTAGACTGAGCTGGATCTTGTCAGTGTGTGCTGCCACTGCAGAAACACCCTTGTGTCTTTGAGGGAGCGTTTTGGGATGTACAACTTCTTGTGCATGCTAGTGGTGTTCATATCAGAAACCAGCCTGATCCACAGACCTTCAAGGTAGCGTAAGACCCAAGCCACTGACAAGAAAGGAATAGTTTGATTTGAAAGTAACCTGGAAGGCTACATGGTCTCTATCTCTCCAGACTTCAACAGCCAATGAATAAAAAGACAGAGGAAACACTCACAGAATCTGAAAGGACAGAAAATTAAAGCAAGGGAAAAAAACAGTTGAAGAATACCTGCTGCTCGTCTGCCTTTGCTAATGCAATCCTCAAACTCTGATAGAGCTTTTCCATGCTAATGTAGCCTCCTCATAGCTAATGCTTTTGGATTCAAAATTGAAACTGATATCAGACAATTTAAGTGCAAAACATCTATACTTTTTAGTTTGCTGTTTGAGAAGATCACATCATGGTCACAAAAATCTTATTTGTTTCACAGTCTCATTAATTCATACAGAAGAACCAAAAGACAAGCAAAGCCAAAAAGAGCTCGTTTCAGTTTGCTAGGACAGCCTAGCTCTGGAGGGTTGGCTTTCTGGGTTTTATGCAGCCCAAGAAAGCATCACTTCCACTTGTGTACCTGGAAAATAAAGCACTTTCTTCTGACTGTCCCTGACCCTGTTTCTGGCCACATACTTTAAGCTGCTTTTATTTGTCAAGCTTATCACAGTTCACATTTGCTATCAGCTCAGCAGGGAGCGATGCTTGGAACAAGTTCGTTTGCTATGCAGCTTTCCCTAAACATAAAAATCCTCCATGACTTGACAACTGTAAGGCAAGGCTAGCAGAAAGCAGGACTGCTGGAAAATAACTCAAGCATAAAGATTGCAGTGTTTTGTGTTTTTCAAGTGCGTGTGATTTACATTCATATTCTGCCTCACTAGAAACTCATTGACAAATTGCCTGTGCATTTGTTCAGTATTTTAAGGCAAAAAAAAAAAAAAAAAAGGAAATACTTGAAATGGTGGCCATTAAATGCCAGTAACAACTGAGGGATGGAGAAACAGCTTTGCTAAAGTACTTTGTCTACTGCCAGGCTGTGTAGATGCAGTGGATGCAACATCTTCTGACAGATTTGATAGGGTGGGAAGCCTTCATCATATTCATACATGCTCAACAGGAAGATTCAGAAAACTGAGTAATGCAATGGAAAGTAGTGTCTGATTTTCTTCCATGAGAACCTTAAGACTGAAACACTGCAGGCAACTTTCACTGCTGCAGATGGAGGAGAATGCAGCTTGCATCTCTAAGGTTGGTGGCCCAGGGAACACGATCTACGGTCTCCTGTTTGGTGATAAAAAAAGCCTGGAGACCTCCCTCTAGCAGCTTGCCCTCCTCCCCACTCCACAGCCAGCAAGCATGTGGGCCAGGGTAGGACAACTGGTCACGCCATTCCCCCTCCCAGGGTCTCCTGCCAAGCTATTGAGCAGGCTCCCAGCTTGTGTCTGACACAAGGAGAGAGGTGGTTGATGTGGGAGCCCCACAGCACAAACAGTCCCCGCTAGACCCCATGTCCTGCTTGTGGTAATAGCATCCGAAGCTGTTGTAATTTCTTCTTTCCTTTCTGGCTTTTCTGCTAATGGTCCATGGCACAGGTTTCCTCTTTCAGAGAGGAACACTACAGAGACTTTTCAGCTATGTTTTGTTTCTACAGAAACCTCTCTAAGTTTCTCTCACGTTTTCCTTAAAGGGGAAACAAACCTCAGCCTCTTCCCTTACCTTCCAATAAGAACACTGGCTCTTCAGAAGACCAAAACAAAGACTGAGCAGAATTGCCTGAAGTCATGCACTAGGGGAATGCATATAGATACAGCTTATTTGATTTTCCAAAAAAACTTATTTCACGTTTGCAAAGGAACACCCTGGGCTGTTCCTGCAGATCAAAGGTAACTGGATCCCTGGATCAAAGACTACTAGTGAATTAGCAGTGGGACCACGTGAGTAGAAGTCTCTTCATCAGTCTAGAGATTCACCTGGCAGTAACAAGCACACCCAACCTACCCTCCTGAATCTCACCTACAATCTACGTGTTAACCGAGCCCTGCAACATCGATTTCAGAGTCAAGATGAGGCGATTTACAATACATAATGATATGTCTTTATTTCATCAACAGAAATGGTGTCTAGACAAAATTCAGTTAACACTAGCAATTCAAATGAATGAAAAGGGTTGGGTGGTTTTTTTTCATTTTTGTTTTTTTGCACAATACTGTATTTACAATGAGTAAATGACATTTTAAATTCATTAGTTCATAGCAATGCTTTCTTCCAAAAAGGTAAAAATTCTTAGTAACAGAGAGTAAGCATCAACAGCCACCTCATTTATTTATACAATAAAAATCACAAGAAACCACAGTCACCTAGAAAAAAAAATAAAGACAAGCTTAAGAACTAGTACAATAAAATGATGCATTGAATTAAGTTACATTAATCGCATAGAATTTGTGTAAAAAGTATGTAGAAAAAACACCTGATGTAACCTGTTACAGTCATTGACCAGTTATGAGAGGTACAGAGGGTTATACAGGTAGATATGTGTGAAAACTGTCCATACTGTTTGACCTGGGGAGGAAGAGAAGAGGGGTTGCACCCCCTTGCATACACTGATAAAACCCTGTTTTGAATATGGCCTCTGAAGTTTGTAAGGCATATATAAGAGGTGCACTTGTAACCAACTGGTTCTGGAACAAACTCTTAGGGCATCCCCACCCTTGAAATCAAAGGTGATGCTTGGAACTTTGAGTAAACAACCACGCACCGAATATCACCAAAGTGTTTAGTATCATTCCTGCTGGTCTGAGGGATCCAGAGAGCTTCAGGCAGAGCGAACGCAGTAGTGGGAACAGGACATGCACATTTCTCTCGGGTACATCACAGATGCAGGGTACCACTGGCCTGGGCACGGGGTGCCAGCCACAGCTCCCAGCACGGGGCAGCTGCTCCCTCCTCTGCCCACATCCCAGAGTGTGGGCTCCTCTGGCTGCAGGGATGAGCCCACCGTCGACTGCAGCCCCTGCTTGGCTCCCTCCAAAACGGGGGGGAGTCATTTGGGTTTGTAGCCTGGGACGATCTCTGCTTCTAAGCAATCAATGAAATCAAACACTGCCAGTTGCCATTTCTATTTTGGGATGCTAGTTTTTTTCTGCATGCCCTTAATTAGCCAAAAGGGACAACAGTGGCACTGCATGAACCACACAGTGACTTTCACTTATGGCAAGGGCTCTGCCCACAGTCTCTTAAGTTTGTACAAGAACAGGAGTCATCTAACTGGCTTTTTAGCAGTTGTTTGGTTGGGGTAATGAGCTCATAAAAAGATATTTTTATTATTCTTTCCTGCCCAAAAGTGATTTTGTTTGCAAAAATGGCAATATTATCCGTGTAATACCTTAAAATGCATATCAATAATTGACTTCGATATAAATAATACCTATCTTGGTGGAGTGTAGGAAAATACTGTACACTTAGTCTTTGCAAGTAATGCCATTAAAATTTTGAGAGTAAAGGGAATAATTATTCTACAGACCACCAACAATAGATCTTTTAAATATACACACAGTATTTGAACATATGCATATACACATATATTGTATTCTACAGCATCAGACCTGATGCCTGAGTCATAAAATACTCCAGGGAGTATTATAAATATACATATATGTATTATAAACAGGAAAATACACAAACACACACTCTGACTAGAATTATAGATGTATGTATACATACATACACATATCTTATATATGGATGCAAAATTAGCTTGGACTGTGTTGGCAGAGACAAAACTGAAATGAAGTAAAAATCTGTTGAGAAAATTTCTAACAGGAAAGAGCAGAAATTCTTTATGTTAATAGTTTTAGTTTCACCTCACTTCTGATAAAAATAAAACTGCTCCATACTTAGCAGATCCCCTCCTTATGCAAAGACGCTGCTCATACTGAGCTAAAACTTCTCAAGGCAGCCCTAAAATAGAGACTTTTAAAATGATGTAGCCATAGGCTACAACATTCACCCAGAGGCACCTTCAAAATCATCTCAGATCAGGAAAAAAAAAGGTGGAAGCAGCACTCCATGTTGCAGTGGTAGAGGATGTGAAGTGGAGCAAAATGTAAGCCTGTGGAAACCTGGCAAAAGTTCACTTTATCTCACTGCAAAATTCACTGTGGGTCTCCTATTCTGCAAGTGCACCCCTTGCTCTCTCTTCACCATCACAGCAGTGGATTACAAGACACAGGTGAGGATGTGGTGTTGATTCTGGAATCGCAACACTTCACCATGCTTTCTCCTCGTGGATCAGTTTTCATTTTATTACAGGATTATAGTGAGTCCAGCATGCAGATTTGTTTTATTTACTAGGCAATCATGAAGTCACATATTAAAAAAATTAAACATATATCTAGGCATTTTAACTTCTATGTAAGCACTCTTTAGGATACAGACTTGACGAAGTGTCGCATTCCAGATTAACAACCACACTATCAGCATTAATCATTTCTCTGGCAGGACTTAATCCACTTAGCAAAGTTATGTATCTCGTTCCCACTCTCCTTTTTAAAGAGAAGTAGCAGTTAGCATACTAATCACTGTGGCTTGCTTTTGCAGCACATTTTACTTCCTTGGGAAAAAAATAATACAGGGATTAGATCCAAAAATATAGTGCATCTTAAAAGCAGCATATACCCTTAGAAAGACATTTAATAAATTACTTGTACAATATATAAAATAATAGTTTTATACTGCAGCATCAAACTCTTGACGCCTGAGTCATCACGTTAGGAAGTCAGTGATATAAATACTGGGATCTCCTGATAACACAGCCAACATTTTTGCTTTTGTTTTGCTTGTTTTCCATTTTGTTTTCCGTTTGATTTTCCTCTCTCTCTCTTTTTTTTTTTTTTAAATATATTTTTTCACTACCTTTTTGTTCCAGAATCAGCTTGCAATGAGCTTTAATTGTGTTCAAGGCACCCCCAGAGAACGCAGAGAAACAAACACATTATATAGTGTAGTACTCACCTGACAAAGCATAACAAGCCTAAATGAAATGAGGTTTCCTGGCAATACAAGTATAGCAATAGCAGAGGAAAAGGAGGACTAGATACAGACTGGACAGAGCTCCAAGGACTCACATGCCCATGGGAGCAGTACAGTGCTCAGCGGGGAGATGGGGTCTCACCACGCCATTCCCAAGCAACGCCCGGCAGGACAGATGCTGCATGTATCCTCTTGGACAAATGCAAAGAGATTCTTAAGATCACAGTGACCACTGGCCAAACTCTTAAAATTCTGCTGTCAGATTTTTTTCGCTCTTCCCAATGATATTTTGTGGTCACTTGGTTTGTCTTTGTGAGAAAAGAATGGTTGGGTATGTAAACTGGCGTCCAGGTCTGAAACTAATTCTCCCAGTATCTTCCTTTAATGTTAGCCCAGTAACTGCTTTGAAAGCCACATGGTTCAAAATAGCAAAAAAACCCCTCAAAACAAAATAGAAACAAACAGCAACCACCACCACCACCAAAAAAACCCCACTGAAAAACCATGATACATGTAAATATAGGAAGCAATGACACAAAATCAGCCACTTCTAATGGGAAAGAATGAAATCAAACATCCAGAAAAGCTTGCAGGGGAGGGAAAGAGAGACACGAGCGAAAGGTTGAGGAAGAGACACTTATTTGAGCAGTGGTTTTAAATATCAGTTCCCAAGGTAGAGGAAATCAAGAGACCCAGCACCAGTATGAGGCCAGGTCAAACCTAAGAGCTGCAGCGCAATGGGTTGTGTGGGTGGGTTTTTTAAACCGTTGGAATGAGGTCAAGAGTACCAGTTGCACATGAGTTGTTAGTAGAGTAAATCTTCATGTCAGGAAGCAAGTTAAAACTTGGTTTTATACTCATAAAACATTCTATCTATTCATATATATAGGAGGTCACTTAAAAATAAAAAAGGCAACAGAAAAACATCTTTAAAATACTGTGTCAGTTGACCCTTCCCTCCCACCCGCCCCCAGCCCCCCCAAGTAGCTATGACTCTATAATGTGATTCACATTTAGTTTTAAATTCTAGCTTTCAACATGGTCTCATAGAAACAAAACTTCTCTGCGAAGCACAGAACTGCTTTGCAACGTCAACGAATTCAAAGGAAAATCAAATCCCACCCTCCCGCCAAAGAGCTTCTCAGTGAAGTTACCTGCAAAGGATGGCTGGGAGGGGGTTCAGATATTTTTAGGTTAAGCTCTTCTAAAAAGATAGGACAACTCCTCCCCCTTTTTCAATCATGTGAACTAGGAGTTTATGGCATTTGTATATTTTTGAACATTTAAAGGTAAGGATTTTGTACAGTAATGATTAATACTTAAACATAAATATTTTCCTACATTATATACTAGTTTTTCTTTGTACATGCGGGGAAAAAAGTATTTTCAACAAACATGGCACATGCTATATGCATTTCCTCCTCAGTAGCTTGGCTACAATAGTTTGGATGAAGAGGATAAAAGCAAGACTTTGTGGCGAGTGGGCGACAGTCCATGAGCACAGTCTGAAGATGGAAGAAAGTGGAGAGAGGGAGCTGATTCCTCCTCCAGGGTTCAAGATGCTGATCTACTTGAGTGCCTCAAAAAACCACCAGCGCACACCTCTAGTGTAAACGTTAGCACAGAAGACCACATTATCACTTAGTGCTTCTGAGAAGCTGCTTCCCCACACTTCCTTTTTTTTTAACAGGTGTGAACAGCTGGTCATTTTTTTTTCAGCGAGAACAAACAATATCAGCCAATAAAGCACATGACAGTTGTCGTCGATAAAGCCACACAACCTGGCACACATAGGGCAAAGAACCACAAAATAAAAACTCAGTACACTTAGAATAGTAATAATTATTAAAAAAGCATTAGGAGGTTGTTCTTCTGTCTACACTGTACATACAGATGTTATGCTTGGAAAGCTGCTGTCTCACACAGTCATAACATGAGTCAACATTAAGATACAAGTCCAATACAGTTACAACTAAGCCAATTCACTGAGTAGTCTCCTTTGAGACAGCATTCTTTTAGCTGCAGCTTGTGCTGAGGGCAATGCTGCAGGATGAGAGGATCCTGGAACACAAGAATTTGATGGGTAAGTGACCAAATCGGGTGTTGGCAAACGTATGTTTTGCTCTTACAGGATACAGTGCTAGCTGGACTTCCATAAGGAAGCCAAAGTTAACAACTAGGGGTGTGATCCTGCAACTCCGCCTACCTAGGCAGGGTCACAGACTTCACCAGACCCACCTCTGCAACTTGGGTCTGGTGGGGAGAACAGGTAATGTCTGAGGACAGCTGAGGTCAGGCTCTGGGGACTAGCCGGAGCAGCAGTTGCTTCCATGAGTAAAGGATGCAGAGTGGGGCTGGAGAAAAAGCCCCCAAGTATATTGATGAGATCTCTGTTTGCCTTACTTCGTGGAACATATGATGAATTGATCCAGTTGTCAAATACACTTTTCTCTAAAGAGTGAAATATACTTTCCCCTATAAGACTCCAAAAGCATCATTAACAGCACTTAAACTTGGTTTGTGAAACAGAAAGAAGTCTAAATATAAAAATAATTCAAGCAGATTCTCTTTACAAATTGTATAGTGAATTCAGTATTTGGCAAGACCGTTTTTACTACATAATGAGCTCCTGAGTGTTTGTCTATTAGCTAAAAATTTTCTATTTCCTTTAAGCCATAAAGCAAAGAAAACCATATACTCAAGTTATTCTGAAGTCGTGACTTCATTTATGAAAAGAGGTTTGACCAGAAACTCAGTGCAAGTGGCAAAGTTGACCATTACTGTACAGTATCTGCAAGAAAATAAAATAATTCCACATTGCTCAAGTGGCACAAAATGGCTGTGCCAAAAAAATTGTCTATAATAAAATCTCAAATAAGTTTCCAACATTAAAATTTTATAAATAAGTACAAATTGAATGCTATTGCTGAACTGCGAACTGAGGAAAAAATTATCATGTAACAAGTTACCAAACTAGTTCTAGCATCGAAGACAAAAAGGAATGTTGGAACTTGTTTGTACAATAGAAATGAAAGCTTCCAGTTTGTAGGATGAGAAAAACTGAGGCATGCAGGGACTCTTGCATATGGATATATATATTTTATATATATTATATATAATATGTACAGTTTAGCTATAAAACTTTGATGTGTAAAGAAGCTGTCTTCAATGAAAAATTGAACATTCAGAGGAAATTCCTGAGTTAGGGTTTTGTGACATGGGCCACTGAGAAAAAAGCTGTGGTTGGGTCCTCAGAGGTGTTATGTCCATCCCTGTTAAGATTGAAATCAACATACAAAAACAGACAGTGTTGCCACTGCTTCGTTCCCTGCCTGAGCAAGGGATAGCACCATTGTGAAGAGAACTCCTGCTTGTAGAGAGGAGGGAATACTTAAAAACAGTATTGCTGCTAAGACCACTGTAGTGTGCACCAAATACGTTCTTCTAGACAACAAATGAACACTGCCACTGGCTGACTGAAGAACACCTGACCAGGTGTAATGTTAAGGTTACGAGTCACTAGGTGTAATCTTTCCTAGGCTGCTCATCTGTTGTACATTTATCAGTCATTTCCTGACAGAAGTCTACCGTGACCGTTTGGCTGCTCTGCTCTGGTGGAAGCTCTCTCTCGGGGTAAGTACCTGCGTCAGCTCCATCCAACCCCCCGCCAGCTGAACAATTTTCCGAGATGTTGTTGGGCAGCCAGGGTGCTCCCAGTTGCACTGAGCCTTGCTCCGAGCAGCACTGCATGCTCTCCCCGACGCACTGGGAGGTCACCAGGCTCTGCTCCACACCAGCTGGGGTGGGGCTGATGGTGGTGACTGGCTGTAGATCCATGGGTCTGAGAACGGGGCAGTATCGGTGGAGAGCTTGGATCTGTTCCGGGCTCTGCATGTCTCTACACACTTCTTGGGAAAGACACGAGAAGTTGTCTAACAATTCTCCCATGCTTGCTTTCAGCTGGTTCCTTTCGGAGAGCAATTTCTCTTTCTCACACACCTGAAAAAGAAAGAAGGCATCTTAGGCTGGGGAAGGTACATCCACTGCATGCTCATTCTGGGCATGTATGAACAGAACCCAAGAACACCAACATGTCACAGTTGTTTTCATATGGCCAGAAGAAAAGTCACAAATACATCAAGTATTTGACCACCACGAGGTCTGTGTGGACTGTAGTTTGGGAAGCATCTGGAGAAAAACATTTGAACTGGAAGAGGATAGAATCACAAGTTATTCCCATAGAACTGTTTCCTGTATAAACTAAGCCTGCCTGACAGATGATACAAAAGAACTCTGAAAAAACCATTTCGATGGAGAAGTGCCATTTCCCATCTAATCAGCAAGAACACAGGGGTTAATTCCTGAAGTGAGGATAAGCTGCCAATGTTTGGTTCACCCTTGAACTGCTGGGTTGGCTGCTTAGGCTGGGGTGCACCCCCTGGAGCCCTGTTACCACTGAGACAGGTGAGTTTATTCAGAAGAGAGGACCTAAGTGTGCTCTGTGGACTGCACCATGGCTTGTTTTCTTATGTCCTGGTGCTCAATGGTTTGGGCTTGATCTAATACAGATATTTTTATGATCTAATACAGATATTTTTATGAACCCAGCCTAAGGTTTCACCTCTAAAAAACGGTGTTGACTCAGTGTAGACTGACTGGGATGGTCCTGCTGCGTCTCCTTCTGTCTCAGGCAGGTGGGCATACTGCTCAAGAGAGTTGATGAGATTTTGTAGAGTACCAGAACTATTTCCAGAGCTGAGCTGGCCCCAAAAGCAGCACAGCCACGTATCTCACCTAGTAACACTGCTAAACCCAAGATGTCTCAGCATCTGAGGTGTGAAAGCTCCACAACTCAGATAATCCAGCTCTGGGTAGTTGTTGACAGCTGACAGTATTGTCCTGGGTCCAGAGCCCACACTGGAAGCATACAGCTGTGTGAATGCGAAAGAGAGCAGTGCACATGAAAAGAACGATCTGCTAAAATATTGATAAATCTATCAAGGAAGCATAAAAATAAAAAAATAAACAGATGCTCAAGTACATCTTGAGATGATGAATTATGGAGGAGAATATGCTGTGAGTTTGCAGGGAAAAAAGGGAATGTGAGTGGGTAGATGAATGAGTGAGAGAAAGCAGGCAAAAAATATTACCTATCAAACTCTGAGGATACAACCATTTCACTCACTGTCTGCTGTGAAACCATCTGTGTCAAGAAGATGGGTGACTTACAGTAAGTAACTACAGGGGGAAAAGGGGTCTTTCATAAAAAAGGCCCAGCCAAGTGAAAAACCCTTAAACCACAGCACCTTTATATAATTCACGAGACTGGAAACTGCTGATCACAAAGTGAACAGAAGATAACAAAGGAAATTCCAGTGATCACGTATTGTGTGTTTATTCTTCTCCCTGTCCCTGTCTTCCAGCTCAGGGGGCTGGGTACCCAGAGAACAACAGGTCTCACTATTGAGTAAGACGGAGGCAAGGAAGGCATTAAGCACCTCAGCCTTTTCCTCCTTCTTTGTCACTATGTTTCTCCTGCATTCAATAAAGGATGGAGATTCTCCTTGGCCTTCCTTTTGTTACTGGTCTGTTTTTAAAAACATTTTTATTGTCTTCTACAGCAGTAGTCAGATTAAGTTCTAGTTGGACTTCTACCCTTCTAATTTTCTCCCTGCATAACTTCATGACATCCCTGTAGTCCTCCTGAGTCGCTGCACCTTCTTCCAAAGATAATAAACTCTTTTTTTTCCTTGAGTTTCAGCCAAAACTCTCCGTTCATCCAGGCTGGTCTTCCCAGTGGATCGACTTTTGGCACATGGGGTCAGCCCGCTCCCATGCCTGTAAGATTTCCTTCTTGAAGAATGTCCAGCCTTCCTCGACTCCTCTGCCCTTCAGTACTGCCTCCTTAGGGATTTAGTCTCCTAAACAGGCCAAAGTCTGCATTCTGGAAGTCCAAGGTGGCAGTTCTGCTGACCCTCCTCCTTAGCTCTCCAACAAGCAAAAACTCCATCATTTTGTGATCACTGTGCCCAAAAACGCTTCCAGCCATCACTTCACCCACCAGCCCTTCACTGTTTGCAAACATGTCCATTGGAGTGCCTTCCCTACTTGGCTCACTCACTGCATATTGCCACATATCCAAGTCCCTTTCGCTAAATAGAAAGTCAGTGTTTTTTTGGGAAAAATCCTGCACCTCAAATGGTTTTTGATTCCTCAAAAGCAGGGATCAAGCCCACAAGGCCACTCATATGCCATTCATTCATTCATTTCCCTGAGATGCGTGTTTGTGCTGAGGAGAGGACTTAAAATTTTTATTTTCTCTATCCACAGTTGATTATGTCAGACAATAAAGGCAATGTCACAGGATTGCATGAAATCAATGAACCCAAATTAATTTTCAAGTGAAGGCTACAGGTTAAAGGCTGAATCACCCCTTGCTGGTAGTCCAGCCCTGGGAGAGCTGCTCCTGGGGCTCTGGAGAGTGAGAGATGGGAACTCCTCCCCATCACCAGCTCAGTGCAGAGGGACAGGCATGTGCAGCTAAGACTGGACCTGCTTCTTTTGACAACCTGATGAGAATCCATCTACTCTTTCACTGTGCAGAACCTCTGACTCATCCTGTACACACTGTGCATTATACTCAGCGCAGGAAGCAGTTGCTCACTATTTTGTTTATCTTTGTTATGTTGTTTGTTTTGCATCAGTGGAGCACTACTCTGAACAATGTTTTGATTTTTCTTTTTTCCCCCCAGGGCTTCAGCAGCACAGCATCTGAAGGCTTCACAAGCCTTGATGATTTAAGCCTTGCAACCATCTTGCGAGCTCAGTGTCATCTCCCTGTTACAGACAGGAAGCAGACAGGCACAAGGAGCAGTGAGTAACCCAAAGTCACGTGGCTTTCTGCCATGTGTGAGGTGATGGCAACTCAGCTTCTTCCAACAGATCCCTGCTTCTTTCACACTATGTTTGCTACAGCTTGTGCAGAGAACAAAGCACCATGAAGCACAAAAAACCACACCTGAGTTGTCCATACCATGATTGAGAGAGGAATTTTCTGAGCAGCCACTTGGCCTCACTCCAGTCACCTCACTCCCTTAAAATGTGGTAGCACTGTCTTACTGTACATTCTGCTTATGAATGTACAAACTGACTGAACCCACTGAAGTCTGGAGTGGAATTGCTGTCAATGACCTGCAGGCTGCAGTGGGTGGAGCTGGGCTGCGGCGAGAGCACGGAACTCACCAACTTGCGGATTTCACATTCGAGGTTCTGAATACAGTCCAGTTTCCTCTTGCGGCAGCGCTGAGCTGCAATCCGGTTCTTGCTGCGCCGACGGACATCGTGGATGAACTCGAGCTGCTCTGAGGTTAGCTTGTGCATCTTTATCATCATCTGGAAATCATTCCTTGGAAGATCTGTGATTTGATCAACAGGAAAAGGAAGTTTCACCTAAAACAAACAAACACAAGACAAGAACAAAGAGTCATATTTTGCTTGCTCAATGCAAGCTGAACAACAGTGAGCGGAAGGACGATCATCTTTGCTGCCACCCCCTCAATAAACAACAAACCAAGTTTTACATTGAGCAAGTTCTTAACACTCCCTTGTAGCACACTGTGGAGGTCCAGATGGTAAGGATAAGATGATAATTGTACTTAAAGCAGCAACATATACGAATCTCGGACAAAAATTTCATCTTTCAACAAAGACCTAATAACTGATGTCATTGCATTAAAAGAAGGTTCTGTCCACTAGGAGACATGGCCTTTTGGAAAGAGTGAAGTACCTTGCTGCTATTAAATTCAAACTAGTTTCAAGGAAGGGGCTATTACCACAGCAGGAAATGTGTCTCTGGTTGGACTGCAGGACTGGAAGTTTGATTAAGTGTGAGGTTAAAAATGCAACTGACACCTCAAGGGGATGAAAAATACTGTATTGCAATTAGGAAAGGTCACCTAAGCAGCATTTCAACTGAACAGTACACCACGTAAGAAGAAAGGGTCAGAGGAGTGTGATGCAGCGTATCCTACCCTGCTAAAATATATACATTTTAAAATAAACCAATATATGTTGACACTGTAATCTTGCAGATTTTAAGAGCGCTGAAATTGTATTTCTTGAAAAAGTCAGGGTCTGGCTTCAGGAATTCTTCCAATTATGCATTAAAGCAGAGCAAAATACAAAGCTCCCAGCAGTCTGAAGCAATGAACACACACTGTGTCAAAAGCTGGAGAAGGGTGGATGTGCTCAAAGACTTTAGCTTTTTTTTTCCCAAAATCTATCAGCTTGCTCAAATCAAGGTAAGCACCTCTCCTTAGAAACCTTGCTCGATGTAGATGATGTAGAGCCTCGGACTGATAACTATCAAAAAACTGATGTTCCTCGGCCAACTGTTATATTTGGTGGTCAAATAAGAATCAGCTGACAAAGCTGAAGGAGATGCAGAGTAATTCAATTGACCCCTTCTTTTTATGAGTCATACCCTCACTGCCCAAAAGATGGCAGTAAATATTTATGTTTCTGTCCCTGTTTGGTACAATCGAACCTCTGGAACAAGGAGACTATTCTGCACACGGGCTATCAAAGAAAGTAAAGTTGCTCCAGCCAAATGAAAGATATAGGTTGAAAATGTTCCTTTGATATTTAAAATGTGCATTGTCTTCAAATGGTGCACTTCAAAATTACTTGGAGATAAAGAAAGTACAATATGGATTATAAGTAAGTTATCTTTATCAAAGAGCTGAGTTGTTCAAGCAGAACAGTTTGCTGAGGACACACGTACACCAACACACAGCGGTAGCCTCTGGCATCGACAGTCATGGACCCTCACCAGGCACCTGAACCTGCCAGTAAGCAGCTCCTCACCTTGTCTATGAGTGTTCTTGGGTGTTTTCTTGTACCCTTCTATCATTGCCCTGTGCATTGCCAAGCCTGAGGTATGTAAAGTTCCGTGCAAACACGTGCAAACACCTACCACGTTCTTTCAGATGGCTTCATGCCCTGAATGTTCATTCATGCTCCTCTGCCCCATGTGTCCAGGCACTGCTTCATAACACACTACTTGACAGGTCAATTTATACCAGCAAGGAATGCCAAACACTGCCCAAACCCTCCCAAATTCTTGCTTGTACACACAAAGGCTGACCTTCAGCACAGTGATGTGGACTACCTTGTTTACAGACTGCCAGCTAATGACAAGAAACCTGTTTGATTTCCCCTCCTGAGCCTTTGGATGGTCAACATAAACTCAGTGTCACCTGCTTTTCTCTCAAGCTTCAACCAGGGTCTGAAAATGAAAACAGCCCATGCTTTCCTCTGAAAGACACCACAGTTTCACTGCAAAACCAGCCCTTTCATGTTTCCAGTTTTTCCTTATTTTTTTAAGACCAAAACAGAAAGCAGCATTACCTTTATTTCTCCCTACCTCTCCCTTTCAAAACATATTTACTTGCAAGGAGGAGATGTGCTTGCAGCTGGAATGGGAATGAAAGAGAAGCAACTTAAATATGTCAGGTAGAAGTTGCTGAAGGGAAATGGGAAAATAAATAAAAACAGATTCATTAAAAAAAAAAGGGATTGAAAATAAAACCATCTACACAGCAGACCAGAGACTGCTATCAGTAATCCCAGCATAATCCCACTCATGTCACAGGCAGCACTGCACAGGATTAAAAATGTGAAAGGGAAAGTGGAAGTGAGTCAGACTCATTTCCTTCACCATTCACAGCATTTTTATTGCCTGTCTCCCTCTTCGAAATCAGCTGTCAACTGAAAAAAAAATACCAACCCACCAAGCTTTTGGCATGGACACAGTGAATAACTGCACCAGGGTGTTGCTGCAGTGAGAGGCTAAAGTGTTTTACATCTGCACAGGGCAAGACTCTCAGCTGGTATTTATCATAACAGAGTGGTGAGTCATTTTGCAAGAGCCTGCAACTGTGCAGTGGGTGGGATTCATGTGACTCACCCAGAGCTGCCTGAAATGATGGGTTGGGACTACCTAGTATCTGGGTCCCTTCAGATGGCAATGCATCCTGCGCGGCTTCTCCCCGCTTCTGGCTGCAGAAGGAGTGGACTTAAGACTCAGAAAAGATTCTGCATCTTACATTATCTATAAGGAGGCGAGAGAAACCTTACCTGAGGTGTCTGAAAAAGACAGTCAATCTTTTCTAAGATGCAAAAGAAAATCCCAGCGAGTATACTTTCTCGAAAAGTTTTCTTTCTAATAACTATGACTTTTTGGTTCAAACTATTTCAAGTTAAAAATATAAGTGGGATCCCTGCTCCTTCCAGGAGTTACTCCAGCCAGAGCTAACCTCACAGAGCTCCAGAATCTTCCCTTATCAGCACAATTACTCTTTCCATGCATTTTTACACCAGCAGCACAAGCTCATTATCCACCACACAACAAACAAGCTGGCACCTTCTACCACCACTGCAGACTCTATTGCCCTGACTCTGGCTGATGACACCCAATCCACCCTGGTGAAAAAGGAAATCTGGTTAGGATTTTGTGGCATTTTCCCCCCCATATTAATATTAGAATACCAGTGTAAATGTCAATGCTTTGAGTGGCTAAGTCAGAGCAGCGATGTAGACAGACAGGGACAGTGACTGACTCAGCACTTGCAAGGCCCATATATTACCAATTCCTTCAAGCTTCACTAGTTAGTGCCAGCTTGGATCATATGCTAGTTACTGCTGTCCTGCTCATCTACTGTACTAGTTACTGCTGCTGCTGCTGCTCTCCTGCCTCTCCTTTTTGTCTGGAATAAAGGAAGGAGTCTAGGACCTGTATTCACTCACATTAAAATATAAATGTCAACTGTTGGGAATTTCTTTATCCTATGCCTAACCTTAGCTTTTTCATTCTTCCCTTGTATCTATATTAAGACATCATCTTCCCTGAGCTGCTAAGTGCTAATAAAGGCAATGAACTTTCCAAGCCTGACTTTAACATCACAGAAACTAAAAGGACTAATATATTATCCATAAGAAAAAACAACCATTATGCAGTGGGTATGGGAAGGTGGAACTCATCATACCAGTTGGTCAGTTGCTCCAGAGCTATAAGAAAAAAACCTGCTGCCTTAGTGCCCTCAAATCCTGAAAGCCTCTGACACTTAAAATTGCTGTCCTTGGAAGGCTCTCAGGACCCACCCAAGCAACCCAGCACAGGGGCTCAATCATACTAATGCCTTTTTTATATGCAGAAATGGGTACTTTGCTTCGCACAAAAGAGCCCAAGATATCAATGTTGTTTTTCCAAGTACTTTCCTTAGCATGCAAGTCTGTCTTCCACAAACACTCAAGAAGAAATTAATTCCAGGACAGGAGCTGAGGTACGTCCACCTGCATTAGGGGCTCAGTTGCCTACATGGTATTTCAGGCACCACTTGTGGTCCTACAGAATAGGGACCTATTCCTGTCCTGGTTTCACTTGGACAGAGACTATCTAAGAAGCACAAAGACAATGGGCCATCATTTGTGTAAGAGATAGCCAAGATGCCCTCCCACTCATTTTCTTATCCCACTGTCTACTGGCACAGGTAAAGCTTCAAAAGCTTTTTCCAGGTGTCAACTACACCAAGATGGCAAAGGACTGCAAAAGGAGAATGGTGAGCCCAGGCAGTGAAGATCTACCATTCTGTCAATAAACCAGGCTCTAAATTGTCCCATTTCAGATCAGCAGGTCCCACTGCAGACAGTGAGTTCCATCTGACACAAGACACCTGATGGCCCTGTAGTGGCATGGGGTCAACTCCAGCCTCACCTTGTGAGGGCCATGAGAGGCATTTGGGTCAGCAAAAGCTGCCTGAGAGGGCACTGCAATGGACCTAGTGGAGGCAGCCTGGGTAACCTTTTGATTTGCTACCTGCCTCACAGACATAGGGGACAAGGCTAATCCCATGGCTGAGTGCTTTAATGCAACAATCAGGAGATGTGGATGGGGTTCTCATCCTTTAGCCCGTGACTTGGACTTGTATTCAGATCACACACTGCTGGTGCTCAGAATGCTGGGCTGACCTCTTCCCATTCATGTCTTGCAGTGTCCCCAGCTTTCAGCTCTTCAAAGGGCACAACAGTACGATACTTCTGCCCTTTAACAGGCTTCTCTGAGACCAGGGATAGCACAGAAACACAGACAGAAGCCACAGGTGCACTTAAGAATGGAAGATCAGGCAGTGAAATGAGAGGGGTTAAAGTACAGTATTTCTCTGAAAGGTTTGCTTTTGCAGCTCAAGAACTGGAGTCCTTTAAGAGCTCATGCAAGGTCTTCAGATCAGGGTATAAAAGAACTGGTTGTAGGGCTCCACGAAATAATACAGCGTTTAAAAGGACCCTCCTGAAATTTCAGGCTCTCGGTGTTGTTGTAATCCAGAAATTCTTTGCTACCAGTATGGAGACCATTCCTACTGAAGAGAGGAAAGAAAACAAAACTCCCATGAAGTTTATCTTACAAGACTGATGTTTGACAAACCCCATTTAAACAGACATTGAGAAACAATTCCCAGTGCTCTGCTGATGCCATCCTAGTCAGGAGAACATCTACCAGAAAATGATCTGGAGACCAATTTTTCTCACTTTCAAATTTGCAAACCTAGTAAAATCAGGAATGCTGGGGTGACTGCTCATCAAATTCTGGGGAGGTATCACATACCACAGCAAATTAAACCCTTCACATGTATTTTTCTTGGTTGCCCTTCTTTCCATGTAACATTCTTCACTGGGTAGGAATATTAAGCAGTGAAGCAGACTCAGATTAGGTAACTCAGCACAGTTCCAGTAGATTCCTAGTGGAGCAACATTGGTTTACTCTTTTCTGGGGCTCTGACTTGCAGTATTTTGCTAAGCACCAGCAGATGAACAGAGAAAGGGTGGCTGCCTGTCACTTAACATGGAGGGGTTTTGACTCTTGCTGAAGGTTATTTACCAACAATATCCTCAAAGGTCTAATTGCATTAGCTTTGCTTTTATGAAAATTTCCTTTGAAAAGTGACTCACTAACCCAGGCGGGAAATTCTTTTGAAATATGGATGAAAAGACATTGAATGCAATTCTCTAGATAGTTCTTGGAAAACTCCACCTCTTACCTCCTCTTGCCCTTGTTTATTTTTTTCCTCAGAAAACTCACTTATCAGATTAGACTGAGCTGAGATTTCTTTTTAACTGGTTTAGTAGTACAATATTTTTTACAAATTTTCTATCAGAAAATTAAGTACTCTTAAGTACTTGATGAAGAAAAAGAATACCAAGAAAAGTAGGTAGTGCAGAAGTTTCTGTTCCTAAGTAGGTTAACAGATTGACAGACTACTTCCTTCTCAACAATTCATTATTTCAGGGCTTATTGTTTTGTTGTTGCTATTTTAAGCAGGATTGTCAGAACCTGCCTGTAAGCACTGAGCTTTAAGTCTTCTCTCTAGTATTATATCTCAGTAATTGATTTTTCACAACCTGTGGAGGCCTGAGAGAGCTGAGTGAAAAGAGCAACACAAACTATTAAATATTTCTGTGAAGTCCCAATAGCTCAAGGAACAGCCCTGTTCCTGCAAGTCTGTACCATGGGTACACCCCACACTGCACTTGCTGCCTCTATCAGGAAGCCTTAACAAAGGGAGATTGCAGAAGAGTCTTGGTGGCTCCAGGAAGGGAAGCAATAGGCAAGCACATCCTGGAGAGGATTTACCAGTGGTGTTACAAGGACTGCCACCTCCTCTGACAATTGTGACTGCCATCTGCACCCCCAATAAGACAGAGGCTCGTCACAAGGTGGGGTCACCTTCACCCACATGACATCATGCTGAGCCCTAGCACCCCATTTGTGGCACTAAACAACTTTGTCTATGTGCTCCTGAATGGCATCTGACTGTGGGAAAGCAGAATGCCTGAAAAAAGCAGAGAGAAGCCTTTTACCTAGTTCTCACACAATCAATACATCAGCAAATGATGGTTTGTGACACTAATTCTGGCAGCGACAGCACTCTGGGAGCCAAATTAAGACCAACTAGGTCCAAATTCCAGGGGAACTGAGCAGCCCTGTGAGATAACTGATGGTCAGAGTCCGCCAGGCTTATTCCCATCAGGCCATCCCACCCCGATGGAAGCTGACCTGCAGCAGAAGAACCTGCATGGCCACTCTCCAGAAGGGCAAGCGTGTCACCCCCAGATATCTTATCAGGTGCTTTTTGAATAAAAGCCCAGAAAACACTGTGTGTTCTGATATGGAGGGGGAAAGGGACCCCATCTGTGAAGTCATCGGGACAGGAAGGGCAAAGCAACAATTTCAAGAATGGAGAAAGATTCCCATGCAGCTTGCAGAGAGGTGAAGAGCAGAAAGCTGTCCATTTCAGACAGCTGTGAGTCTCTCCTGCTGTTTTCATCACAGCCAAACTGCTAAAAGTAGGTAGAGCAAGTTATACAAGAACTTCCTGCTGCTGTTACATATTTTCTGGTGTCTGGTTTAAGATACCCTTTACTGAGGTTTCCACAGCAGCAGATCTTGCAGGATTGCAGGATACACACCCCAAGTCACTGTGTAAATACAGTATTGTTTAATGAGGCTGCAGTCTGTTCTTGTATTGGTAACAACCTTCAAAAGATCATTTTTGAGACAAAATCTCTACCAAAGTACTGGTGTGATCTGTTTACCCTTGGCTTGTTCAGGATAGTGCAGTGCAACCTCATGGAGCATTAATTCCTCACCACATTTTTAATGCTTAGCAGTCCTAATCAAAACGCCCTGGGTATAAAAAAAAAAAAAAAGCCAAAAAAAAAAAAAAAAGCCTTATCAGCAGTCCCAGGGAGAAAACTTGCTCAGCACAGTTCAGAAAATCTTCCCCAGAGGAAACCAGCAGCAAAACCAGGAGTGGCGCAAACCTCTCCTAGCACTGTCTCAGAGCCAGATGTCTGCCTGCCAGCAGCACACCCAGATGGCCTCCTGTAGCTGCCTGTTTGCTCCTTCTGTGTCCCCCCTCTCATCCATGGTCTCCTGCACATATTCACATACCTTTTTTCTGGGAAACCACCACCAGTCCCCTATAACCCTCTAATTTCACTCTTCCAGGCTCATTTCTGCTGCAGCATATCTCCGCACAATTAGGTAATTATGACAGCTAATTAATTATCAAACCTCAAAAGACTCACCTCTGCCCTCTGTGCTGCCTCATGCTGAGCAAGCAGCACACATGGGTGGAGATGGATGGTCCCTGGTCCCTGCTGCCCTCTGCCCCTCGTAAAAGCAGGACTTCACTGAGAACCCAGCTGTGGCCAAACTGAGCTGCTGCAGAGCTTCCCAAATGAGATCTCCTGCACAGTATCCCAGGGAGCCTCCCAAAGAGACTCCTCTCCCTTCTGCATTGTCCCCTGCTTACGACATCGGGATGAAGAAGAACTGTCCTCTCAGAATCACTGGTCCAGTGTTACCAGGGTTTAGGACACCAGAGGCTCCCCAGGCTCTTCAGCCCTTCCTTAAAGCTAAGCAGCTAATTAAAGGAAGCACCCACATCCGTCAGAAAAAAGAAAGCCTGGAATGTAGCTGGAATAAAGACTGAGGGATAGAATTAAGTTCAGTCTTTTCATCCCTACTCCATAACTAAGCCCACATGGCTCTGAACTGGGTGCTCTGAGAATATGAACCCCCCAAAGTTGCACTCGTTTCTCCCCACACTGAAGCACAAGCTCTCAGTGGAGTTTTTCAGCATTACTAGAGGAACCTGATATGTGATTTCACCCAGATGTTCTCTAGGTCACGCAGTTTCCTAATGAAACCCTGTGAATCAACAATAAACAGCCCAGCCACTTTCTGGGCTCCACAAAACATCTCCTTGATTTAAGTCTGCCCTCTCACTAGTGACTTCACACAGTTTATTTGGTTATGGTTAGCCAGTTATCACTGCAGCATCTTCAGCTGGCCCATCTCTAGCTTTAAAGAGGGCCCCTCTTTCTCCCGCCTCTCCTGGCAGAACAATATGGAAATTGACAGCTTGCTTTTCAGCCCCAGATCATTCTGTTGTCATTCCCTGAACAGTCCTGGAAATTAAAGGATAACTTCTCTCTGAAACCATTTGTGCCATGGCTGCTAGAGCTCACCACCAAACCAAATGTCCCAGGCCGGGAACATGATCTCAAGCTGTCACATAATAGAGGCAAAACCCAGTACCTGAACATTCAACATGCACACACACACACACACACACACACACACGGGAAGATGACTTGAATGCCATTCCCACAGCACAGGGTGGCCAGCTATGCAATTGTTTAAGTAATTTTACACCTCTGCTGGCAACATGCAGCATTGGCTCTTCGAGTAGGCTGCCCAACCCTCCGTGTCAGGAAAGGCACAGCTTGAGGTTGCTCCAACACACCCGCAGCAATAACGAGTGGAGCAGGAACCACCTCAGCAAATTAAGAATAAGGAGCAGTGCTTTGTGCCACGAAAGTAGGTGAGGGAGGGAGGAAGACAGAACATTGCTTGGAGACTTCTAAGCACATCAATGCACTCTCATCATTCAGCAGTTTGCTATTTTCCCATACCCAAATTTTTACAAGTGCAGAACATCTCAGAGGTCAAGCAGACCTATAAGTCAACCATGTGCACTCAGCTGATGAGGGAACAACCAGAAGTTACTCTTTGCCTTTATAAACAAAGAAAGTGCTGGGAAAATGCAAAGTCATTTGAGAGAATCAAGGAGTGATTAATTGGGTCATAACAACTGTGATATATGTACTTATCTTAAATCCCTACCTCATGCCCTCTGTCTTGCACAGGACATGATTCACTGTCTGCTTCTGAGAATGACCCAGACTCATCGCTGGAGTTTGTTCCATAGGATGGCTCACATTTAATCTGGGGTCGGACTGGGTTGTACAATCCATCCCCCACCACGCCGGGCTCCTGGTGCTCGGGCGCCAGGAATCGAGGGCCTTGGGAACAAGGGGAAGAGGAGAGCTCACAAAGACGCAGACTGCAGGGAGAGCCGCCGCTGCCATCCTCTGCGTATGAGTAGGAAGAGCATGAGCTGGAGGTCCTGGTTCTGGTTTCCAGAGGAGGAGAGCGAGGGCAAACTTTAATTGGCACTGGACAGCTGGTGTTCGGCCGCATCCTTCCCGGCAAGTGATCAGCTGTCAGTCCGCTGTGCGAATAGGTCTGAGAGCTGGGGAGAGACTGGCTGCCACCAGCCCACAGACCCTTTGGCACAGTCTCAGTGAGGTCTTTGTCCAAGCTGCTCACACCAGAATATGAATGCACTGAAGTGTTTACTTGGTCACAAGCATTTGAAGAGAATATAACACTCCTCCTGTCCAGTTCCCCTTCTTGCTTACAGAGAGTTTCAAAGCCGGGCCCCCTGAGTGGTGATCCCACTGTGAAGCTGGAAGCATCCTTCTGCATGGCATGGGACTGTCCATAGTTCCCTGTGAAAGGGACATAATCAGTTTTGTGGTCACCCTGAGTTGTCCCTTTTTCAAAAGGGCATGCTGGACTCCTGCCAAAGTGCTGTTGGGAAGTGCTGGGGAAGCCAACCAAATCTATGCTTTTTGTTCTGTTGAAGAAAGACCGCAAGCAAGAAGGAGAAGACCCACTTTTTGGCCTGTCAACACAAGTGGGGCTTGGCTGTTTCCTGTCCATTTCAACATCGCCTTCTTTATCCCTGATGTCAGGTTCATCTCCAGACAGGCAAAGTGTGATGCTTTCTTCATCGTTCTCTTCATTCTGAGGCTCACTTTTTATCTGCCCCATAGCAAGTCCTGATTTGAGGCCATTTCCAGAGCTCTCTTCGCTGAATGTGCTTGCAAAACCTGAGGTACTGATGTGTGATGTGTTGTAGACATTCTTGGTACAAGCAAGCTGGTATTTCTTGTATCTGGGGTACCGTGTTACTGCATCTTTATCCAAATTGTCCTTGCTATCTCTCAGCATGTCAGAGTCAGGCAGCATCCCTTCGCCTTTTTCTGCTCCAGCAACAGTGGTTTCAAAATTGAAGGGCTCTTGGTGCATCCTCTCCCTTGGGCAAGATATTTTTGACGTCTCCGATTCCATCGTCTCCTCCTCGTCTCCATCGGAGTTCTCCTCATCGTGCATGCGCTGACAGGTGGTATCTTTCTTGCACAGAAACAGGCCATCTTCGTTGTTCAGCAGTTGTGTCTGAAGGAAGCTGAAGCAGGAGTCCTCCAGGTTGTGCATGCGCAGGAATTCAGCGCAGTGGATGACCTCCTGGATGTTTTCTCTGCTGAGTAACAGCTTAGCAGTGTAGGCGAACTGTAACAATGGACCAAATCCCCTGACAGTGACCTGCAAAAAGAGAGAGGGGAAATTGCCAGCATTACCATCAGCTCTTGCTGTCATCCCAAGTCCTTCATCATGTGGTTAGATAAACTAACAGATCTGGCATTCAGAAATAAATGCTGCTCAACACCAGCTGTTCTTCTGTCACACCAGCAATGATGCTACGTCCAGCAACTAGCACTGCTCCCTTTATGTTGCTCCTGTACATCACGGCACAGGTTGAACAGAGCACTATTTTTCCCATGTATCTTGAGGACCTATGAACTAAGTCTCTGTCCTAATAAAAGACTGACAAAACCAGCCTGATGTGGACACTGCTAAGTCTTACGTGGATCTCATTTTAACTGTGCTACAGCACCCTACCATGAAAGCACCAGTTAAATTTTAATTCTTCTGCCCTGATGGAAAATCCAATGAACAGTGGTTTCAATCTTAAGACATCACTTAAATCCAAAAAGTGTTTTGGGAAGGAAACACTTAGTCTTACAGCAAAATTCAACAGAAAGCATCTTTCTGCCTCTTTCGAAAGCAAACCATTTCCTTTTTTTCTTCTCAAATTTTTTTGCAAGCCATTGCTGAATACGTAATAGGTAAGTACTGACTGCATAGCTTTCCTCCATCCCATGGAGATTATTCTCCTCATACTGTTCCTGATTTTAGTGAGCCTGAGGTACAGCTAACAGAAAATAAATTAATATTTATAGTTCAAATGATAGAAATTATGCTGAGTCCCACCTCAGTACTTAATTTTCCACCGTTTTCTTTGTAGAAAGAGTAAAAACTATTTCCAGGAGAGTGATCTCCAGTCAGCTGTTCCAGGTCTGAGTTATGCACTGCTACTCATCTTGTTTTCTTACCATACCATCTATGTTTTACATTAATATGCCATATATTTAAAAATACACACTTTCCCCCCTCCCCATTTTTTCAGTGGTATCTTTACATACAGCTATTAAATAAGTTGCCACATGGTAAACTAAAGATATTGTCTGTCTTTGACAAAAATGCGCTGCCACTAACTTCCGTTAAAATTTTTTCTCCCAATGGGCGTGAAACAAGGGGATTGGAAAAACTCTACTCTTCATAAAGCAGCAAGAGGCTGCTTCAGAACCAGAACTCAGCAACAAGGATTAAGGTTTCTGCACAAGAAAATTCAGTGGTTTGGCCACAAGGTTGAGATTTGGAAGACCACAACTCAATTTCCCATTGCACCAACCATCTACTACATGACCCTGCTAAGTCACTTCAGTGTCAATTCACTGAGATGCTTTCTTGGCTTTCTTGCAAGTAGCACTCATTTATCCGAGTTCCCTGTGCTTTGCTTACCAGAGAAAGGCCTCTAGATGGGATTCAGCATGCCAACACCTGCATGCCTGTGTGAGGTTGGGATGCACGGCCTGCAACCTCCTTCTGCATGCAGAGGTCTCTGGCAGGCATCCCCAGCTCAGTTTCTTCTTTTAAAACAAACAGGAAGAGGAAGCACTGCTGTCTCCTTTTTTTGCAAAATGGCCTAAACACTAGCAAGTAGGAGACCAGGTCCCTTCCCCAGGCTGTGGGGACTGAAACTCCCATTTCCCAGCTCCTCAGAAGGGTGTATCTGGGATGGCATGGGATACGCTCAAGGTGAGTAGCTTTTTACTATTCTTCCAATTGAATTAATGCCACCGAGCAAAGAAGCTGCTCAAGAGGCTGGTGAGCCATGAGGCCACAAATTTGCGATGGTCTAATTCGTGACTAGTGTGTATCTGAGTGAATAATTTGGTTCATCTCAATGAAAAGCCTATAAATCCCTATACTGCCTCAGGAACAGTGGTGGAGTTCCCAGATTTTTATAGAAAATCCTGACTTCCAGAAACAAGCCTTTGTTATTCATAGATCTGTACTTATGATGGCGGATTATGAAGACACCACAAGTGGTGCAGATTTTGATGGGGAGAAAAATATTTTAAAACACCTCTAAAATTGCTCCCAATAGCTATTCCATCCATAACATTACTCTCTATCTGCTATTTTAAGAAGCAGTGCATTTTCATGCACATACTTACACACTTGCACGTTCCTGTTTTACAATACGCCTCTGGTACAGAACTGCCAAGATTTACAGCTGGCTATTAAACCAATCTCTGCTTTATCTGTGTTACACTTTCTGCCTATTTGTTAGATTATCAGCTCACTAAAGGCCTATCTGCATTTTATCTATGCAGCATGATTAACAAAATTGCTCGGGAACTTAATGAGCTACTCGCAGGCTGATGGTAAGATCTTCAGTGTGGGGGCTTACATATTGCCGCATATCTTGTAAGCTCGGCAGCAGCATAGGTCTGCAGGGGCTCTAGAGCACAAACCCAGCTCTCCTGGCAGTGGTGTCACTTGGCCACTAGGTGGAATGGCTGGAAAGCAAATTAAAATAATTTCCTGTGCTGGGCCAGGGTTTCACCTGCCTGCCTGCCACCCCAGCGCAGGCACTCTGCACAGCCTCGGGCTGACTCATACAACCCCACAGCAAGGCTGTCTCCCACGCTGACACAGGCTTTTGCTCCAGGTAAATCACCACGATAACAAACAGCAGCAAGGCAGCTGTTGGAGCTGCTCTGCGCTGGATGTATCGGAAGCAGAGCCTGAGACTGTGCCGTGGGCTCCCCACGATGCCCAGCAGATGCCTCACGTGAAGGACAATGAAAACACCGAGCAAATGTGTGCCTTGACTTCCTTAGGAGATATTACCCAGTGACACAACCTTCACTCTCACAATCTTCAGATCCAAAGGGAGAAAGTTTCTTTTCAAGCACCCGGCGCTTGTCATTGCCCTCAGGCAGAAATCTCTCAAGTGCCAATTCTTGAAACTGCACAAACAATAACTTTGGAAACAAACGGGTGCAAAGCTTGTTGCCAAGTGTGAAAGCCAGCGCAAGCTCTGCAGCCTGAAGCTGTCTAAATATTGATTCGGCTCCCGTGGCAGGTTCCCTGCCTCGGCCCCACCAGTTTTGGGACTGCTTGCATCTGATGTATTCTGGCAGGAAGGCTGCAATAGAGCCGCTGGAGCGTGACTATGAACACCGCACACTGGGAAAGAAAAGGCTTTGAAGCTGCATGTACTACCACCACACAGGCATTTCTCTAGGAACAGATAAGGACAGTCTTTTAAAATTATTTAATCTGACTGATGCATCCCAGTGAAAAAAGTTAGTGAAAACAAGTTGATCTACGTTTGCAGAAGGAAAGAGGTAATTTCTCTGATATAACAGTCTTCATTTACATGCGACAGAGACTTTTGTTGGATGTGTAAAACCCATGCCAGCAACAATCCCAGGGGTATTTTTCCCCTATTGAAAGTAAGATGTCCAAAAGTTGTTTGCTTTAAAACCTTATTTTCTGTCTAACTGATGTTTAAGCAGGCAGGTCAGTTTGGGGGAGCCTCCACTGGGCACCCTGTCCAAGCTCATATGCCAAGTCACTGTCTTTCAATCCTTTACCTTATTCCAATTTCTACCCATCTCTATTGTCTAAATGGAATTGACTGGCTACTAGAAAACTGGGTAGAGAAAACGTAAAGCATACATATAAAACAATGCCCACACAGAGAGAAAAGCAAAGCAAAGATCACAGCTTCTTGGAGGTATGATTTCTTTCCCTTATGTTTCAAGGCAGGGTAGGAGAGGACTTCTTCTGTGTTCTTGGAGCATGCCAAACAGTCCACCAAGACTAAGCATAAAGCACTTTATTTGTCTTGCTTCTGTCCCCAGCTGGTCTTGTAGGCATTAAAACCCGTCTAGTGCACAGAGAGCACGGGTACTGCAGCCCTACCTAAGGAACCTGGCACACCTCCTTGCTCTACAGCAATCCGAGACCAAGTCCATGTGCAGCTTCTGCCTCTGCTATGCTGCCATAGGTACACCGTGCTCAGTGTGCAGTAGGGAGGTCTGTGTCAATTCAGCTTTGTGGTGATAACAAGCCTGACCACTGCTAAGGTGAGAGAAAACAACTCCTGCCCTTTATCTCCTTGTCTTTCAGACTGAGCTAGCTGAGCTGGGGGATTTGTGTTTTGTATGGCCATGCCCTTGTGAGTTTGTGATATTGAGGAACAGGCTGGAAACAATGCAATGATATGATCACCATCAAGAGATGTTAATCAGCATTAGCCATATTGAATTTACCAGCAAAATACAGACAGCAGCCCTGCAGAAAATAAGCACGCAAAGTCTATTTTAGTTCAGTTCGACATTGCTTTTCTCCTTACAGACTCCCGGGGAGTGCAATGCTCTGGTTAGTCCTAATTGATTTAAGTGACCAGACTTCCACTACTTCCTTTGGGAGATCATTGCCAGACTCTACTTAAAACCTCCTTGTGAGGAAATATTTCCCTTATTTTCCTCCATCATCTCTCATTATATTTCCTTGATGCATTCCGGGTAATGTTTTTTCCTTTTGGGGAAATAGTTGTATTGTTTTTAGACTCTCTGCCTTCCCTTTTTGGTTGGTCATTACCGAAAAACTGGCTAATTCAAGGAAAAGAATATTGATCACTGTCGGATGGGAGAATAAGAAGCTGAGAAGACAGTCAGCAATAAATGCTAGTAAAGGAGGCAGCATTACAGATGCAAACAGAGCATGTTTAGCAAAGCATTCTTCTAGTTCTGTACTATTCTAAAATTAGGAGGAGGGTTAGCTCGCTTCCACATTGGGAACAGCATCTTTTTGTAAGGGACTTCTAGGTCAGAAATTCTATTTTAAATGTAGCTGTACACACACAGGCACCGTGGGAGACACAGTACCGTGGGTGAACTCCCTCTGGCTCCCCACTGTATCCGTGTCCTCGGTGAGGGCTGATCAGGCATGCCATGGAGGCCTCTGTGCTGTTCTGAACACACGGGATGTGGCCTCGGAGCACATGCAGAGGGCTGACATTTCTGCCAATGGGCCGGACTCACTGTGCGCCGCAGAGTTCATCAGTGCACGCTCATTAGTGAGCTGCCCAGACTTCCAGATGTCTCAAAATCCCAGACAAATAGACAAAATCCTCCAATTCTGCACAGACAGTATTTCTTATGGGGGGTGGGAGGGAAGGTTATTTCCAAAGGAAACACGGATGTCTGGTAACCCTGCTTGGAATGGCATCTGTATGAAAAGCTGCATCTGGAGCAGGGAAAGTCAACCCCTGCAAAATGCCAGCAAAGTCTGACTTCAATTTAAAGAGGGGAAGAGTGACTAAGGGCAAAAAAAGATCACTGTAAACATGTAGGAATGTAAAACTTGGCAAGGCAATATCTAAAATGGAGCAAGGGAATGTTTACAGTAATCTGATGCAAACTAACATCAAGAACAGAGAAGAACTGTCTAGTTTGCTATGGGACGCTATTGGCATTTGCAGTGAGAAGAAATTAAAATGTAGGGATTTTTTTCCTGACTCTTAACCTAACAGTCAATTCAGAGCGATCTTGGAAGGCTTTCCAGGGAAGATGATGGATACTTTATGTCTGAGTAGTGCAAAGGAAAACTAACAAAGCACAACCTTGTTCTGGAGAGCTGGGCTCTGGGCTTTAATTTAGTAGACTTTTCCAGGGCTAATTTCCGTGCTAATGAGGGCACAGTGCCAATGATCTGCTAGAAAAGAGCAATAAAGTTCAACAGCAAATGTACACGCAATTGTTCCTTTCCAAATAAAGCATACCTGGGGCACATGCAAAGAACAAGCTCATTGGTGGTGGTGTGAGAGGGCAGAACCCTCTCCTCCCCTCCAGGGATATAACAAAATCTGCAGCACATTAGTTGCTAAATCCTACTGAATTGGGGGTAATTTAGGTGGTGAGACCTTCAGACCCACTGAGAATGCACAAGTCCTGACAGAGCAGCGCAGGCACACGTTATTATCTTTACACATTTGAGTAGACTTCTTAAAACTCAGTAGGAGCACTGATAGGTTTGTTGTGAAGCACTCAAGCTGCTTGTAGGTTAATGGTTTATATTTTTAGTATTTTGGTTTTCAGGTTAAATTCATCATCAGGCACCTAAGAACAGTTAGAAACCCCTCATCTCTAATTTCCAATCATGGATTCAATTAAGCCATTTTGTGGGGAAGGAAGAAAGAAAAATTGAATCAAACCTCACATGCTGAATATCAAATCTCTTAAAACAACTGGGTAGAAACATAGCAGAAATGTAACTGTTTCTTGCAGAACTCCAAATGAATCAGTTATTCGCACACTGTTTCATAGCAGGTCTACTGTGGCACCCCCTTTACTGGCCCTTTCAGCATTGCTACTGTAGTCTAAAGGCACGTGTAGAGCCTTTTAAATCCATCTCAGCCCTGACGTTGTCTAATATGCCCAAGCATGTAGCCAACAAACTACCAACTTCTCTCTCAGCCAGCATGTTCCCAGCACTACAAGTTATATAATCAAACACATGCTAGAAAAATAAGAGATAAGATTAGTGACAGTTAACTGCTGCTATTTTTTTTCCACAGCCTGAAGAAGGTCTCTGGGATTAAATATTAACTCTAATCTTATTTGCTAAAATTAGCACACGGTGTATTCTTTTTCTTCTACAGCCAATTGCAAGTATAGCACAGGAGTTTTTTTCAGAGTGTAATCTGATAACCAAAATCAGTTGCCAAAGCTGTTATTCCATTAAGAATTAAGAGACTTCCTGGTTATTTACTTGGTTATTTTTACCTGGGATGGTGAAGCCTGGCTTTTTCCTAGCTTGGGCTTACTTGGTTTTGGAAAACTCTCTGAAAGATTTAAGTATATTACTAGGCTCAAACAGGTCAGTCACATGTGCAAAACCAACAGTGTTAAGACATCACAGTTTGTTCCTATATATGCACACAGGCAGGAATTGTTTTGAAACCCTGATCCTTTTACATAAGGTGGGAACATGCAGGATGCAGGAAAAAATCAGAAGAGATGATAAACAGCAGAGTACTTTTGTAAGGCAATGCTACATCAATATTTTACTGTATTTCCCCTCTTTGATTTAACAGCATTTAAATGTTCTCTCGCCAACAGCTTATAGATGTATTTCCTTTGTTTGCTCACAAGGCTAAAGTGAGTGATCACTCTTTAAAAATTCCACTTGGGTGAGAAGCATCAGATGCTGGTATTTGTATTATGTAAGCTTTTAAACAACAAAGGAATGTACAAGTTGCTGATAGAGAAGACCAACAAAGAGAGGACTTTGTTTTCACCCTAAAAACACTTTTAAAATTAAGTGGATACCCTGCCAGCCCTAGTTTAACATCCTGCCTCTTCTGGTAGTGCATACAAATTTAGTGCAGGAGAGTAACCTGAAGTCCAAGTGGCAGTGTGGCCTCTCACATGGCATCACGTTGCAGGGGTGGGAGGCCACCACACCATCACCAGGCATTCCCTGGGCATGAACCAGGGGAACAGAGAAACTGGACACACAGCTTCTTTCTTTAGGAGGCCCATTACCTAATCATTAATTTCAAAAGTCCCCCTGGAAAAATTGCCATCTGCAAAGCCACACCCTGAGTGGTCTAAGGGTATCCTGGTATCTTTCCAGCGCATCTTCCACAACAGCCTCTTGAGGCTGTCAGACTGAGAGCTTCAAGAAGATGCTTACCTGCCCTTAGTGGTGCTTTTACAGATTATGTCACACTGGAAGTGCTTGTCCAGCTTTTGGTTTTGTGCTTTCAAAAGATAAAACCCTATGAGTGCCCCCCTCAGCCTTCCCCCCTGAAATCCCAGCTGCTGGCCAGACAACAAATTTACACTAGAAGCCCTGATTGCCTGTGTGAGTGTAGAGGGAAACCAAGTGACTTCTCATTTTCCTCTCTCTGGCATAATGAACACGTCCAGGGGCACCACGAGCACTTCAAAGAGCCTCCTCCCTCAGCACCCAAAAGGGCTGCAGAGACCAATATCCCTTAGTGCCCACAGAGCATTCCAATGTGGCAGGTGTGACTGCAGGAGGTGAGCCGGGGAGGAAGGAGAAGTCATTCATGCTAGACTCGCCTCGAGGATGGGAAGCAATAATTGCAAACTGTGTCCAGTGCTCCGTGAGAAGTGCGTCAGCGCTGATGGCGGGGCAAGTGGCTTGGAATTGATTGCCAAGGGCAAAGCTGGTGTAAACAGCCGCTGGATCGATGACCATGTTATCGGTTATGTCAGCGTTCGGCCGCACGTGATTCATGGGTGGAGTGTGAGAGTTGAGGCACCCACATACTTGGGCTTGTCTGAATCAAATTCACCATGGCAATGGCCCCAGCTTTGAAGTATTCTCAAAACCCCAAGGCCTTAAGCCTGGGGCCAATAATGTCAGAGGAACCAAAGGGGAAGAGAGAATCAGAACATATTTAAGAAATTAAAAAAATAAACTAGAGTGTAATAGAAGTAAAAATAGTCTCTGATCCAAATGCAATGCTTATTTTAATCCACAACTTCTAGTTTTATTTCTTCTCAGAGTTACTGAAGCCAAATTGAAATTCTTTCAACCTTTCAAAAGTGAGACTGGTTTCAAATCAAAGCAAAGAATTTAGTTTTGGAAATTATGACAGTATCCCTGCACATATTCAGCACCTCTGAAAATTCTGAGGGGAAAGTAATTTTCTGAATTTGCCACACTTTTCAGAAAATACACTGTTTATTGAGAAGGAAGGTAGAAATCATCAGGCACAAGCCTCAATACTTTGCTGCAGACACATCTCAGTGCAGGAAACAGCAGGCGTCTCACAAAACATCGAGGAATACACTTGGAAAACTGAAAGGTTATGGGACTGGAAGATGCAGTGCTCTTCCATAGCAGGGATGCACTGCCTGCATCACATCTGCTCGGAACACTGGTCACTGCCAGATGCACCCACTGGGGAGCCCTAGGTTTTACCATTCACAGCAGTCTTCTGAGCAGAAGGGGACATTTGCCCGCATGGCTGCTCCTCTGGGCCACAGAAAAGCTCTGCCATGAGAAGCTGGGCAGCTAAGGGAGGCAGGTCTGTGCTTCACCTCCCTCTGCCACCTCACAGCAGCACAACACCTTCAGCAAAACAGCTCTTGGACTGGAGGGGGAAACCTCTTAAACTCCTGCAAGCAAACCTGCCACATGATACCTGTCAGAGTCCTTATTTTAAAATCTCACTTAGTAACCTGTTTTAAAGTCAAATACAATTTTGTTATTTTTTCCTAACTAATTCTGTGGCTTGGGGTATGTTGTTGATGTCAGAGGATGTCTGGAACATAACAAGAACACAGAAAATTCCAAGTTATGGCCAAGAGAGTACTTGCAGACAAGCCTAGGTGAAAAGGCTTTGGGAGAAGAACTTGGAGGCTGCTAAGGTGAGACTCTGGGTGAAGGTGTTAAAAAGAAAATTAGAGATGAGGATGTTTCAAACAACCGTTTCTCTAAAGGGACAACATGGCCACAACATTACTCAATCAACAAAGAGCATGTAAAGAAGTGGCACTAATTAGCAGTTTAAACACTCACTCATGAACTGGAAGATACAGAAAAGGGAGACATGGCTGTGATATCTGGCTGTTTCAAATACTTTTGTTTTTTCCAGTGCTACATGCATCTTAAGAAACCTAGAACACAGTAACAAAGGATGACACAAGAAGGTGGCTCAGCAGAAATGCTGCCTTCTCTCCCTGGGTGCCTGTGCAAGCCATGCTGAAACCAGTGGGGAAGAAACAAGCAGAAATGAACAGATTTTAACTGAAAAGAATCATCAGAATTAAAGTACAACTCTAATTTAAAATTAAAATTAGTTCCACATTTTTGCAAAAGGAAAATTAAACTGACCCCAAGATTAAAAAAGAAAAAAAAAAAAAAAAAGAGAAAGTGTTAGCAGTAAGGAGGGGTGAGGAAGGAGTGGGAAAGCTTTCACAGAATATAAATTGTGAGAGAAGAGTCTGTGAAAGATCTGTTTAGGTGCATATCATGAGCCAAAGGGGTAGAAAAAGAGAAAACAAAAGCAGTTTAAGAACTTTTAGAATGAGGAAAGAATCTCTAAAAGCCTCCAAATTACATTAGGAAATATCAAAATAGGCAGAAAATGAAGATGCATGTAGAAATTTGCTAATTCAGAAGGTGCTTAGAGGAGTGGCTCAGAGTTTCTGAAGCTGTAATTAATATACAAGTAAACACAACAACACTGAAAAATTGCCAAGATTCGTAAACTTACCAATACTCCTCTTTCCCAGGCATAGCAGAATGTATTTATTTATGCACACGAACTATGTAATAGTGTATTAAATACACAGTGCATTAAATACACTGTAATTACTTTATAAAAACAAGGAGTACTTCACAGCAAGCCACCTCACTACAAGCCCTACTATTATACTCCATGCAGTGTAGGAGAGGAAGAAGCACGCTCTGTCAGATATGATTTAAAAAACCACAAGGTTGCACTCTGAGGAAGAGCACTAAATCAGAAGACAAAGGAGCTAGAGGAGAAGCAGGCTCAGGAGACCGGGCTGGGTAACATCCGAAGCAGCTCACGGGTGCTCTGCCATAGTTTCCACGGGGCTGACAACACCCGTGCTTCTGGCACTGCCTGTCACCATGTGCTGGCATGGCACAGCAGATAAAATCACTGGCATCCTTACATTGGGGCAGCAGACAGTGCTGCCCAGCAAATACCATAACGCTTCAAATCCAGAGATGCTCTTGCTGGGCTGTGGATGGAAATGAATGTAAAAGGCTTTACTATTGCAATTCATGAGGTAACCAAGCAATTACAACTATTAACTGGTAGGCTGAAACCCTGTAAAAGTGACCCAGCTTCCTACAAGCACCTGATTTTTTAAAACAAAACCCTGCCAAATTCTGCATTCGTTCCAGTTTTCCTTCTCCTGCCCTGCCTTGCCATTTAATTTCCGGTATTCAGATGTGCAATTTTTCTGCCATCACCTTGTTTTTGTTCTTGCATGGCTACAACAGATCTGAGGATTATGGTGGCTTTTGTTCCACTGCTTGGTGTTCACATTTCATCAATGACATCTGCTCAGCTCAGCAATGCAGATTTGCAAGGAGAACCAGCCACTGCTGAGCTGGCAAAGTTGGTCCCCTCCCATCCTCCACAAGGAGCAGTTAACTCTTCTCTCGGTGGCCCCAAAGGTTAACTAGGCTCTGTAAATCCCACCAGAAAAAATCATAGGCATTTGCCTTTTTGCTGAGATTTCATGTCTGCTATGAGCAAAAGGTAAATGGCTCTTTTAGTCCCTAAAGAGTGCAGGCTTAGCAGGAGTGACCCATAGTAAAGAGGTCAAAGGCAGGGAAAGATGGGAAGGTTGGGCAACAGCATCCCAGTGCAGCCACAACCTTGTGTCCAGCTCTAGGCTGTTCCTAAGGACAGGACTTTCCCCTTTCTGCTTCATACATGATATTTTTAAGATCTACCCAGAAACCGAGGGGTAGAAAATGCCATCTACCCTAGAAGCCCCAGAAAGACTCTTCACACAGAAAAATTATGGCATTTCCAGCATGACTTCCTCAGAGGGTGGAAGGTGGGACTTTACAGCTATTTGTGTGTGTGTGTGTGTGTGTGACTACATATGCTCACGTGCACCCACGCATGCTAGTGTGAGAAAGAGACTAGATAACGTGAATGTGTGTGAAAGGGATTGAATTAGCCCCATCTGCTCTGAAAAGATCGTTTTTTCCTTGGATTTCTATTACCATCGTATCATTGCCACACTGGAGTGATTCTAAAAGGCTACAGCTCTGGCAGCCAGCATCATTACAGCTGCTCAGATTATTAACAGCATAAATAAACTCTCAGAGACACTACTAAGAAAATATTAACTACAATTATCACTGTCTGATAAAATAATGAACAGCAAAGTGTTACTCTGCTGCCTCAGTCACCAGCGTGTATTTATGTGTGCTGTGAGCAACAAAAACCAGTTTATGTGCATACTGAAGCACTCTGGAATTGGTTCTTGCTATTTTATTTTATTTTACTTGTATTTTTCTAAAGATCAAGCAGCACAGGCTGAAGCTCTGTATTTGCAGGATTCGGTGTACCCCGCCTCCTTTCCCGCTGTATATAATCCCATTAATTCCAAGTGAACAGAAAGCCATGCCTGTAGCCATGCACACGTCTGTTGGAGGAGGGACATGGGCAGCGTGCAAGCTACCAGCAGCAACTCTAAAACCTCTTGATGGATTTTTACTCTTGGTCCTCGCCCTTTTTTTCCCTAGATGAGGAGCAAGGGCCCACACGATGTCAATGCTGTGTTTGGTGCATAGATACTCCTCACCTTCATCTTTTCCACTGGCCTGCACCACTTTGGCTTTGTGAGCTTGTTTTTCCTCCCATTCCTCAGTAATACTCTTGAGTCCTGTTCTTTCTTGAGTGCACTGGGGAGATTTTGCTTGGTTTCTAATTAATAGAAATTATTAATTCCCTGCAAGCACTGGGGAAAAAAGTTTTTAATCACATAGAGAGAAGGGCATGGGAGCAGGAGCCTCTTGCCCCATGTCCCCAGGCTGGCCTCCAGCCCCAGCGCCCAAGCAACACCCTCCTTAGCAGTCATCTCATCTTCTTCACTGTCTGTTGTTTGTTGGAGCTCACCAAAAAGAGGAGAAAGAAGCTACTTGGTCCTGAAACCAGTCACTGTGGGGCAGACAGGGTGCTGAACCTCCAGCCTGGGCAGATGGTTCTCATGGCCCCAGGGCAGGAGAGGCTGCCCTCCTCTGAGTGGGATCCTGTGGGTCAGTGACCACCCTGCCCTCCGACAGCTTCCATGTCTTCCCAGGGAGGAAGGGTGATGGTGGCAGGGTGACACAGGAATAACAGGCATGTTACTGAGCTGAACACGCACACTGGGACCTTTCTGCCTGAGCATGTGAGGCCAGGCCAGGGTGAGAGCTTCTGTCAGACTCCTGGGAAAAGGGCCACATCCCTGCCTGGTGTGAAGGAAAATTAGGAAGATGATGGAGAGGGCAGCTGCAACTAAATACAGCTAGAAAGGAAGGCAAAACCGCTATGCTGGGTGAGAGAAAAGGGAAGGGGGAATTTTCTAAAACAGCTTCCCTCAATCTAAGACAAAAAAATCATGCACTGTACCTTTAGTGTTTTTATCCCACTGCCCTTTTTAATAATTTCTGCAGCATCTCACACTCCTTGCCTGCTCTCTTTTTCTCCTCTGCAAGCCTTTTGTTCCACCAACCCCCACTCCAGTGCTTACTGCCAGCTTCCAGCAGCCACGGCGGGACCACCTTTTCATTTGTGCACCCCGGCGCTTTCCCTGCCTGCATTGCCACGACAGTGACAGATGAAGAAAAGTGGTGTGCAGAGGCAGGAGGAAACATCATCTTCGAGTGTCTCTCTGCCAGCTGTGAGGGAAGGACAGCAAGGAGGAGGTGGCCTTCTCCCTTCATAGAAATCACTGTGAGAATGAACCTTTGCTCCTGGGAGGGGAAGAGTCGAGCCACAGCCCTCCTCACTATTTTCCCTCCAGCATCCTCCCTCTCTTCCTTCTCAGCAATTGGCCTCTTCTGTCCACCAAAGCAGGTTAGCTGTGGCTTGCCCTGAATAAGTGACCTACATTAATTTTTCCTCTGTAATTAAAGTAGTCTTCTGTGAAACAATTTATAAGAACTCTGGGAAAGAAAACAGTGTATTGTTCCATACACATTTTCAAAGACAAATTTGTTCTCTTCAAATGAACTTTGTCCCCCAAAAAGCCTCTATGGAAGGTAAAACACAGAGAATGGTAAAGGATTCGCTGAAGAAGAACTGAAGTTCATTTTAAATCAGTGTACCATGTACAAATGCTGTCTTACAAATAGGATTATTTAACTTAAACCTTAGATCTGTCAAGTTCCATTACTTCAAATGGAGCCTGTCATTTCTTGACTTCGTTATAAATCAGGATTATATTACAATTTATGTTAGGTAAAGTCTCTGCTTCCATAGGAGACGGTGAAAAAAAAAAAATTACACAGCAGTCAGTAAATAGAGCAAAGTCACTGCACTGTTCTTGAAAGGCAAAAAAGTCATCTTGCTAAATGAGGGTCCGAGCTGTCCTGTACGAAGACTGTTCCTAATAAATAAAAGACCTCTGGGAAAAGTGCTGAGCATACGCTGGATCTATTTTCAGCTTGCATCAGCAGCTGCTGCCCCTGGGATCGCATCCTTGCTCATACCCTACACCATATGTAATCACTCCAGTGCTGCAACCAGTAAGATAATGAAAGAGCACGGCATAAATCTATACTTGAGTGGAATGCTAAATGAGAAAAATAATACAAAAAAGGGGGAAATAAACCACATTTTCAAGTCATTAGGAAGAAAGACTTTGACATATGAAGTGTTGCAACCATTAATAGCACTTATCATATAGAGTGGAGACAAAGAGACAAATTAATCAAACTGACAGAACTGGGACATTTTATGCTAATGCAGGCTCCTGGGTTTTCGTTTGTATTCCTCTGTGTCTGGAAAACTGATACCATTACAGGGCAGGAAATTGCATGAATAACATGCAACAGATCATAAAAATTCGCACACCAAGTGCAGAAACACTGCCAAAAGCACTGTAAAAACAAGGCTAGAGACCTCAACAGAGGAGCTCCCAACAGCTAATGAATGCAAATAAGTATAGGAATATTTCCCATCCATGCATAACAATGAGACATAGGCTGTGACTCCAGAGTCTCCAATAGTGTAGGTAAAATAAATCCTGGAGAGCAAACATGCAGATAGCTGGGGGGAACTGCTGGCCAAGCCAGGGTCTGAATGTGTTTGCAGTATTGCAGCCAGCAGTTTAAAGCCACCAGGGAACTGGCACAGCCAAGTGTCGCCTCCGTCTGAAAGTACTGCTATGTTAGATTTAGTTTACTGTTTCAGGTACAAGAGAGAGGGAAGGAGGATGTAAGAGGAAATAAAACAGAGTCACAAAACAGCACATAATCACACAAACCAAAAATCCCCCTGCTCCTGTGCAAATGCACTGCACACTGTAAAACCCTCACAGATAAAGACATTTAAAACATTAGTTTAGGAAATACAGAATGTGCTTGCTGTCCAAAGCCACAGCCATGTTGTAAGAGGCAGGAAATAGAAAGAACTACAGGAATGCTGGGCAGGGCATGGTGTAATGCAGGATCTTGCCAAGCTTCCTTCATTTGCTGTAGAGGCTTCCCAGGGACCTTTAAAAACCCCTGGCAAAGCAGAGCACTGCTGAAGTGCAGAGAACTCCTCAGCCATATAAACTCCAAAGGACAAATGCTTTCACTTGATGGGCAACCATGGCATTTCTCATGGCTGTTCTCTAAAAAACTGATGTTTCCCCCTTGTACGGTAGCTACCGCACAAACCTAAAGCAAGGAACAACTCTGGGGGGTAAAAGGAGTAAAGCTGATACCTTTTGGAGCTGAGTCATTTCCAGCACTGCTTTCACCTTCCCCAGAATAGAATGATATGCAGCTGACAGGATTGAGCAAGAGCATTTATGTGCCAGTACTATGTGCATAAAGAGGGTGTGGAAATGCCAGCCTGTCCAGGGGTTGCTGCTTTCCCAAGTCCTTCCCACATTTGGTGCTGGAGAGCCCCATGTTCAGAGGTGGCAGGGTAGCAGCTGGTTCACCTCAGCAGGGATGGGCATGGGGAGCACACAATACAGAGCCCAGCTCTCCATCACTCTCCAGCAGATCATTGTGGTGGATTTACAGAGTTTTAGCCATGTGAACAGGTTTATCCTCAAAACTCCTTCTGTTCCTTTGGTCACTACTAGAGCCCCAACAGGGTACTCAGCATTGTACCAAAAAAAGGGCACGCACACACCAAAGCAAGCTAGTCCAAAAGCTCCCTGAGGACAATGACAGAGTGACCTTTGTTTTAGCAGGAGAAATCAGAAACAGGCATTCATCTTGTAAATACACACCCATCTGACAGATGGACAAGGGCTGCAATCTGCAAATGGAATTACTTTCTCCCTTAAATGTAAAAAAAAAATGATAGCACAGACAACTAATTACAGAAAGGCCTCATGAAAACCTTGGCTTTAAGAAAACAGTAGCATTGGAAGGAAAACAGTTTGGTCAAATTGTTATAACCATTTATATTTCTTCTGCTTTTTACAATAGCAAAGACACCTTTGAAGTCTCCTGAGGACATATATGACACTGACCTTTTCTTTTCTTTTACCCATAATCAGAGCAGTTTGGGAAAAGAAAAGCCTAGATATGAGTAAAACATCCATTCCTGAAAGAGAATATTTAGAGAGGTCTTTATTACCACCTTATCATTCAACCAAGGGGTTGAAAGCACAGTGACAAGAAACAACCATAAATTCTCACAGCCTTTTAGCTAAGCAATTCCTCTGCAGAAAAGCAGTTCTAAAATCAAACTGTAACTTGGTCCAGTAATTCAGATTAAAACCATATCTGAGAACTAAGATGAGTGCAAGAGCAGATGATGCAAACAGTCTGGTTCTCCAAGGCTGGGATTGACTTGAAACCCCCTGAAGAGCAGTTTATGTGTGCAGTGCCTGTCTGCCCTACAGAGATGCTTGCAGAGGTCCAGTGCAGCTCCTGCTAGGATCACCATACCTGAATAACACCAGCTAAAGACAAAGGCCAGAAACACGATCAAATGTTTGTCTTTAACGATTTACCTGCATAGGCCCTCTCAACTGAGTTTTCCAATTGGATAGTTCATGCATAATAGTGAAATAAAACCTGAATAAAAGGGAATAAAAGGGAAGGATTAGGCTCACATTTGAAAAGGAAGCAAAACTAAACCAAGTCTGAGGTAGCCCTTACTGGGTGGTCTTCTCAGTCCTCCAACTGCAAGATACATTGAAGACAAGGAAAGAAGTAAAGGAGCTAGTGATTTAAAGGCTTCTGCCACTACTGAAAGCAATTCTTTCTGCTTTTTGAATGCTATGATGACTTTGTAAATGTGAACAAGTTTCTTTGTAGAATGCCCAGTGCTTATATATGCCAGGGACATCTCTTCATTCTTCACTTCCTTGGACAATGGTATAGATATTATGTGACCTCAATGGCTACTGCTTATATAAATGGAGCAAAAATGACAAGGGTAGATGGCTATTACAAAAGTCAGGCAACTCTCTATTTTTTGTGCCTTGCATTTGACAAATCAATTCTGACATTTAAAACATACCCATTAAAACGTGGTTTGATGTGTTCAGTCTCCTGAAAACTAGCAAATTCAAGGAATAGACAGAAACTGCTTGATTTGGCTTTATGTCCAAACAAAAGTGCCATATGCAGAAAGCCATCCATGGTACAACAAGAAAATCTGCAGTCAGACAAAAATAAGGTTAAAAGATAGTTGAATTCAACAGGCAGATGGAATGGCTGCAGACCTATCTACCTCAAGTCCAGCTTCCCCTTCCAGAAACAGAAATGAGCACTAGTCCTCTACGGAGATCAGACGGGAAGTTGTCAGGTTTTGTGTCTCCACAGCTTTTTCCTGTCTTGAAAGGTTACTGGCTCCAACATCATCCTTTGAAGGAAACAGGAAACAACTCAAACCTTTTCTGTTTTTACTTGACCAGGAATCCTCTGACAGGCAAATTTTCTCTGAAGGCTGCCTGTGTATCTGGGGAGAGAGGTGGCTAGGCATGCTGTGTGGTCAGAGATGGAAAGATATTTTGCTTTCAGAGTTGTTTAAGACTTGTTTCTTACTAGCTGCAGGCCCTTGAAACAGAGAACCACAGGTCTGAATTTCAAAGGTAAGCGAAAACCCAAGACACTTCTCAGATGCAAAAGTTTTCTTTACACAGTCAGAAATGTACTCTCAGCCTCCTAGATGACACTCTCACAAAAATCCAGGACCACTTCATCAAAAGTATTTTTTCCAGAAACTAAGAACTGTACTGGTAAAGTTTGCACGGACAATCCTTTTTTCTTTTTATCTACTTTCTACACCTTGAAACATCAACACAAACTGCATTCCCATCCATTCTGGAAACATAAAGTAAGAGGTATATGCAGAGATGAGGAAATTTGGTCCTATCACAATTCAAAGCAAGCAAATTTCAAGCAGAGTATTACCATGTGTTTGAAGTACAATACAATGGATGCCCACGTCTTCGAACTATTATCCCTGTTCAGGTCCCTTTCTGGGCCAATTCATTTATTTAGATGGTCTCCTTTCTCTTTTACTACCCTCATAAACCCACCTCAGCCCTGGCTTTGGGAAGCACATCTAACACTGCAGGAACAGAAGGAAGCACTGAGAACACAACAGTGCCCATGAATCCATCCTGGCTCACACTTGCCAAATCTCTCTGCTATCCTTACAGTAAGTCTGTACACTTCCATTTCTCTGAAGTGTTGCTCTGAAATGATGAGCAGCTGCTGCAGGGAATGATGTGGACCAGGTGCAATATATACTCAACTAGATATGGTTCCTTCAACACTAAGAGAAAGATGCCTTGTTTTTGATGTCCTGAAAACCTACAGCTCCCATTTGCCAAGAATGATTAGCTCTTTTTGAAAGAGATTAAGTCTTGCTAGGAACCTGCTCACCTATTGTTTGGGATATATGGAATGGTCTGCAACTGCTGTGACTTAAGCAAAATTTCCTAATTAAGCATCCCCAAAGTGTCCCTGGTGAGGGACAAGAAGCCTGTAGCAATTCACAGGCTCTTTCTGATCTGCTCCATGCCTCCAAGTCTACTTTCTTCTTGGATGTGGTAATTTCAGCAGTTGTTGTCAATGGCAGTGCACAGGACCTCAGGAGTGATGCAAGAGGAACAGGCAGAGGACACAGAGCAGAGCCCATCTGTCACCCAGGACCAGTCACCCAGGTAAGGTGAGCAGCTCCATCCTATCCTGATCATCCTGAGAAATGCTGCAGCTAGTCCAACAAGATCCTCAATGCCTTGTACAGAGGGAAGGAAATGAAACTGAAGCTCTGGGTCAGGTGTGTGAGCTGGTCTGGGACCAGCAGCTGTGCCAGCTGTGGGTCAGTCTGTTCACCTCCATGTGAGGTAATGTGAACCAGAGCATTTAGAGAGATGTAAACATTGCTGAGGGGTTCACACAAGGTGATTTAATCTTCACTGACCTGATGCACAGACCTGTGCTGTAATTCCCATCTGATGCATCAACTCCCACTCCAGCATGTGCAGAGAGGTGATGACAGTATTTTATTTGGTCACAAGAGACCCCAGAAATCTACATCTGAAGGTTTTATATTACCATTATTTAACTTCAGAGCTGATACCTCTCAATTCCAGCTGTTTGGTGACACCTTGTTTATATATTGGTTTTACTGAAAGCTTTTGTATTGCAGTTTTCTGCCATTCTGAGTTCAGCTATGATTATTTTGACTGTGGACCCGCAGCAAGGAGCAGGGTGCCATTTCAATTACAAATCAACCTTCTCCACAACATCTTTTAAAGGCTTCTAAATTAAAAAAAAAAAAAAAAAAAAAAAGGAAATATTTCAACTACTTTTGTGTGTGGGAAACAGACAATTACACTTAAATGCACACTTTGATGCCATCAGCTCTTAGAAGGTCAGATTAAACAAAGCGAGAGAAGAAAGGTTTATTAGCAAATCTGATCCATCTTCTTCTAGGATATTAAATTCCACTGAACTACATCAGTACTGAGCACCAAATTTCTTAAAGGGGTGCCTAAATTTTGTCCCTCTCAAAGGCCATTTGCCTTACAGTTATGAAACAATGTGCAGTCATACATATATCACTGAACAGTTTGTTGCTAAAAACCCATGCCAAATTTTTCAGTTGATTTTAATCTGGCTTCAAAACAACTGCCAGTGGCTCTCTTGATATCTTTCCCCAGTAAATTACAACACGCTTCCTAGAGATATGCCTGATACTTTCTTTTCATTTAAGTCTTTAAACAACCACACAAGCCTCCACTCAAATTCTTTCAGAGAAATTAAAACTTACTTTTTAAAACAAACCAAGCCTGGGCTAGACAGAGCTGTAGTTTGACCAACTACAGCTGCTCCTATTTATTTATTTTATTAAAGTAAGTAAAGTGCCCAAGGACAAAGCTTTTAGTAGTGTTAGACTGCACTGGGACTCAGAGGTGTTTGCTGGCTGTCTCTTGTCAAAATGGGATAGATGAAAATTCATTACAACACAAAAATCCTGGAATAAACCAACCATTTTGCTCTTCAGTTTGCATCAAATTTAACAGAATGTGTGTGTTTACTTCTTCCTCTAAAAAAACAACCCTGTAAAACTCACAAAGAGCACCTCATTCCCACATCCTAGTACCATTCAATTGCCTTCTGCTCACCTAAAACCCGTACTTCACTTCCAAACTGAACCATACTTCCTAGGCTTAATGTTTGTTGACTGCTGCAATGCATCATTTGAATACATAGCATATTCCACCCCATAACATGCTCAATTTCACTAGTAGCTGAGAAAACAGTCAGTCTGACAATATTCACCAGGGAATCCTTGTCAGAAAGTGCTGTATGAAGAGTAAAAATTTTTTTTTTTTTGGGTCTTGGGAACAAAACTTGGTATTGGAATCAGAAAGTCTCTTGAAGGTTGTGGTGTCTGATACTGTGAAGCTGACAGGTGTCTTCACTGGACCTTACCTGTCTGTTTAGTCAAATGCTCAGCCTGTATTTCTGGACTCTTTAAAGAGCAGATACCTGGTTTGAAGTCATTAAAGAAATTGAAAGGAATTTTTAGAGAGAGAGAAAGCAAAGGTAAGAGAATTGTAAGTGTAGAGGGAGGAGAGGGAGAGATCTTTCAGTCTGCAGGGCCAGAGTGCTCAGAGAGCTGAGGCACAGTCATGGCTCATCCATCTCATTTTCATTAATATATATTTGAATACAGCAAATAAAACCAAAAAACTAAAAAATCCCAAACACAACAAACAAAACCAACCCACCTCCTGTTACACATCCTTATTGCTTCTTCTCATGCCCTTAACGTAGGACATACTATTCAAGATATCTTTTACAACTTAAATTATGTTTGTTATATTTGACCAAGAAAGTTTCCACGCTGCAAACTGCCTTTACACCAGCGAGTGCAATCACAGTCAATCAGGCCAATTGAACAGTAGAGGCAGGCAGGGGTCTAACAAAGGCAACAAAATTGAGTCCACTTATTGCAGTGGTGAATTTTGTTCTGCACATTCATCTCCCTATCTCCTTTGACAGTACACTTTTATATGCCTACTTGAATAAATAAATATATTGTACAGCTACTGCTGAAGGGGGGGAAAGGAGCTATTGCAAGATTTTCTCTACTTAACATGCATGTATACATGACTTCTGTTTTGCTTTTTGAAGCCTAGCTCTCACCACAACATAGAGGTATTTTGCTTTTCTCCACCTGAAAAGATCAGAGAATGTTATAAATAGCAAGACAGCCCTCATCAGAAAATAATGGAAGTTACATTATGCGGAATGAAAAGTATGGGGCTAGTTTCTTCACCACACTTGAGGCATGAAAAATTAAGCAGTGCTGGAAGCCTTTGCAGTGATACATGGATGGAATTTCATATCACATCTTGAAGATCTTGTTTCTATTTTATTGCTCACCTGCTAGAAACAAAGTACATCATTTGCACCTTGTACTGTGCTACATAAGCATCACACATAAAACAACATCCAATTCTGCCTCATGGTTTCCCCTGAATTAGTGTCCTGTCATGTCAGACTTCAAAGAGTACCCAAATACTCAGTTTTAGTCTCACTACAGAGCTGCAGCCTCCAGTCATCCCTCTGTGTGGTCAGTGCTGGCACTGTGAGGCAGCATGAAAAATAACACATTCCCTAGGAGGAATTTAGAGAACCAAAGACCCAACCTTCTATCCATATGGACTGACTGAAGTGGCATTACTGAGGTAAGGTTGAAGCATGAGTAAGTTTGAAGCTCGACTTTATTAGAAGCCTGATGGATATAACCCTTTGCCACTACAAAAAGCTCTGCAGATGAAGGGAATAATGGCTTTCAGGTTCTTGCCACCTCCTGAGCCAAAGCAGAAATAATTCTGGCCAGTGCTGCAATCTGTGAGGAACATCAATGGCCAATACAGTCATATAAAGAGAAAACCACATTACTGCTTTCCATTCCCTAAGAGCTAGCCTTAGCTACTCCTAATATATCTCCAGGATGCCAATGAAAAAGGGTCTTTTGTTGTTCCCTACTGTGTTAAACATCCCTCCAGCTGGGAAAGAAACTTCTTGCCCTCTTGCTCCTCTTTTCCACATTTATCACCTCTTTCACTCTATGCTCCTGTGCAGAGCACTCCCAGCTCAGTCCCTATACTCTTCAAAGATATTATATTTATATATACAGAGAATACAAAGAAAGGAAAAAAGACAAAGTAAGAGAGCACTGTTTATTTTTAGGGAGATTAAAAGGAATAGTAAGTGCCTTTATCCAGCAGAGTATATAATAGTTGACCTCCTGCATCCTGCCTTTGATTTTCTCCTCATCACAATCATCTCTTGTTGGCTAATTCCCAGCATTTTTCCCTCAGGCTGGCAGGTTGGCATGGATGGTTAGCAGCTGCCAGTATTTCTCCTCCCTGTCAGCTACGAACCATGCTAATGTTAGATGCCTGGCTCAGTCCCACCCAGGGTGCTGCTGCATGCCTTCGCTTCCAACATACTCAGCTTTTGCCAGCCTTGAATCCCAAATCTGAAGTCCTGTCCTGCCTTTCTCCCTGCAAAGCTTAACCAACCGTGTGAGGGAGTTAACCCATGCCAACCAAAGAAGCAGATGACAAAATTCACAGGACTAGACCCTGTGGGGAAAAGGGAGGTTTTGCAGCAGTAAAGGTGATGCCTTAGGTTTTAACTTTTATATTTTTCAAATCCTGTACTAGTGTGTAACTCTGAAGTTTCTTGTAGCCTGTTAACTTCTCCTCTCTCATGCTGGTTAGACATAACAAAGCCTCTCCAAGCTTGCTCTCCAAGGACACCCAGATTGTCCTAGACCCAAAATGTGTAAACTAGCATCTTAAGAAGGGGAGTAAACTTGGGGAAATTGCATAATTAACTGAAGTTTTAATTGGAGAATTGATCCTGATATGCAAATGAACCAAACTAATAAAAGTGTGAAGCACTCGTGATGTGGGGTCCATCTTGGGTGTAGCCTTTTTGACTGCCCAGGGTGTACCTCTGAAGGCCCTTCAAATAAATACCTACCTCTGTTCCCTTATTCTTGTCTAGCCTCTGTTTTTAGGTGGCCACCCCAGGCATCAAAGGAGAGAGAACGTGGAGAAATTCAGCCTTTGGTGTGTGCTTACATCTACTTTGAACATCATTCTCTTAACAGCAAAGGAAAGAGCTGTGTGGATAAATCCCACAACCTCATCTTAAAAGAGATGCTGCTTCCTTTTGCCCCTTGGAAGGCTTGGACACCACAGATAGCTCAGTTTAATCCTTTTGGAAGAAAACATTTCCAGCAGACAGTTCATTACACTAAAAAAAGGTCATCACTCTGAAACAGATTCATGAAATCTGAGCACTACAGGTAAAACGAACCAACCTACTGGAGAAGCAAGTTTCTAAAACTTGAAACAGAAAGGCTGGTATCAGACCAGTGCTAAAGAAAGCTTGGTCTGCTGTTTCAGAAGACTTTTGATTAGCTTCATCTGAGAGGAAGGCATTTGGTGCTCTCATGGATGGTGAAAGTTTTTTTCAATTGTAAGCCCCCAAATCAAAAAAATGCAAGCAAGGTTGAGAATCTCTATTTCCAACCTGTAAGAATCTAATGCCACTGAGGAGTTTTACTTGTTGCTGTTTCTATTTCTGTCTTTTCACCATGTAACTGCACCCCCAGCTTTCAAAAGAGTGAGTGAATAAGGTGTTTGAACAGAAGATGTTCCCCTGTTCGGTGCCCAGTTTTCAGCTTGCCCATGCAGACTCACCGTGCACTTCCATTAGCAGAGTTAGGCAGGTAATAATAGCAAATAAAATAATAGCAAATAAAAAGCCCATTCGATGAAGCACTGGCTCCTTCTCAAGTAAAGTTGAGTACCACTACAGCATGAATGACTCAATCATCTACTCGAGAGCTATTACTTGCAGCGATGAAGCAATGTTAATTGGATAACGGCCTGCTGCCAGCTAATATTGGCATGACCTACAAAACCCCTGGCTGACAGCCGTGTCTCTCTCCATCACACCTTTTTTTGTAGTCTGGATGGGAAGTGGAAACCATTAAAAAAGCCTCATAAGTGCCATTTAACTTCTTATCATAAATTAAAAACTTAATTAAGTGCCTTGTTAGAGGAAGGAAGACCAGTTTTTGTGATTAAATAAAACAAAACAACAGTTAGGGGTATGGAGTGAATAACAAACTTTACAGCTTCAAACTCAGTTCTTTGAAAGTATTAATTCTGGGTTGCGTTTACCAGCACCTGCTAGAGGAAAACTGCATAATTGCTGAAAAATACCCCGGGTGAAAAGCAGGCAAGGTTCTAGTTGTTTGGCAAAATGCAAATGAAGAAAAAAGCATAGAAGTTAAGAGCTAATGGGGCCCTCTTTTATGAGCTGTAGGCAGCTGAAACACTCCATTCCTCTAACTGGATCTGAGGGTTGATAGTTCACACACCACTCTGAGTTCACATCAGATAGTTCACAAGGCCACATCTGAGCCCTTGCTATTATGCAGCTGCTCTGTGCAGCTTGTCTACACACTGAAATATGTTGCTTTAACAAAAGGTGTGGTATGAAATCAAATTACCAAGACCAGCACAGAAGGGTTTATGGAAACTCTTCAATCAGTGCAGAATTAGCTCCATCCTGACTTTGTTTAAGTTGATTAAGGAAAGGTTTGAACTGAGGCACATTAAGACATGCTTGAACTAACCTGAAATGTCTAACACAAGGTTTTGCAGTGGTTTAAAACCCTCGAAATCCAACTAGTCCCAATTCTGTGTGTGCACAATGTCTCCCTACTGAAATGACTGGTGTATTGTAAAGACTGCTCTCACTTGTAACTGGATATAAACAAGAAATAATGTAAAAAACATCTGTTCCCTGTTTAGCTAGACAACAGTTAACAATGTCTGGATGCCAGATTAACGAAATGACCCCAACATGCTATGAAGTAAAAAAAAAGTCTGCAGTTTAGACTTCAGAGGCAGATTTACTGCTTTGAATAATCAGAAATAAGTTATTTTCTTTGATGTTAAGCTTCCTCACACCAACATAACATGAATGTAAAAGCTTTATATATAAAGCTTTATCCAGATCCAACATGAAACCTTTGAGAAATAATAGTAACAACAGTGCCCTTTCTCTGCAATGTACTTCAACAGTTTTCAAACTACGCCAGAATTTAAAATACAGTGTTTTTGTGGTTGACTTAAAAACAGCTCTGTGAATTTATGAACGATTGTCACCTTCAGAAAAGTTTTGAACAGTGAAGACTATATTTAAAAATTATTTTCAGTATCTGTTTTTCTATAATATTACACACCAACATAAATTGTCTCTAAGCACAAAAAAAAGTATTCACTCAGGATATTCACTTTCAACTTTTGTTTGAAATTTTTCCACTGGAAGAATAACCCCTACATGACAGAGTAAGTCAGTTTTCACAGATACCTTAAGAAATAACTCACTGCTGCCAGAGGTCTGCAGACCACAGACTGAAAACAGTAGCCTTGGGAAGCGTCCTTAGCTTGTGAACCAAAGATGACCCTGCTAACTTCTTTAAATGCAGTATAACTAAGATGGTATTTCCTCTGCTTTTCAGCTCTTAAAAACCAGGAGTGTTTCAGTTCCTCTTGCAGGGAGCTCTGACACTCTTGGAGGCACTTCCCGTATCTCTCCACAGGCACCTACCGAAGTGCCCAGCGCTGTGAAGCCAAGTAACACTAGAAGCAGAGATGTGCATCTTAACCAAGAAGTAACTGAGAAACAGCAAGGTGCATCAGGCAGCTTTCCTTATCCCAAGTGACTAGCTTTGTGAGGAAATTATTTAGCTGACCACCTCACACACAGCTGTTCAAGTAAAGTAGCCACCAAGAAAACTAAGATGCAATGCATTTAGCAGCAATTAATTTGCATGTGGAAAATATCTGTACAAGTAAGCATTGGTAACTGTCATTATCTTTTTTAATAGGCCAAGAGAGCTCTTTTCCAGGATGAGAAAGTTAAAGCCCTTGTACTCTGCAACTAATAGAAGCACATGGCAAAGTAGCAGTGGTGGTCTTAGGAGAGGCATAACAATTTCAGAGCTCTTGGAAAAACCATAAGAACGAGATTCACTACTTCTGCAACTCCATGAGCTTCACTGGAGCCATAAGAGCAGCCAGTGTAACCCTAAGTCACTAAAATGTTTTGATCTTTCATTGAGATGCATTCTAAAATGTAAAACTCCAATACTTCATTTATTCAAAGGGGATTTGCTTAAATAGAAATAATTTATGGTTGAACTGGAGGATTTTTTCTTAGACAGTATCTCATATAAAACACATAGAAAGACAAACCTTTGTATTTTAAATCTTTAGTGTCATATTAATATAGGACTGGGTGACCAAGTGCAGACACATCATGACCCCTCCACTGGCCAGCAGCTCAGCACCTCACTGCTGCTGAAATTAGAAATCTTCTAATTTTCAATCTACTTTTACTGAAAGCCAGTTGAAACCAATCAGTGCTTGAGTCAACAGTGACTTTTAGCATTGAAGAGAAAATCCTCCATTCAGCTGTTTCAGCTCCTCTGCCTAACTAGAGCTGCAGCACACTCAGTTGTCATACCAGCAGTATGAACCTGCCATGGTCCTTTCTTCTCCTCCTTTAGGCCAGGCTCATTCTTCTGAACATCTCAGTCACTTTTCTACATGCTTATTTGAATTTCTATTATTTTTCTTTATGTAACAGGACCTGAATTATATACAGGTGTTTCACTAAGGCTTCGATAGTCTCCTGCCATTTCATACCTGTGTACCCTTGGGCATGTTTTGTCACCTCTCTGCTCCTACCCCTGTTTTGTGGCAAGAAAGCAATGTGACACTGACTGAGACTCGATTCTTCCACTGGAAATTATTAGCGGACAGTGCAGAATCAAAGTGCGCATCCTAGTGCGTCCTCTGCGATATCTCTAAACTCCCATGTCTGGGTTGAAGTGTCTTCATGAGTAATATCCAGTGTCAGGACTCATGAAGTCACAGCCAGTGACCTACTTCTAATGCTCTCCAACTTGTGCTGTGACAACATCATGATGCTGCTGAAATCTCTGGAGAACTAAACCAGAGGGGGAAAAATGATGTGTGACACTTTGGGACCTGTCATCATTTAAAAACCCACCATGCCTCTTCAAGGGAGTTTAGCAAATGATGGTGAAAAACCTTCTGAATGCCAGAGTACCTTCCCACTGAGCAACTGCTGTGCTGTGCCCTGGGTACATTGCCGCTCTTCTCACGCCACCTTTCCCAGCCGGAGACACCAGGCAGGCAGTGCCGAGGCAGCAGGTGATGGCAGCCCTAGCCATCAGGCATGCACCTCCCCTCTGTGGGCAACAAAGCCACCAGCATGCCCTATGGTAGCTGTGCTGTCATGGCTGTATGGCTGTGAGGAAATTACAGTGGGGGTGGAAGCCAGCCAGTGAGATTCTGTGATAAAATAAACTTTCCAGTGAGGTATGTGTTTTCTACGTCCCTTGGCTTCCTGCTGTGGGAGTCACACTGCATGACAAAACCTCTGCTTTCTGACAGACTGTGTTCATGGTTTCTCAGTGGAAAACACAGTTAAATCCCAAACTCTTTATGAGGGGAGGTGTGAGGAAGCCAGTCTGAATAAGGTGCAGGAGAGCGTAAAGAAGTGGAATAAAGATATGAGCTGCCAGAGAGGGGTGGACAGCAATGAAACTCCCAATAACATGACAGCTCAAATGATTTTTCAACAATAACCTGCCATGTAGCTGTCGCATCACTCCTTTCAAATTTCCTGTCTAGAAGAGCAGAGGAATATCAGGGTCCTAATACTGCCCTGAATGAGGCTATGGTAATTAAACGTTTGGGTACAATTCCTTCAGCAGCAGTGACAAAGGCGAGCTGAAGCATCTTAAAGCTTTGCCTCCATAATAAGGCTGGCGTGGTGTGAACACGTCCATCCTTCAGCGATTCGCAACCCACCCAAACACAAAAAGCACATTCTGAGCCATGCTGGGGCAGCCACCGACACCTGTGCCATGCTCCCTTTGGCCACCACGCGGGAAGAAGGGGCGCGTTGTTACGGCGGGGGCACGGCGACATACTGTACCTCTTCCGGCAGGCTGACCACCAGGTCATTTTCCGTCTGCCCTACCAAGGCCTGCAAGAAGTACTCGCTGCAGGCAGCCAGCACAGCCCGGTGGGCGCGGAACTCCTTCCCCTCCACAATCAGCGTCACGTCACAGAGAATGTCCTGCTTCCGCTGGTCATTTAAGCAGAGGAGAATATTGGTACAGTGCACCGTTGACTCATACACATACATGGGGGAGTCAGTCTTCTCATCCACAGACATGCCGTTCACACCCTGCAGGGGACAAGGGAGAAGAAAGCAGAAACAAGGTGGTGAGGAGCAGCACGGTCCCTGCGTGAATGCGGTATGGTGAGATTCAGCCCAATATCGGGATAACTCAGGACCATGGCCAAGCAGCCCATTAATGCTTAAATCCAAGAAAGTTCCTAGGGAAAGATATCGCGATTGATACTGGTTTGATGCCACCAGATTTCACCCTGTCATGCTTGGATTACCTACTTGCCCCACCAACTTCCCCCCTCAAAACCAAAATAGGGTTTGGACGGGCTGCAAAGTGCTTTTCTTCGACCACCTACTATGCGTCTCCAATTTCCAATTTAGTAATGGCAATAACATGGGGACATTGGAAATTTTAGAAGATTTTAGAAAAAAAAGATGCTAGAGTTACTGTTGGGTTTTCTAATGGTGAAAAAAAGGGCTTTGCGCTTGCTTCTGATATTTTCAGACCAAAGGGAAAAAGCCCTCAACCCCCCCAGTCTACTCTCTGAAGACCTTGGCTCAAGTAAAAGGCAAGGTGGAACTGCACCTGATGAAGACAAGCCAAGACTAAATACAGCAACTTAATTTCTCAATCAGAATTTTAGGCCTTAAGAGGGAGAGATATTTAGCGGCTCCAGAAGAAATCTGTTTCCATGTATGGCTAAAGCAACACGCCTTCATCAGTAGCTTAACGCCATTTACAGAAGAGTAGATGTTTCTGAATTCCACACCCACAGACCCAAGAAAATCCCTTGACCTGTATGGATGTCTGGCTCCAGGCAGCACATGGGTGCTGGGGCTACTTCTGCCTGCAGGTCTCCCCCTCCTTCTGACAGCAAAGCAGAGGCTGGAATGATGTAAGACACCCATTACACACCCATTACTACTGTCTGAGTCAGGGAAATTCTCTGCCTGATGTTCTGCAATTTCTGACACATGTAGAACTGGGAAAGCCTCTGAACACTGGGACTGGATTTGTGATGGTGGAAGGAAACACCTTCCCCCAATACCCCACCCTGCATGAACCCCCTTTGCACCTGAACACATTGAAGTAATTAATTTACCCAAAACTTCTTCCCTAGTGTTAGACTGAATCCTCTTTTCATTATTTTCCCATTTCAACTTCTCTGAGTAGGAAGGTGTAAAAGCCTGTGCTGTGACTGAACATACCATGTATCCCAAACCAAACCCTCTTGTTTTCAGGCTTACATGGGGAAAAGGATTATTTGTATGTATTACTCTATCTGTTGTTGAAGGGAAAGTTCTGCAAATGCACAAACCTGCAGTATTTTTAAGGAATTATTTCTCCTTCTTGAGAACAACAACTGCCTTCTGAGAGGTAAAATTTGGAGGCATCAAGGGCTAAGGGTAAGATGATGGCATTTTGGTATAGTATTGCTGCATTGCAAATATCTGACTACTGTATCACGTAAAAGCAAAATTCCTCTTCCGCTACTTTCCAATGTGGATCATTGCAGCATTCTCCTTTGCTAGTGCAATATACAGGCACATTGCTAGACCCAACATGACTTCAAACTATTTCTCTTGCCGTGAGTTCAAACTAGGTTACCATTTTCCTACAGTGCCATTTGAAAGACACTAATCATCTAGACAAGAATGGACTTAAGAGGACGCACTTGTTACTTATATTTACTAGACTTCTCAATTGTAACTTTATCTTCCCACCTTTATACAAGTATTTTTAAGCCAGTGGCTACAATGACTCTGTACAAAACAGGTATTTTTGCCAACAGTGCAAAACTGTACTGTTACTGGAAGTCTTAATGGAATGCTTACAGATTCCCTTTTACTGGTATTTTCAATCTTTATGCTGACTCACGCTACACTTTTGAGCACTCAGCTGAAATGCTTACATGAACAGAAAAAACCCCACAACCAACCAGCACAGATTAGCCCTTCAACAACTTAACATCTAGACAGAAGATACATAGCTGCTAATTGATCTACATACAGGCAGGGGAGGGAGACATTTCGGGGGGTGGGTTATACCAGCTGGATTTCTTGACTAGAAAAAAAAATTTTTTTTCTCTGTATAAATTGAGACTAATGAGGAGAATTGACAGCAATCATGTTATTAGCACTCCACCAAGGTAGAAAAGAAAATGACACTTAGCTCATCTCACTCACAGCTTTCTGTATAACTAAACCCCGATGCTAATGATAGCGCTATAATGATGTTCTAAGTGGTCACTCTTGCGTGCTATGAAATGAAAGAGTTTACAAGAACAATCTAGTGGGAAAACCTGAGAGTTGCAAATGACAATGCAAAGGGGAAAGCAGTAAGCTTTTTTTTTCCCTTTATTTTCCAGGCATGTCTTATGCCTGTAATATCTCAGATGACAAAAAAAAGGACAAGAAACCTGAAACCCAGCAGATAATGAATAGAACATCAATTATATTTTCAGTGCCTTAGAAAAATCCCACCAAACCCCAGCTAGCCTGAAATTGCAATCCTCTCTTACAGTAATAGTGCAATTTGTGTGAATCAAACCCTGAATTACTTGGTTACTAATTAGTAATTTCTCACTTTTTAACTACAGCTCTCATCAAGTGTATTTTTTTAAAAAATTTGCTGCATGGGCTGTGAAGTGCTGAAAATACCATGATGTATTTCCCCGCTGGTGAGCAAGCCTGCCTTCTCTGCTAGGAAACCAGAGCGGTGCAGTCCTGGGCTGCTGGGGCTATAAACTGCACCATCCTCTCCAGCGGATCCCCACCTGCGCTCTCGGGAAGGACCTCCACCCAGCTGCCTATAACATCGTACTTTCCCAGGGCTACTGTTGTGACTCCAGGGGCTTCCTGAAGGTGGACCCATGCTGTTCCCCTTCCCACAGCCCCTGAGGATCCATGTGGATGCCCTGTCTGGCAGCTGCAATCTCAGCCTTCCACAGACTTCCCCCTGACCATGCCCCTGACCCCTTTAGGAAGCACCCCAAGCCCTGCATTGCGCACAGGGAAACTGGGTCTGGGCTACAGCTCAGGACCACCTATTTATCAGCTTTTAATGTTTCAACACAAGTGATTTACAGTCTTTCCTTTTCCACGATCTGCCATCGACCAAATGACCTCCAGACATGAGGTGTTTCCTCTCCAAGAGGGCTTTATCCTGCAGGAAAGGCGCAAGATGGTGAAACCCTTCACTGGGAAGTATATTGTTCATTTTCACAGGGAAAGGGTTTAGAGAGCAAAGAGAAAAGGTCACTGTAGGACTTTGGCATGTAGTAGCACGAAAATTAGCAGAATTCAACTCTTTTTTTTTTCCCTCTCCTTGGAAGAAAAAGACCCAGGGATCTGGTATTATCTCTGAACTCTGAGGCAAGCTGGGCTGCAAGCCTTTTACACAGTGTTAATTCAAACTGCATCATTTTTTGCTGAATTCAGTATTATGCTGAGTTTGCAGAACCTTATTCATGGAAATCATTGCTACACACTTGGTATTTCTTCAGACTGAAAAGAGAATGTCTTAGCAAGCCTTTCTCTGGCTCAAAAGAACATGCTGTGCATTTGTTTGCATATAGGTCACCATGCTGCCAGAAAAAGCCTCTATGAAACAAAAGTTTCCAGAAACTGGCATGAGCTACTGTGGGCAAGAAAAGCACCATTGAAACCTAGGCAGAAAAGTTGCTGGTAAAGGCCAGCAACTGCAGTGAAGTGAACTGAAAGGTTGCTTACACGTTCCTTCCATGGTGATGGGTGGAAGATCCCACCAAACCCTTCTGCACAGGCAGCATGGAGGAAGCATGCAAAACCTCAGGAGACCAAAAATGTTGCTCATGGAACATCCGAATCACTCTGTGCGCGCTGTCTGCACTGGCTGGCGCTCATCCAAAACTCTCCAGGAACTCATGAACACATTGACTGAGCTGCTACCAAAAATACATTACCTATCACAGAAAAACAGCTCCTGCCTCACAAGACTGGAGCACACGCAATGTGGTGTCTGTTTTTAAAGGGAAACGTGAGGGGAGAGAAAATCTTATCAAGACAGACCAGAAAGTCCTGCATCAGAACTGGGCTAATTATGTGAAAAGGTAAATCTCTATCATGGCAGAGCTACAGAGCACTTAACCAGGCAAATTATCATCGTGACAAAGCAGCATGGCTTCTTCAAGGGGAAGTCATGTCTCTGATGGGCTCTATTAGAATTCCTGAAGTGTGTCAAATTAGCAGTGAGGAACACTGGTAAGTGTAATTAGTGTTGACTTTCAGAAATCCTTTGAAAAAAACCTTTAAAAATGGCTGTTAGAGAAACTCAGTTGTCATAAGCTGAGAAGTTGCATCAGACTGGAAATCACTTAGGATAAACTGTATTCTACAGAGGAGGAATGCAGGGGCAATTTTCAGCAGGTTAGCAGTGAAATTTCTCCAGAAACTGGCTTACATCTGGCTGTGGTCACACTGTTCAACATGCCCGAGTTCCTCTGATCTCTGGAGCTACAGCAAGGCTGGGCACACTTAGTTCTTGCGTGGCAGACTGCCTGTATGTACAGGCAGGGTCCTCACAGCAGCCTGCCCACTCTTCCTGCAACGTCATTGATAAGGTTGAGCCAGACACTGGGAACAATTTGAAACAGCAGAGGTTTAGACTGAACATAAGGAAAAACTGAGGAACAGGATGCCTGGACAGGCTGTGATTCCTGACCATTGAAATGAACCAAAATTGTACCCTGTCCTCATAGCAGGATGCTTGTTTAGTTTTCCTTGAGAGATTTCACAGTCACTGCAATAAACCGTATGTACAACTGACCACTGCTGCATGTTACTGGGCAAAGAACTCACTGCATATGTCAAAGGATGAGTTACTTCTAATAAAAATACCCAGAGCCACATTACTGAGAGTACAAGTTTACATGGGATGAATATTTACACGCTGCAGCATGTATATTCCACTGTCCAATATTCCACAGACAATATTCCACTGTCCAACAACAAATGTGCTTATATTATCCTTCCTGACCTACTAACCAGTGCCTCAGAAACAAATTATTTGATGGATGTCAACGCAGATAAAACTCCAAATCGATTGTTTCCTAGACCTCCTCAACCCCTGTGTCCCCAGCTGTGGGAGACAGCAATGGACATGCTGGCTGGTGCTCCCCTTTCTTGAACGGAAACTGAAGTTGTGTGGGACCAAGTTGCTGCAGGCAAGCAGTAGAAAACATCTGTCACCGATACCAGGGACTCCTGCTCCCACTGGTTCCAGCAGAGCAGCTGGTTTAGGACATGAGAAGCCACACAATGCTAAATTCAATTCATAAAAGGTGCATAAACTGCAGCAGAAGCATCTTTGTAGTCTGTCCACGGCAAACCACCAGCAAGGATGGGGGAAAAGAGGGACCCAACGGCACCACCTCATCCCCCTCCTTGTCCCCTAGGAGATGTTAACAGGAATCACATCTACAACAGTGCACAGAGGACTCCCAACAACTTCACTGAGAAGGCCTGAAAAGGTTTATCAGTATCTCCTCATTATGCCTGTAATGCTACATTGTAATAAAGAAGCCAACAGATAACACTGTGATTCCTCATTTAGGAATTGCAGTACCTGACCTGTTGTAAAATGAACCACAGGTTTTGCTTGGAAGCATAAGCTGGAGATCACATTTTATATCCTACTACTCAAGGTGACTCCCGACTTTCTCCTTATTCCATTAAGAGAGGATCAATACTCAACCGGGACTATTTTTAGTTCCAGTTCACATTCTCTCAATCAGCTCCACTAACAGTAAAAGAAATATTCTTAGGAATAGTTTGAAGTGGCCAGCTTGAACACATCTAAGGCTCTTTGGTCAGCAGTAGCTGGAGTCTGCATCACAGATTTGCACGTAAACATCTCACAGAATTTCTGTTCAACAGGATTCAGGCAGAGAAGGTGAAAAAATGCTCTTTTGTTCTGACATTTTCTATTGTTTTTTCCTCCTAACAATTTAGCAAAAGGTACTCAGAAAAACAATGGGGAGAATGATGATAAAATAATGAAAAAAAGTTCAGAGTAACTTGTCCTTCTGACAAATGGCAGCAGAAGCACATCAGACTTGACAGTTTTTAGGGATAAACATGCACTGTTTTTAAGTGGCAAGTGGGAGGAAAATAATTTTCCAGGCTTCCTTCCCCATCTCCTAATATTTTTCTACAAAAAGACTTGTTCTGTGTAATCAACACTTTGTTTTTAAAGAAAGTTATCAATAACTGACACTTCAGAGCTCCTAAAATGACCATGATTGTAATTGGTTATTACATTCTCTCAATTATAGCTATAACAACAAAGGATATGATTATATTGTCACTGCTTTCCTTTAAAAAGAAACTATTGAAAGGCCTAATGATTAATTCACCATTTTTGAGAGCTCATTGTAATGACAGCAGACTATATACAAAGGTCTCTTCAGTGAGCCCATTATTCAATTAATAAATGCTGAATACTGAGCAGTCATAGTCATATGAAACTCCCAAGAATTCTGTGAATTTTTAACCAATTAATTATCAATTACAACATCATAAAACACCAGCACAAAAATAGAAACAACGAAATTTAATTATAGCTTATTCTTCTTAGTTGCCGCAAATACTATACAAGACTGATTTTGATTAATAATTCATACAGCAATAAAGTATCAGGAAAGATAATTATACTGTGCCACAATTCTCACACTGATTTCTGTAATTACAGATTACAACAGTGTTAGCAATTTAAAAAGGTTAGGGAGCAGTAGTAATTTGCTATGTCATCCTCAGCAATATTAATGTCTTCTCCTCTGAGCACCCCAGATAATTGAAAATAGACTCGCAGGCCGCCAGGCTACATGGACTTTCCTCCTGCCAAACATACTGTGGGTGCCAGGGCCATTAGCAAGATTGTCTTAAGAAATGAGCTTTTCACATTGATCAAGTAGCTTCTGCTGTAAAGCAGAAGGTACATGGACAACTGGAAAAGACACTGTAGAGCATTCCTGGCTGGCAGCTGCAGACGTGTTGCTGCCAAGAGTGATGGCTGGTGCTCCTGACCATAGTGCCTTGAAGCACGACCTTCACTGGACTGTGAGTGGGAAAGGGGACAGCTAAGAGAAAGCCAAGGGAGAATTAAACCACAGGCCTTCTAGACAGGCAGGTCTGGCTGGGCACACAGCAGGGCCCTGCAGACATTTGCTAACATCTCCTAAAGGCAAGAATTCCTGTTGCTGAGGAGGCTGCATGGCTCCAACACATTGAGCGTCCACAGCCCAGGGAGTACCCTTGGAAATGCTGAGCAGCTGCACGTGGTTCAAGGGCCACAAACCAGTCCCCATTAGTTACACCACAGGCACTGAGCAGAAGCATCAATGCCTGGGCTGGCTGCTGGGCTGGGCCATGAGCCCCTTTTCTGGCAAGCTTCAGGTGGATTCCAAATGGAGATGAGAACACTGGAAATTCCTTCCTTAGCTAAACTGACAGGAACAGGGATGTATCCTGCAGACTGTTTTTGAACAGCTCATATGCCATCACAGCGCAGAGGCTTTGATGTTGGAATTAAGTCCCACTGCAAAGTCATTCACTGCTTTTGTTATACTGGACCTAGACCCTACAGCACAACTGGATAGATACTGGGCAAAAAAAAAAAAAAAAAAAAGAATAAAAAAAGAGGGACTCTGATCCTGCAGACCTTTAAAGAGAACTGCTGAATATAACTTCAATCTGTAGCATTTTGGTTACTCACAATGATTTTGCTATTGGCAGAATGCACACATGAGCAAAAATGTACCACAGCTTCATTTCTACAATGAAGGTTGTTTTTTTTAAAAGTACTGTCAGGATGCCCATAGTCTCCATGATGAATGTTTATTTAAACCCCAGGTGTCTACTCTAAAGAAATTGTGCTTCAGGTTGTTCAGAGATCGGTACCACAAGGAGTCAGGGATTCCCAGTGGAGGTTGCTTTGAAGAGTCCAAACAGATTTATGCTCCACATAGAGATAAAACCTATTTCTTGACTTCAGAGGGTTGTGTTGCTATTGTTTCTTGAGAGAGTAACCCAGATGAACAAGGTAATGAGAGCTCACATTCTTTAGGGACTTTAGTTAACATGCAAATAATGTTTACACATGGCACATGCATTGACATATACATTCTATACAGGCCTACTAGGCAAAGAATACACATGAATATTTTTATGACTCAGTAAAAATTATATAATTATACTACTAATTTTCCTACACTGAGTGAATCACGCTTAGTTTAACATGCATTTTCAATGTTCTGTAAATAAACTGATGATGCCCTCAGGAAAGAGGCATGGTAGATGCGTGGAGGAAGACAGATTCATAGAATGGTTTGTGTTGGAAGGGACCTTAAAAGTCATCTAGTTCCAACCCTCCTGCCATGGGCAGGGACACCTTCCACATAGACCAGGCAGGAAAACAGGAGGAACAACAGAAAAACTGTCCTCTATCCTTATTTCTCAGGAGCTACTTAACTGACATATATGAACATGGAAAATAAGAAACACAGAACTCTTTCCTGACAAAATCTCCTCTCACAGTTTTCACATTGCTCTTTACAGTAGTTGGCTACGGTGAAGGGGACCGGAACTAAGTCTGCTACTCAAAATAGCTTATTCAAAGCAGAATGGGGAATGCCCAACACTGAAACACTGCCAGGAAACCACCAAGCACAACAAACAACATATTATGTTCTTCTGAAGCAGGCAATGGTTTCAGGACCTTTTGGATTGTTCTTGGGTGAGCTGGATTGCCGGATTAAAGAAACTGAGAGGGAAAAATGAAGTAGTAATTTGTCTTTATTTTGCCTTCCAGCTTGGTAAACTCTCTGAGAAAGTTAAAGGTCTCCACACAAACAGGGGCTGGAAATTCTGGCAAAAGCCCACTACATTCCTTGCTTTAATTGAGTGTTTTGGGGGGGGGGGGTTTGCTTGAGGAATGATACAGTGTTATGGCTCCTCCCTTTTTCCTAAAACACTATATACTTTATGTGTACCTCTGCGGGCATATGTGTACATGATATTGCCCTAATGCCACCAATATTTGGAAGCTACAAATTATGAACAACAGCACTGTGCAGCTCCTTTTAGCAGCCTTTGAATGTCAAAGATTATGCTAACAAGTTATTTGAATAAAAGCTATTAATTTCCTTTATGTTCTCTTCTCAACTTTAAAGCTCCAGTGGAGTTCAGTGCTGAAGCTCTGTACTTGAAATTTTGATTGCTATCAAATGAGCATTGCTTTCACTTTTTAAAAAAAAGAAAGAAACACCAAACACACAAAAAACCCCCCCAAAAACCAACAAAGAAACAACCCCACAAAAAAAGCAGACAGGAAAGTTCTCTCTCAAAATTGTATTTTTTTTTCACTAAGCTGTACTAATTACTGCTTTTCCAGCCTATCTGCAGAACTGGTGGAAGCAGTTCTATCTGCTTGAGAGGCTATGGCCAAAACCATGCAAACATCTTTGACTACACAAATTGCAGAGGCTGCGAAAGCAACCCAATTCCATTTTCTCCTGTCATACTGCATAGCTGTTATGGGAAAAATCTGCTCTCTTTGTTTTACCCCCTAAAATGCAAGCTTTTCATCTTTCCTGCAAGTTAGCAGGTGGTCAAAACATCCTTCATCTTTCCTTGGGACACAAACTGGCATGTCCTTTGGAACATGTCTGTTGTGATTAATGTGTGAAGAGCAGGGACGCATGCAGTAGGTCACTGGGTTAAATTTGGGACAGGCTTGTGTAGGGTGTAACTTCGCACCTTCTGCTCTCGGGAAAGAATACAGGTGTTGCCTTCTCCTTGGAGAGTGGGACACTATCTGTCTGTGCAGCATTTTCCACAACCAAAGGGATACCAACAATAATGTTCTCCTTTGAAAACTGAAGGAAAAATGTTTCTTTACAGCTAGATCATAGATTTTGACTGATCTATAACTAAGTAACTAAACAAACGAATAAATAAATATATTCTAGTGACAACTGCATTATGACCCACAGATTTACACATCTGAATCTTGGAAGTACTATTAATACATGCAAAAAGCAATTTTCATGTGTTTTTCTAGTGATCAAATGATCAGAAGATCACTGGAACGACTATTTAGAAACTCAGAGCAAGTGTCAAGAGGATACCTGGATTACATCAAGGGATTCTGACTGTGGTTTTGATCCTGCAAAGATCTGAGAATTTCCCTTTTGTTATCAGAAGGTTTAAGCAGGAATTGCAATCCTTTCCACTACTCTCAGAGTCTGACATATGCCTAGATGCCTATTTAAAGTCCCTTTATCCATGGACTGGCCCTTATTCTGGAACTTGACTGCCTTTCCTGTTGTAGACAATAAATCGTCCCATGGAGAAAGGTGCACGGAAAGCAATCAATTCTGCTGCCAACACCTACCAGACTACAGCCAAGGTAAGGAGAGGATGTGAGACAGAAATGGGCAGTTGGACTCAGTACAATTGCAGTCTGAAGGAGCCCAGAGAAAAAGAAAAGATTTGATGTATTTGGGTAGTGGTTCTGAGGACAAATAAAACCAATGTAGCATTTGCATCTGTAGTTTCTTACAGGTCTGCAAAGACAGCAGAACGCAAACACAAGCTTTCCTTCTCCTGTAAGATCCAGAGGAGCTTATGAAATCTTCTTTGCCATGGTAAAGAACAAGGGATTAAAGCTACAGAGACTGCTATAAGAAGAACTTGGATTTTATCTTTCTTTGAGAACACTTGTATTATTTGTTGAGCTTTTCATGAAGCTTTTCGAAGCTTGTTTTTTTCTTTACCCCCCACAGAAGTACAACGTACTCAAACACACTTAAAGCTGCAAAAGCCATCAAATCAAATCAAATAGGAGATTAACGCCCCAAACTCAAAACTAAGCCATGCTTTATCCCAGGGAAACAGAGTGGTTTGATTATTTTTGTTTGAAACTCTGTCATGGGAGTTTTAATCTCAGGGCATTCCTTATATGGTTCACAAACCCGAAAGGCAGAAAGGACCACCTACTCTGGCCTCCTAAAGGCAAATCAACCACTGCCTTTATCACACAGACTTGCAATCCTGACAGAGCAATGAAATCTAGTGTTTTGGTTTTTTTTGACAAGCTCTCTCTTCGACTGTTACTGGAATTATCTGTACCTTTAGCCTCCAAGTTCTCTTTTGACAGATTCTGAAATAGCTGTTCCACTATTTTACCCTGGACTGACGTCAAGCAAAACCAGCCATCAGTTCCCCGGGACATCCCTTTTATCTTTTTGAAATATTGGAAATACAGTTGGCAGCCCTCCAATTTTCTGGAATTTCCCATTTCCCAAGATTTATTATAAATTACCAGCCACTTAACAGAGTTTTTTGGCTACTTCCTTTAAAATTCCTGGATGTAAAATTAGTAGGATGTGAGAATGTTTAATTTCAACCACTCTTGCCTCTCAGATCCTCCTCTGCTATAAGCAGCAAACTTTCTCTTCTTTCCATATTACTGCACAGGATGGACATATCTTCTTCCACAGTTTCAAATACAAAAAACACCTGGGGAACACTTCTGCCTTTTTTATTTTCCCTTTTTGGATATTAAATTAGTAAATGTTTTATCATGACTTGTATTTCTTCGTTTAACCAGAATGGCTTCTCATTAGAGTAACTTTTTTGTTATTGATGGCAGTGTAAAATCATAATTTTGAGAGCTGGCAGAATATTCTTCAACAATTCCCAGTGCGTTCAACGCTTTTTACTTTAAATGCAATGTTATGCCAACACAACAGATTCTAACTTTGGAAAACATCTTTTTCAATTCTGAGTACAGCGTATGCATAAATTCATAATCTCCTAGTATATGATGTACCCTGATTGCACAAGGTCACTGTATGGGATTTGAGACCCCGTGATTCATGTTATTTAAGACTGTCCACAAATAATACTGTTTGACAAATTGCTTCCCTTCTTGCTTCATTTTCTCATGCATCAAGTCGCAAAGTTGTATTTTCCAGTCCATTTTTAAGAGAACCACTCCCACTGAAAATCCCACAGCTCATGTACCACTCTCTCCAATGCCGCTGCTATAATGCTAGAAACCTGGCTAATAAAACGCCAAACAGTGTGATTCTTGTGCAATCCTAATGGTTTAGACTTACATATACCGGTTTAGAGTTACACCAGACTTACGCAAGGCTGGTTGATGTGGTTGGGTATTCACTGATGTCACTCTCTCCCTCTATGGTTATTTACAGCCCTCGTCTGCTCATTTGTCTTCAAGAGGAATGTACTGTTGGTAGAGAAAGAGGCCACTGAAACCAGACATTCCCACAGTCTCTGCAGATCTTAGCTTGGAGATCCACAAAATCCCAAGCCTTGTCCACCCTCAGCAGCATGGTGGGTGCCACCTGCTGCTACTTTCTCCCTTTCTTCTCCATTCACAAGGGGACAGACACTCCAGGACACCTTGGCTGTATCATATCTGAGGACAACACAAAAGAAATTAATGAGGTCCTTGTCTGCACAGTGGGAATCATCACTGCCACGCTACCTTCAGGACCATGGCACATTTGGTCAGGGCTGTATTTTGGGCAGCTGTGACCTGAGGAAGCTTTGCCTGGCTGATGAGATGTACGCCCATACCTACAGTCTGGACAATCTTTAAGAGAGAATGCTTTTTTTTTCTGAGAAGAAAAGTCTGTATGATTTTTCTGATGTGAATTGAGAAGCTATATTCTCCACAGATCTTGGAGACATGCAATTAAAGACTGTCAAATTTGCATGCACGCAGGATTCAATTGAAGGCTGAGCAGGCGATGTTATAACATTTCTCACTTGACTTGACAACCTTATATTCTTTTAACAGCTTTTGTGCATAATTTCCTTGCTTTAAACAAACTGAAGGTGCCACTGTATAACCTGACCCCTGAGCCCACGAGGGTGAGGATGAGGGTAGTAGCCAGGAGATTCCTGCTTCCCAAGCAGAACTGGCTGACAATCACTGGTCTGCAAAATCTCACCTGAACAGTCTGCAGCACCGCACCAAATGCAGATGGAGCAAGCAGAGCACAGCTCTGCAGGTCCCCCTGTTTTGTCAGAAACCTGACTTTCGAGGAAGAATTGAGCAGAAACTGCTAGCTGCCCTGGGCTTTCCTCAGCAAACTTTCTGGTTGGTCAGATGGATTTCCAGCAACGGCTGCAGCATGTCCCCAGCCCACTCTCCAGCTGAGATCTCATGTCTTTGCTCCACAGCATGAGGGCACCAGAGCTTTAGAGGAGCTCAAAAAAATGCTGAACATTGGGAAATCAACACATAATTTCAAGCTTTATTTTCCTTTTTATTTCCCCCTTAGCTGAAACATTTCGGCGGTGGTTTTCCAACGACAGTCTGAGAAAACATCACAGCAAGAAAACTACGACTCTGTGCACCTGAAGTCTGGCAAACCTGCTGTGGTTCAAGATAAGTTTTCATAGAGGGAAATTAGAAGACACAAGACAGCCAGTCCTGTTTCTGCTGCGCACATAGAGTAAGAAGCATCAGGAGGTCTGCATGCAACGGGACGTAGCTTGCACATTACAGCACTTACTTATGAAGGTGTTGAGTGCCATTAATCCACGCTCTTTAATTAGATTTGGGATCGCTTGCAACAAGTGGGATCAAGCCATAAAAGCATGAGGACAAGGAGATTAAACTACAGATTAATAATTATATAGTATAAACAATCTGGGATAAAATAAAACTCTTACACTCCACTGGAAATTGGCATATGTCCAGTTTATGTATAAAGCGGGAGATCTATAAAGCTCATTGATTAGTATTTCAAACGAAACTAATCTAAAAGCATTACTAATTATTAACTGAAATATGTAATACAAACAGCATGCTAGGAAACAATCAATACTTCTCCGTGCTTGCAAACCCCTACAGCAATTTTTGTGCTATAAAGGGGACCAGACTAGATGGCAAGCTCTAGTGCTTGCCAGGGAGTTTGTCTCATGGAAAAGAGAACAGTCCGCAATGTAAAAACAAGCATGCTTTTTTCTTACTTCTTCCCCCTCAACTTCTGCCTAACCTAAATGTACCTAACCTATATTGTAGACTGCAATAAAAAAAATAAACTAGTTAAAAAATCACTCCACAAGTCTTTCTAACTAAATCAATGAACTTTGTTTCTTGGACTGTCATAAGAATGCAATCATTGTTATGCAGGACCCAATCCAATCTTTTTAGACAAACTTGACCACATAGAGACATAGCTTCAGAAAAGGAAGAGACAATTTTCAGCTATCAGACTAAATGAAGATTTTGCCATTAGGACAGTTCAAGTCTTGTAGAAATAGGCTCAGTTAATTTGTATTTATCAGAGGTCAAGATCAGGTAAGTCCATCCACAGATTCATGCCATTACCTCAAGAATTTAAAGTGCTAGTAAGACACAGTTTGGTTATATGTCCAAGGGAATGTCAAAATGCTTTAAATAAATACCTGTTGCTTGATGAAATACAGGACAGCCACCACTGGATTATGAATGACACGATGCTATTCCATCGCAGCATACTGTTCTCCAATATAGTGTCTTTAAAGCAGACACATATGTGCATGTGCCTATAGTTATAAATGTGTGTAATGCATATACCCACACATATATATGTGCATATATATATGCACACACATAGACATGTATCTGTATACCTGTGCAAACATATGCACAACATTCAATTGCTATCTCTTAAAAAATATGTATTATTATCATTGTGTGTTTCATGTCACCTGGCATGAACTTTTCAAACATTAAAAAATGACATGTCTCTGTTAAGAGTCCTATCAACAAAGCTACCCATCCTTACATCAAGAAAGAAATGCTCCTTTTACTCTACAAATTAGGTTGTCTCAGTATTATTTGTAGCCTTTATACCATGCATTTCTCACCTGAAGTACATATGCACACATGCATTCTTCTCTGCTACACGTGGCAAGAATTTTTTCCAAAAAGAGTACAAGAAAGAGAAGAAATTAAAATCCTGAAAAATATGTTTGTGCAAATGTTTTTAGTAATAATAAAGGAGGATAGAGGCATGAAAAAAACCCTCTGAAATGGGACAATGCAGAAGCGATGGTGAAAAGTTGAAAGGATAGGGAAGAGCCAGGAGCAACATCCACAAGGATGTTAAGAATTGTGTTATTATGGATGTATGGAAGGGTTCAAGAAAAAAGAAGAGAAAGGACCTGGGTTACTTTGGAGAAACAGAGTCCTGAAGAGGCTAGGGCTCATGGATCAAGAGCTGCTCAGACGGAAAGGCAGAGGAGGGATGGCTGGAGACGTTTCTAGGGAGAAAGGTCTGTAGTAAGGGGGCAGGAGCCCAGTCCTGGCTCCATTGCTTCCAGGGAGGCAGAGGGGCTGGAGTGAGAACAGGGAAATGAATGGTGAGAAAGAGTGGCTATTGTCCAGTGTTTTCAGTGAGCAAAAAGAAATTGAAGAAGCTGAAGATAAAGCATTGCATACTACAGTGAGTATGTAAGGCTGTTGGGAGGGAGCAGAAGAAAAGAGGGCGCAGGCGGCAGAGAGAGAAATGTTTCACTGCCCAGAACAGAGAGGGGAGCGACTGCCAAGGAGCTTGAAAGAACAGTGGGAATGAAGGCAATGCCGAGAAAGAAGATTCATGGAAATTGTCTGTTCTCCCTCTGGGAGGTAGGATGATGCTGGGAGGTGAGGGGAGAGAAAAGTCTCAGGCACTCAGAGAAGCAAACAGGGAGAAATGTCAGAGTGGAGAAGAGATGAGAGGGGAGAGGTAATCACTGGTGAGAGGCTAGAGAGTGGGTGAGGACACGGTGCCAAGAGATGATAATCCATCTGATTAGAGAATTAGGCACAAGAGATGTCAAGCAAAAGGCAGAGAGCAGAAGAGGCTACGGATGTGGCAAGAAGACCCTGAGCTTAAAATAAAACTGTCAAGCAGTCCAAATACACCAGCCATGCACTTCCCCTCTGCCTGCCCCCTTTCTCCATCGCACCATCAGGGATCAACTACCTTATTACTGCAGGGAACAAACAAAAATCCAGCTGCCCTCAGGCTGATCCTGGAGGAGCAACAGAATAGGAATGAGGAGAAATAAAAGCTGGCTGGCAGTAGCTGCCCGTGGATAAAAAGGAGACCTTTATCAGAGCTGTGCGGCTGTATTTGATTTATGAGGGCTTCTTCTTGCAAAACAGAGGCACAGCAGTGTAAATGGCTTCCTAAAGAAAGCCTTGTGGACAGCACCTCCCACAGATCAGAAAGAAAGGAAATGCGGATGTCCTGGGCTAGCCCGGGATGGCTTGGGAGCTGGGGCTCCTGGCTCAGGCATTCAGCACAAAGCTACTGGCACTGCGCCGTGCCCACGCAGGAACAGCTACGCCCCACGGCACCAGGATTCGGCTACATTGCGCCCCCAGCACTTTCTACGGCGGCTGTCACTATTTTGATTGTGAATGTAACATCCCCTTGTAATGAAAAGGCTCGGCTCCTCAGGAAAAGGACTACCAAGCACTGTAAAAATCCCTCTCTTTTTGACAAAGATGTCTGCTTCCAATTTAAGGAACAAAACACTGTAGTCTGGATTGCACACTACACATTTTTGTAAATGTTCTTTTGTAGTAGCAAGTAATTAATCTTGTGTTAGCACCCAAAAAGTGCCCACGAGTTTTTGAACTTGCAAACAGCTGGAAAATGCCTACTTAGGCTAGTGTGCACATCTTTGAGTAATTCCTATTTGTTAATTACTCTTCCAGAAGCTGCCAACAGCTATTCTAACATTTTTCTAACCAGGGAGGGATATCACATCACATAATCATGTGAATTAACAATGAGACAGTGGTGAAGCAATGGGATAAAAATCAGAGAGTTGAGAAAGAAATTAAAGCTAATTGATTTGCACCAAAAAAAATTGCAGTATATAAACACCATTTCAGAAACAAAGGACATGGCTGGGGAACAAATAAACAAAAGTGAAACCAGCATTTGCAGAAGTTGTCAGAGTAGATTTCTTCTCTCGGTGACAGATGAGATGAGACTTAAGCCCAGGACCCCTTACAAATGAGACTTGCTAGTACTCCACTAACCCACTGCAACCAAAGCAATATTCCCCTCTGCAACACAACAGATGTGATTCAAACTGGCAAGCCATGGCACATAAAAGCATGATGCCCTCCCCTGCTCAGTGCAGTTTTTTGCAATATTCATTGCAATGGCCCAGAGGGAATTCCAGCTCACAGTGTGCAGAAAGCTCGCTGATGCTCCTGCACAGCAGAGAGGACCCCCACATGGCTGAAGGGGCACCAAAGGGCAACAAGCAGCGCTGTTGGAGGAACCACCTCGAGATGGAGCTGCCGATGAGCCGATGGGGCTCCCTTGGGCCTGTGTGGGAGGCGGGGGGAGGCAGAAGAGGAAAATCAAAGAGGTACCTTTAGATATGTGTGTGCACATTTAACTGTGGCAAGCTAATGCAGGATTTGCAATAGAACGCCTGCTCTGAAAATGGCAAAGGCAAGTTATTACCAGGATGAACATCCTTATTCACCATCTCAGGGGAAGCTCTGGCCATCTTCAAGCAAATGTCTTTTTCTTGGAATGCTGTTAAGCTGTGGTCATCAATCCTATTTAAGGAATGGGAGGAATGGCTTCATATCACTGCTTCCCCTCCTCACTCGATGTGACATAAAATACCAGCACATTAGAACAGGCAAAAGAAATGGAGCTTGGCTGGTAATGGCCACACTCATGTATTTATTAAGCCGCTCAGGGAAGGAGGCACCAGGCTCAGAAGGCGCAGCTCCTTCATCGAATGCCTAGAGCAGCAGCTTCCTGCTACCAAGAGGTTTCCTTGAAATCCCTCCAGAATCACTCTGCAACCCAAGTGTAAAAGAAGCCACTTGCTGTGCTCTGATTGCCCACTTGAACTTTTTGAGAAGGTTGTGTGTATTTACCGTCAATCTTCAGCACTGTGTTGCCAACTGACTTGCGGTGGAAAGGCCGCAAAACCGGACGGTTGCACTTACACAACCCACACGCTGCTCTGCCCCTACGCCTCAGAAGGGCATGTAGAGAGATGGGGCAGCACCCTCATGTGCTGGTGGGCCACAGGGGCACAGGCAAACCCCCTGATTTAGGAGCTTGTGCTGCCACTGCTGCGGCAGGAAGAAGAAATGATTCCCCTGACTTGGCTGCTCAACCAGATTGGCAAAATCTGTTAAAAGACAAGGTGATTTTCCTAATCATTACAGCCTAGACAGGAGCTGGAATTTGGCTCACATTGGCTGTTCAAATGCTTCACTACTGGGCACTGCTAGAGGGTTTAGCATCACCGCCTTCATTATCTCTCCCTGGCTTCATCTTGTCTGTGCTGTGTATACATAAGGACACATGGACCATGAGACTCCCAATGAACTCTTGTAATACCAGCTGTCAGCAGCCACCTCGGAGTCAGGAAAAACATGCTTCAGCAAGAGATTGTGTCTATAAACATGGCAAAACTAATCATCCCAAGAAGGGTTCCCCTTCCTCTTAAAATTAGTAGTGTATACAGTCAGATAGCTCAATGTAAACACATCACTCTGAATTTCACCAGCTTCACTATCAAGCACTGTTGCACTGCTATGGAAGGAAAAGTATGAATCCTGTAGGAAGTCTCTGCTATAACAGATACTAAATCTGACATGTGAAGAGTTTTATTGTAGTGTTTCTAAAGGAGTGAAAAGGGAGAGAAAACATGCGAAGACTAAAACCATCAACACACCAAAGGTTACAAGAGAACTGTTAAATGCGTGTCCCTGTGAGAAATGGAGAGGATAGCTGAAGCCCCTCCTGTGACTAAGGCAGTGGACAAGCTCCAGTGAAGAGTCCAGGAGAGAAAAGAGGAAGGTAGTCATTAGATAGGACATCCTGGGTTCGAGAACAGGAAGGTTTTCCAGAAAAACTGCTCTAGGTAATTTAAGCAATCATTTGTAAAACACAGGACAAGAAAGAGCCCCCAGGACCAGCCATGGTCTGAGGACTATGCAAGCCACATCTCTCAAGCCAGAAGAGCTCAGATGGTTTGAAGTAAGTATTTCAATTCTTACAGATATTCTTAAATCTCATCTAGTTGTCCCTTTTTTCAGAGACAAAAGCAAAGTACTACATTCTGTTAAGTATGGTTGTTCCTCAAACCAGTGAACAGGATGCCTCCCGCAGTGCCCAGTGGTGCTGCACAGCTCAGCAGTAGCACCAGGATAATGGGATGCATACACCCTTGTATTCTATGAAGGAGCCTGTACAAAAGAGATGTCTTCAGTGACCACTGCAAGACTGGAGACCCCTGTAGCATGAAATAGGAGGGCGGAAAGAAGGGCTGAATGAATCATGAGCTAGGAAAAAAGGGTTGTGGCACACCCCCACACTTTTCCATTTCAGGTCTGTAAAATTCAGCTACATTGAGGTGATGCTGCTGACACCACTGCTCAGAGAGAAGCAAGTCTGAATCAATCAGAATCTGTCTAAGACCTGAGCAAAACCCTCCAGCACAACAGAGGACAGAGAAGTTGTCATCATTTACACAGGAATAACAAAGAGAGGTGAGTCCAGCAACCTTACCCTGAGCAAAGGAATCATCAGGAAAGCCTCGCCCAGTGCAGCTGCTGAGAGAAAAGGTCAGGAAGAACACAGCCAGATTTCGAGCAAAAAATCCACTCATCTTGCAAACCATTTCCATGTCCATGGGTGCAAAGGCACTGCAAGCTTCTGCAGACACAGCCTGCCCTGGAGCTCCACTGGAACAGAGGGGGGACATGAAAAGTGCCACAGGCCAGTCTTTCAAGCAAAGGAGCAGCAACCATTTAACGGATGCAAAGCGACAGCCTCAAACGCTCGCGCAACAACGAAGCATCAGCAAAAGCCAAATGGAGATGAACAGAAACATGCTCTCGTATCCACAGCCATCTGTCCCTCTTTGCTCGTTGTTTTACAAATTGACCTACTGTTCCAAATCCCAGATTTTCAGAAATAGCTCTGGATGAAGGTATTACCAAGAAAAACGATCAGTGTCAGCTAACCAGTGTAACTGAGGAGTTCTTTCCAGGAGGCTGAGGCAGTGATGACAGAAGCTGGAAAACCAAAATCCCAGAGAGGGGGAAGCACAAGCCACTCAGATACATAGGCAAGGAGCAACAGCAGCAACATTTGACAGTGCAAGTGATGTTCTCTTCCGCCAAAGGCAGGTGAGAAGCTTAACAAAGACCTTTTCTGTTTTCTGGTGCAAATGATGCATCTCAGAGAACAACCAACCACACTGGCCTTGGAGTAAAGTAGACCAGAAAACCAAGGGGATTCCTAAAATCTATTACTGTACCAAATACACAGCTAGCATTCTCCCATGAACTGAAAATCCCTTCAACTACTCCCAAACAACTACTGCCTCCTCATTTTGTACAAAGATAAATTTCCTCTCCAATATAATTTTTAATACTATAAGTAGGCTTGGTAACGCAACCCCGTTAATTTAATATCCTCCGAGATCTTTACCATCTCTCCCTGTTGAGGTTTTCTGCAAAGTACCATCCTCATAATTTTTCAGTCTTTTGAGCCCTTAATTTCCTATTAACTTGGCATATTTGTACTGGCCTGACTGGTTTTATTGCGTGCTTTCACCAGTGGTAAGTGAATAACCTCCTCACATGGCTTTTGGGGGGGATTTCCTCCCAGCACTGCCAAGGGAGCCACAACTTGCCATGTGTCCTCCCCCACCTCAGCGCTCCCTCTCCCTCTGAAATGGGGAAAGATGAAAACTAGAAAACGCAACAGATGGTCTGAAATCCTCTTTCTGCGAAACCCATCACTACGGCACTGAGCTTAGGCAATATTTCAAATATTTCCGCATGTGCCAACAGCGGTATCCATGACTAGGGATGATGAGGAGACTGCTTGTGAAACTCCCCCATAGACACTGTTTGCAACAGCCTAGTCCTCTTGTTGAAGGCTCTCTTCCCTACTCCAAATCCAATGAGAAAACTAATCTTCTCCAGATTTAAAGCTGACAGGTGGTACATGCATAATTAAAGATGACCTAACAGAGAATGCTCTCATTTCTGGCATATTATCAGACACTTAAGCAAAGCAATTATCAGTAGGCAATCTTTTCTGTCAACAGAGATTGGATGAAACATTTTGCCAGTCAGGAAGATATTATAACAATGATACATATGTATTTGCAGATACTCCAGCAATATAATATAGACTTAAATCTCTCCTGTCTCAGACAAATGTCTTCATCACCTATGGAGGACCACATCTTCTCACATTTTCATGTTCCCCTGTGCCATTTCCACAGACTCACCAGACAAAGTACACAGACTCCACCTTGCTCTTACTCATGTCAACCTTTTCCTTCAATCCATCTGGACTAGAGGCCCTGCCACTCCTCTCCACCAAGGGAAGGACAGTCTTACTGTCCTCTCTAGCTCCTGCACTTTTTCCACCTGCACTACCTGGTAGATGGCTGATCTGTGGGCCAGGAAACCTTGTTCTTCTGCCTTTTTACCCCTCCCAAAGCAGGCAAAACCCCAGGAAATGTGTCCTCCCCCTTTCTTACTCAAACACCAACAAGAAGTCAGCTCCTCCAACACAACCCATCCAAGCCTCCCCCAAATACCTTCTTCTTCATCCACAGGTAGCAGTCACCTGTGGCACATCAGGGGCTGGGCATGATATTGCTCTTTTACTCCTTGTCATAACTTTTGTGACATAAACACCTGCAGGGAAGGATTAGGGCCCCCATACGTCATGATGGACTGTGTCTGTTGTGAACAACCATGCCTTACTCAGGACCACAAGCTGAGCATCTTTATCTTGGGAGCTGTGAAGGTGCAAGAGATGAGTGGTCTTGTTCTCCTTAGCTTATAGAGGGGGCAAACACAAGCGGAGATCAGTTGGGAATTTTATGTGGAATCAACCCAAAAATCTATACTAGAACTAGGAATATCTTCCCTGCTTTTTGGTTAACAAGCAGATGGTATGGTCTCCCAAAATAGCAGTGTCACCCATGTAGTTTGAAAGAAGCAGAAACTTTTTAACCTAAACTCTTAAAATGCTTCCTTCAAGCAGTGTTTTGCAATGAATCCAGAGAGCGTTCTGTGCCTTTTTTTTTTTTTTTTTCTCCTGAGCAGGGATTTTAAAAAAAGAATATTTTGTGGAAGAAAGACAGGGAGAACAGAAAACAATTAGGAAAAGGAAAGCCTAAAAAGGTTAGTGGTTTTCTTAATTTTGGGAAAATTAGGGCTGTGAGAAGTATTATAAACCGCAATTACATATACACATGGGACTGCATTTTACCTTACGAAAGAGCTGCTCTTAGGGTATAAAATTGCTTTAATACTGCACTACGACAAACGTCTTTTTTTAAAAAAGGCTTATGATAATGGATTTTCAAAGCAAAAGTAAAGCTGCTTTTCCCTGAGAACAGGGCTTTAGAGAAGGGAAACTTCACAATGCCAGTGGTGTGCGTTTTGCTGCATTTCACAAGATCTCTCATTATTTAAATTCCGATGTATTTATGTCATACATGGATAAACGATCTTATTGTTCAGAACATGTCTTTATATGAACATCTCTGCTGTTAGAACTAGTGTTATTTAGCTGGTTTTTTTCCTCTCTCCTTACCAAGTCAGAACAAAAGTGTCTTTTATTGCAGTTTTGTGAACTTCATGCAAATGGCAGTTTTTACACATCAATCGTCAGTTTAATAACACTAATGATAACAGGGGAATTGAAAGTAATAGGCTGATTTTTTGGCAAGCAAATCAGAATTTATAGAGAAGTTTCTACGATGTCAAACTTTATAGCCCTGTGTTATCAAAAGCACGAGGAGTGAGAATTAAGATTAAACCACTGACTTGTTAGCAAGCTACACTTACTAAACCACAGCCTTCCTGCACCAAGATTGATTATTCAGAAATCCACTGTACAAGATAGGAAGAGATAGGGATAGTCTTCTGGGACCTCAGGGAAACATTTATACAACAAAATACATTTGCCAGGGGGTACCGACCTGACTGAGCAGGCTCAATATTTCTCTCGGTTAAAGCAATACTGTTCAGTCTCCCAGTCTTCTCTAAGGCATAGTTTGGTCATTCCTTCTCCTGCTCTATCCCACTCTTGCAATCACAACACTTTGCAGCATTTAAAGTCCAGTTTTGCACCTATCACTCATCCAAGTGGCCCTGGTGACTTCACAGGTGCTGGTTATAGGCTTTCATGCCACAGGACCAAGCATGGGAAGAGGAAAAAAGCCTCATATGAGTAGCTAGAGCTGTGAGAACTAATGGACTTTCTGTGGATTGTGGATGGATGACTACAAAGAACCACATTTTGAAAACACAGCTTGATCATGATCACAGGAGTAACACTAAATATAAGAAAAAAGCATTTGCTTTCCCAACACGCAAAAAACCAGATGTGGCAAAATGCCAGTTTTTGACACAAAATACCACAGGAGAAGTGAGTGACAGCGGATTTTTAATACTACTACGAACAGGTGCTTAAGCAGGCATAGTAGTTTCCCATGACAGTGACGGTCTGAGGACAAATTTTATATCTCTAATGTCTGAATTCCCCTTTTTATCCAGACAGACAGACAGACACAGTCCTACACCCTGGACCACTCCGACCCAGTTCTAATGCAGGAGGTATAGACGGAAATTGCACTTTGCTTCCTCCCACTCACATTTGGCTATGATCAGGACCCACTGCTAAATTGCTCTACTATTGAATCCCATCCCACACAGGGCATCTTCTTTTCCACAGATGCCTGACTGCTTTTCCACATGGTCTGTGGGTTTGATGCTTTGGTTTCCAGCTACAGGCTCTAGGGGCTGAATCCTTTTCATGGGAGCATTTGAACTGCTACCTTCCTAGAGTCAGCACCCTTCAGTTTGGCCATATTTCCTGGTTAATGCTCCCACAACTTGAACCACCATTTCCACATGAAGAAGCCTGTTTCATGGACTGCTAAAACTGTGTTCCATGTCCATCCTCCTGCCTTGTGTGGGCTTTGCCAAAAATCAAGTTTTGGAGAGGAGGAATGAAGCCTGCTCCCTTATCATTACTTATAGCATGTACTCTCAGTGATGTTTTTTATCAGTAGACAAGTGGGAAAATATGTTTTAAGAAGGACAAAGACTGCTACCGTTTTACAAAAAGCCCCAAAACAAGCAGAGCTTATTATGTACCACAGGATGAAATGCAGCATCTTCGGGGAACAGATGTTTTATCATCAAGCAGCAGTTTGGGAGAACTGTGGGAGCTGGGCTGTTTCACCCATGAGCAAACTAGGAAATTACAGGAGCTTGTAGGTGTTGTCTGTGTGTGAGGTCAGAGACAGAGAAGCAGTTAAACCCCATCTCTAAGGTACTGTCCCTGTGCGGGTGGATGTAGTAGGTTGTTACAGAGAATAAAATGGTGGGAAATAACTATTTCACTCAACACCATCACTGTGGCTGGGACTGGCATTAGCAGTGGGGTTTGGTGGGCAAAAAGCAGAACAGTGTGAGGAACACACTGCGATGCATTAGTGCATACATGTTGAAAGGGTAAATCTCTGGATTTTTGCTGTCTTGTCAGGATGACATCATGCTCCTACCTGCCCGCATCATGAACCTCACCACGCCTCTAAACGAGACCTTAAAGTTTGTGTCCCGTCATCTGCTGCTGCTCACCACAGTCCAGCCCCTCACTGCTAGTGAGAACAGTAACAACCCCTGTCTCCCTACAAATTTATGCTAGAATTACCCTGTAAGGAAAATCCAGGCCAAAAAGGAAGTCCTCAGTGAAATGAAGCAATGCATTAAAAAACACTGTTTGAGCTTGGAACATGATTAGATTTTCCTCAAGTCTGAAGGAGTCCCAATTCCTAATGGAAAAATGGGAGCTGTGCATGCTAACACCTTTTGCTGCAGGTTGGTATCCACTCCAAACACCATCTCAAAAATACTTTCGCTTCATCAATACATTTCTAATTCAACCAAAAATAAATTAAAATAGCATCAGAAAAGCTTTGCATGGTAAACATCAGAAAAACACTGGTTTCCAAGCCTGCAGCCAGTTGTTCTATAATATCTTCTGCTTTGTGCTGACAACCTTTTTTCCGTCCAATCATTCAGACACAATGCCTTCAGGTCTGTCTAAGTAATGTAATTTACTGGAGTGGAATTCCCTTGATACCTTCTGCAGCACTCAGTGACAGTATCATTTATACTCTACACTGTCATGCCATGACACTGATACATTGGCTTTCATCCCTCATTCAGCACAGAGGGTGCAATTTCACCTTCCATTGTGCCCTTCTGCAGACTGCGTGTACAAATTCCCTCCATTCATTCCTAATTACAAACCTCTGCTGAAATACTCTCATTAGATTTATATTTCTCACTCCAAAGTGTCAATCTTATTTCAAAATTCCAATTTTCTGGGAGATTCATCCATTAGCAGCAACCTCCAAAGCATTCCTTAACCGAGTGCATTAAAAGTGAAGCTGGCAGAGCAGAGACGCACTTAAAATACACCATTACAGCAAATCTCCATTGCTAATGTTTTCACATTATTCGAGCAATGCAATAAGGAGCCTGTGACTAGCCAGCCTTGCTCCTCCAGCAGTGATGGGCCGAAGCCCCCAGTCCACTGCTGTGTCCAGCTCTGCTCGCACTGTGAGACTGCACTACATCCCAAAGCATCTGCTGCTGTCCCTGCCTCACAGGACCTCCTGTACAGCATGAGGTGGCTGTTCAAAGGACCCCAGAAGCTGAGAGCCACAGAAAGAGTCTATGACAACTGTAAAAAGGCCCGAGTACAGCTTGTTTTCTGTGGTAAAGTTAAAAAAAAACCCAACAAAAACAAGCTTGGGGTTTCCCAAGGTAGCAGTTCTGCTCTGCAACCCAAAAGGTTGCTAGAGGTCTTCAGCTGAAAATCTCAACCACATTGTTTGTGTCACTTACACTAATCCTAATTTAGTGGCCACATGTAGGACTGTTCCCTTCAAACTGTTTACAGGAAACACAACTTCACAGATTCCCCAGAGCAGCTCTACAAGTAGTTAAAAAAAATCAAAAGAGATCCTTCTACGTCTTCAAGAGAAAGTCAAACACCTTACAAACCTCATCACCATACAAGGGAAAAAAATGAAGAGCACAGCAGGGGTACTGATAGTTGCACAATGCACCCGATGTGCCATCGCTAAAAATAGCCCGTGTGGCGATACCCCTGGAAGAGTCCAGCACGTCTCATCCCGCTGGAAAGAGCAGCAGCAGTGATCAGCGCAGGAGTGCTGCTGCCACATGACACACGTGTTGCACTCTCTCCTGTCATTATCTTCAAAGCCATCAGGTTTGAACTCACCTGCAGCTGGCACAGCAGTAGAAAAGAAGGCTGGGTGGGGAGAAAAAAAACACCTCTACAACTGTACTGAAAAAGGGAAAATTCCACAGAAAAATATTACAGCAAATGATTACGCTCCTTGTCAGCATCTGGGCACCTACAGGACTGAGGCATGCAGGTGATTATAACAGAGGTAATGTAATTCCCTGCAGCAACCACTGTGGGGGAAACTAATAATTGCTGAAGTTTTGCCCGTTCCCATCTGAAGTATTTGAAGCCTTGATTACCGCATCAGCTCTCTTGCCATTTGTACTTTGTATCAAGGCAAGAGCTGGTCCAACAAGCAGGCACAGATGTAAGAGCAGAAAGGCACATTTCAGCAAAAAGGCAAAAGTAAGGCAGCAATGACAGGCATGAGCCCTCCTAGGAAGAGAGGGAGGACTACACCAAGCTAATTTAAAGGGATTTCATATTGCCTAATGAAAGACTCACCATTGGCAGCGTGACTAGTCCATGGAACAAGCGCGTGTGCTTCTAAGTGCCCCCAGTACCGCACATCCTCCTCACCACGTGGTGTTAGTCAGAGTGAAAACGTATTGTCTTACAAAGCCCGATTTTCAAGACCAACACCTCTGCTACCCTGCCAAGCCTGGCAAAGCTGGGAAGGTCATGAAGTGACAAGAAAGCAGTGATGCTTAAGCTGCCACACAGCAGAAAGCAAGTTTTCAGCCTCTACCTCTGGTCCTGCAGCTCTTGGATAGATGCTCTCTCCTCTCATCCATCACAAGAATGACATCAGACCAAGAAGCCTGACATGCACAGGCACACTCATTCTCTGGAAATGCCACAGCTACTAATGAGTGAAGCTGGGACAGCACCAAAGCTGACACCATGAAGCTACAAATTTCCCTGCATATACTGACATCTCTCTTTAATATTTCTCTTGGCCACGAGCTGACATATCAATTAATGTGGTCAGAATACATTTAGTAGTTCAAGATACTGCAACTGGTTTAGTGGATTCCTAACCAGTGCAACTACCTGGAAAAGTATCAGACAGTGCATTTCAATAGTCACCCTAAAAAGCAAACCAAAAGGATTTTATCTGCCAAAAGTTAACCCTGAGAATTTGTTTCTCAAGCTCAGCAGATTTGTATAGATTTCCATTTTTTTTTCTCCTTCACTTTTTCTCTTCCAGAAGATGAAATTCCAGATCAACAACGCAAGGTATACCAGTGAAGTTTTGAAAGTTTTAACTTTAAAGATCTTCCTGTCCCCTCCAAAACTGCTTTTTCCAGACAGCAGAATAATTCTGCTTCCAAAATTCTTTCATCACCACCTTTTACTTATGTACTATGCCTAACTACTTTTTCTTTTTTTTTTTTTCCAGTAAGAAGTTGATGAATTAACACAGCCAGACCACACCACAAGTAAGCTCTGACTCTCCTTTCAACACAGACCCATTTACAAGCATTAAAACCTAGGACTCACCCACCAGACAGAGCCGAAGCTGCAGGCAAGCCAGTCATCAGAGCTAAGAGAAATATTATGCTTGCTCTACAAATGCTGAAGCATTTGAATCTTATTTTTAGTTGTACACAAAGGGCAATAAATGGAAAATCTTATTGTAACCACTGCTTTTTCGTGGCCACCCACACTTCCAACACCTACAGCAAAAGTATATAAATGCAAAAGCCCCAAAACTCATGGCTCATCTTAACAAGGGACGTAAACTAGCTAGTTGCTGTTAACTTTTTTTCCAGTTTATATCTAGTGGGCCATTATATTCTGTTAAACTTTGAAGACAATTTTCACATACTGTGCGTATCTACTGTCCAGGACTCTGCTGGATTTTCATACATTTTTCCCAGTACCAGCATGCCTGGTAAAGTCCTTCTCTAAGTTAGCTGACCACTGACTGATTTTCAAATTATGAAGTAGAGAAGGTGCTTCCCCCTAACTCTCAGTTTCTTCCCCTGCTGCCCAAACTACTGAGGTACAAGGAGTTAATGCTTCACTTACCTGTGAGAAATTATGCTGAATACTCTACCCAGAAACTGGCAATTAAAAAAAAAATCCCTTTACACTCATAACAGTAGAAGAACTTCAAACAAATTGCTGTCAAGGATGATTTCATTGTGTTTAAATCCACTTTATTTCAAGTCACTTTGCAAATTACTCTTTAATTTTATACCTAAAACTCTCAGGTCTACTATGATGCCAGTTTGCTCTCCTGTATGTCCTATGCCTGATTCTTTCAATTTACAGAAAGTAACACAAGCGTGAACCTAATTATCATTTGAAAACCCGCAGAAAACTAATTCAACTGACTGAGTAAAAGAGAAATAAAGGAAAAAAGGTCCGTCTCAAGACCAGACCCAACAGGAGGGTGATGCCAAGTCTGGAGATGATGAGAGTGAACAATCTCATGCCATTAATCATCTTGCTGTCACTGAATGTGCGGGTTATTATAGCAAGAAAACGATCCAATACAACGCTTTTACATCTCAACTCTTTGTAAATCATAACAGGAAACATGTCCTACCAGCTAGCAATCAATATTTAACTAAATGATCGAAGACCAAGTGCTGGCTCCAGAAAAATGTACCTTTACCTGCCCTTGCTTATCAATTGCCCGCTAGACCCAAAAGCGCGTCACCTTCCTGCAGCTCCTGACAAGGCAAAGGCAGAGCCGGCTGCTCTCCACGCACGCTGCTGAAATCAGGTGTGTGCTTTCCTGCCAAGGATTTAGGTCGCAGGACCTGTGTGCTGAACGCCGCAGAAGCGCGGATATCTAAGTATTATGAAAATAAATGGGTCATACACCACTGAGCTAACAACCACACCACCCCCAAGCCGGGCACTGAATGACTGTGCAGAGCTCTGCCAGAGGGAGAGGAGAGGTTGAGCCAGCAGTGAAAACAAAACTGATGTGGTGAGATGGATTTTACTTTTCACTGGTTACAGAGAAAGTTGGTCTTGCTGTCACCATCTCTCAGGCTTTTCTGTGGAAAAAAAAAATAAAGCAATGTGCAGGCTGGTAAGATGTCCTGTGGAGACAGGCTGGCATCTCACCCCACCGGGAAAGGGGAAGCGCCACTGGCCCTGGGCAGAGGGAGGGCTGTGACTCAGTCCCTGGGGCTGGCACACACACACACACCCGCGCTGTCACCTGCCACGGCGAAAAATAAAAGTTCTCGCCACAACACGGCGGCCACATGGGAAACGCCGAGTAAACAGATCAATGACGCCGCGCGCCCACGCAGCCCGTGGCACCGCTGGGGTGACAAACAAACAAACCTTCGGCCAATGGCAACAGGCCGAGAGGCGTCACAGTAATTCGAGTTCATGTGGCACGCTACACTGCAACAAACACCGCTGTCCTTCGCTGCTGTTACCAGCTAAACATGAGCAGAGTGCTCTTCCTGGCCACACAGCCTGTGGTCATCGCGTGTGCCTGGGTGGGGATGCCTCCAACACCGGGGTCTTGGTCAGAAACCTCCAGGAAGGGACACTGGCTCACCACCCGCACACATGTGCCCTGCCTGAAGCCACACCAGCGCTTTTCAGACCATACATTTGTCCAGATACATATTTTATTTTAGAAAACATACACATGCATATATATATAAGTTTTATAAATATTTAAGTTTCATTTTTATATATATACACACATCTGCACATATAAATAAAATTATATTTAGTCATCAGATGTACTTGTATCAAAAGCTGTCCCCGGCCACTCAGCCTGGTTGAGGTACAGAGGCACTGATGATGCTGAGAAGCCCCTGATCACATTGAGGGACTGACACAGTGCTGCTGGCAGTGGTCAATGGAAAGGATGCCATGGGAGGCTGTAAAGGTCCCCGAGGTGGAAGACACTCCACACCCTCTGGTGGCATGAGGTACAGAGTCCTGATACGCCAGTACCATAAAATAGGTAACAAAGTGTCTTTGCCCCTGTTGAGAACAGCACTCCAACAGGAAAATGTACCAGAGAAATCATGAAATGCAGACATGGCCACATCTCTCATCCAGTAAGATAAACCTACCAATGTCCTCATTGGTCCTGGCACTTGGGAAGAGGGTTTGGTACTGATAGTTAGGAGTGTTTGATAAGTCAATGTCCAAAGTGATACAATTTTGTCTTCAGAAATCTGATTTCCTTCTGAATTCTGTCAAGTTATCTGACCTTTAAGTGCAGATTTTAAAAAAGATACATTTTTCCCAGGCTGTGGTGGTAGGCAGGTGACAGACATTTAACCATCAATATCTGCATATTTAAAATTTTACATTATTTACATCTGCCTAGAGGTGGCCATAGGACCGATTTCAAGAAATCTTTCTAAAATTTTTTTTAATACTCCGAAGAACTCATACCTAGCAAATATGAAATTTTTGTACAGAAGTTTCTGACTTTTGGGTTGACTTATTTTTTCATCCTGTATAAAGCACTTATAGGCATTTGATAAGCAGTACAAATCTGGTCTTTTTATGAGATGCAGAAAGACATTAATTGGGATGTTATTTTTGCTGCTTTTAGAGGAAAACACACAGGGCTAAAACAAAGCAGGAAATGTGAGCAGAGTATGGACACTGCTAGGAATAGTCACCTGCCTCCTCTAGGATGCCAGCAGCCCTGCCCCAGGAGCTGCTCCAAGGCACAGCTCCGTACATTCTCTGTCATTCATGATTGTTTGGGATAACAAACGGAGAGAGCCTCTCAGCAGAGAGCATAGCTTCTCCCCAGCTGCTGTATTCCCACACTACAGTACACTCAGTCTAACCTAGCCAGGATTAATTCCCTGAGAACCTAGAGAAATGGGGTTTTTTTTTACTATCCTGGCACATGCACCATAACAGGGTTTTGCAATATGCTTCATCAGAATGAGCAAGGGACTTTCTGCTCTGAACTCACATATCAGTATTTTTATGGAAATTTTATCAATCAGCATCCAAGTAGTATTATAAAAATGAAATAACAAATGCACGGGGGGGAAGGCATACTTGCTTATCCCACTGTACCCTGGGAAAAGCAACAAGAACGCAGTTGTTGCAGCTGGGTCAACCCTGTGCAACTGCTCTTTCCAGCAGGGCTAATTAACAAGTGAAAGTCTGCTTCTTTCTATGGAAATTGCTATAACAAGGTAATTGTTACAAGCAGTCTGTCATCAAAAATAGACAGACAGTGGGAAACACTGAGAAATCAAATAGGCAACGAGCAGCTTGCCCTCATGTCTACCTGTGCCGGCGTGGATCTGCACACACGGCGGGTGCAACCCCAGCCAACAGCCTGTGAGGTGGTGCATGGGTTTTCTAGGAGCTAGAGTACACACCATGTTTTAAAAATGATGCATAGCTCAAGCACATAACCACAGTTACAAGAGAAAGAAGAAAGAAAAAAATGGAAAAGCACATATTTGATGATGGCTCCTATAGCCTCACACTGGTTTTCAAGTTCATTTGGTCCTCAGACTTGATTTTGTTCCTTGAAAAGGAGACGTGATCATACGTAGCACAACAAGAAGCAAGACAAAACTTCCTATTCACTTCTTGGAATGAGAGAGGCTTTTTCTCCCATTTCTGTCTGCTTTTTCAAGTCCCTCAACAAGGATGATATTTTTGAAGTTAGTTCTTCAGGAAGTGTTTTTAATAGTGAATTTGCAAGATGCCTAATGATAAGCTTTTCAAAGATCATGAGAAAACCCTGCAAAAAATTGTGAATAAGCCTTCCAAACCTCATGGGAGTAGTGCTAAGTAGGACTAATGAAAAACAAGCTTTTTCTGCCTGCCTAGCTGTTACAACTCATATCAAGTCTTCTTCCCTCAAGACAAGCACTAAAAACAAATTTCAAGCCAGATCCAAAATTTTCCTGTAGTCAGACGATTCCTGCTAAAGGGGATTTGATTAATAACTGCACCAGATAATGCCAAACCCTAAAGGAAATGGCAACACTCTCCCTTTTTTTTTGGAAAATGAAATCAAACTCACACCCTGTAAGGCCTCTTTGACAGTGAATTCTGTTACTACCCAGACTGTCTCCACTGCATACGGCTTCACCATTGTTTTTTCTGATACTCATCACACCAGAAAAAAAAATTTCCTCTCTTTAAAAACTGAATTTCCATATGCATTAAAGAACACTGTCCTCCATTTGCAATAGACTTTTCTTGCTTTAAATAAATCTTCTAGTGTCACACAAGCAAATAAAGTACTTCAAAAAAAGGTATATTTCTAATGTAAAAGCTTTGGTTCCAAAACACTCATACTTTTTTAGAAGTAGTATTACAGATCAGTTTCTAAGATTAAAAATGCTGTTAGTAGGCATTCAAGAAAAACTGACCAGTAAGGAGTGCTGCTTCACTGACCTGTTCTGATTAAACTGCACCATATGCATTTGTCACTGCAGTGAACAAATACAGGCAGTAACATGCACAGTGCCACACTCTGAACCACAATTTTGTATTATCTCCTTTTGCCAAGCTGCTCTATACCACCATCTCAAAGATAAAAACCTCTAAACCACAAAAATATTTGGTTTTGTTTTAAAAATTAATGAAATTAGGTTGTGCTCTAGCCTTTTCCCAAACGCGTCATCTCTGGGGTGTCCCGTCCTCCGTAGAGCACGGGCCATCACATCCATGCCATCCTTACAATGGTCCAGAAGCTTCTCCTATCTCAGAACACAGAATTAGGGTTAGAATGCTGACAAACTGCAAAGGGTTAAACAAGCTTCTCCCCGCTGATTCTATGTCAGGCTGTGCTACGGAATGTTTCACAGGAAGACTCAGCCATCACGAGATTAGGGATGAAATACATGCACAGCACCATAAGCTGCTCCCCCTCTTGGGAGAAAAATCAAAGCACTACAAGCACTGGGAACTACTACCCAGGTTGAGAAGACAGGAAGGGGTCCCCTCAATCTGCCCCTAGTAGATGAGTGCACAGCTTTTTTTACCCTCCCACAGTCAGGTGGAGCACTTAATTCCACCTGGAAGGAGCTGGAGGTAGCCATGAAGATCCTGCTGATGCTTACAGAGCCTTTTGGGGCAGCAGGCTGAAGGACAAAGCAGCACCAGGGCTCCTCCAAGGGAAATAGTCCAGGAACCCGAAAGGAGAAGGATGTGGATTTCATCATGTGAGAAATAGAAGGGTGCCTGCAGTCTTGTTGGGCAGGTGATGGCCTCCAAGCTCGCACGGAGCACGTGCAGCTTTGGCAGAGCACACCAAGGTAAGCGTACACGCACGTAGCCAGGTGCCGAGGAAAACAAAGCGCAGTTGGAGCAGTGGGGCGAACAGAGATATTTTAAATACTTCTCGCTATGGTTTACTGTAGTAGCAGAACACTTAGGAAAGCCGTCAAAATGACAATCACTATTTAGGTTAAAAAAGCAAGTAACTACTTCAATAACAATTTATTCACCACCTAATGCTTGCAGTTGAATTACAGCTTTTACAGTGTTTTTCTAAAGTGTGATATTTACTGCCTCCACCTTGCCTCCCCAAGATCTTTTTTCTTCTTTTTTTCCTTTCGTTTTTTCTTTAAATAGAAAGGAATTGGAATAATAACTTACATGTAACTTTTCTAGGTTCTGTGCTGGCTAAAATGTTCTCACGATGCAGGGTACAGGATCAATGGAGAAATTAAGAGGCTGCAGCAATCCATTAAGAAGTGACCCTCCAAAATTCTGTAGGGCAGTGCTCAGGCAACTCAGTTGTAGCAACCTAAAACAAAATAAAGGCAAGAGTTAAAAAAAAAATGAAGCACTGAATCTTCACAAACAGCTCTTTGTTTATTCCTTTGAATTCTAAAAAAAATTGGGGTGTCTTTTTTATTAAATATAGATGGTCTTTATGCCAAACATGACAATTACTTTATGCCCATTTCACACTTCCTCCAAGCTTTAAGCTGTAGATACCTTCCAACAAAGACCATGCTTTCCTTGCATTTGTATAGTATGAGGCCTCTGAGAACTGTTGAGCAGATAAACTAACACTTCTGTGATTATTTTACCAGATCATACCACAGATAGGTGCATCCTTATGCATACATACTAAGGAATTCTTTACTGTGATGGTGGTGAGGCACTGGAGCAGGTTGCACAGAGAAACTGTGGATGCTCCATCCCTGGAAGTGTTCTAGGTCAATGTTGGATGGGCCTTTGAGCAACCTGGTCTAGTGACAGCTGTCCCTGCCCACAGCAGATGGGTTGGAACCAGATTAGCTTTAAAGCTCAACCTAAACCACCCTGTGATTCTATGAAACTGCACACCACACCAGAAAGGAGTTCCAACAAAACCAGCAAATTTATCTAGTGAGATTTAAATAATAATTAATACTGGATTTTGTCAAAGCTTTGCACTGATTTTATCAAGGAATTAAAGTTGGGAACACAAAATTTGTTCCTTTGTTTCTCCTTTTCTCTGGGGAGCTTCAGAGAAGAACCACCGTCAGCGTAGTTTGGTATCCCTGGTTGACGTGGTGTGTGCCATAATCCTGCAGCCACCCTAAAGCAAAGCTACCTGTCATGCCAGTCCATGCCAAAAGAAAACTGGAGAGACAATAAAATGTTCAGCTGCCCACAGGAAATTCTTTGTGCTGTCACGTCTGTGCAAGGGGCTCAGTCCCTGGAGGGGAGGCACTCCAGGATGGGGAAAGCTGGTGAGAGCAGGGCTGGGGCCAGGGGGCTGGAGGAGGTGAGATGAAACCCCCAGCACCCAAATCCCAGCATCGCCACACAGCCCAGATCCCACAGTGCACACAGGCCCAATCCCAGACTCCGGAAAAGGCTTCCCCCATCTACCAAGGAAGTGGTCACACTCTGAAGTGGATGAGGAGAAAATACTTGTGGAAGGAGAAGTAATTAGCTTCAAGCTACAGAGGTTCTCAAGTCGAGGTTTTCAGGTTGCCAGCGCCCAACACTTTACTGTGTTCCTGGAAAAAAACGTTGGAATGCTTAACTACTATTTACTTGAGTAAAGTTGGCAACTGGGAGCGGAAAGGAAGATGGTTTTCTTTTGAACAGAAGGGGACAGCAACAGTACAAGTAGTGGCATGTATCTATCTTCACAGGATCACTGCAAAGGCTGTGTCTGCAGAATTACCACACACTAAAGCTAGATAAAGGGGGAGGTGAGAAAGAGGAAAATAAACCCCTGAAGTTTAGATTTTTTAAAAACGCCTCTTATTTTTTACAAACTTGCAAAATTAACTCTTCAGTAAAAAGATCTGGTTTCCCAAGAGATGTCTGCTATGTCTATTTGTGACCAATGACTTTTTATGACTCTGTAAAAAATGAAAAGAATAATAAAATGCAGTGAAAAGAAGAGAGATTTGGTGGTTATTTTTCTAAGTATGCTGTGCTGGTAAAAAAAGTTCAATATTTTCTGAGCACTGATCCTACTGCATTTTACTCCAAGTTTTGCAGAGAATTGGTTCACTTAAGAAAAGTAGGTTATTCCCTCTGGATGGCACCCTCCTAGATGGTTTACCAACAGAAGCTCAAACTCTTGCTACCTTTAAGGATTACCTAATTTGGTACTTGAAAAGAATCATGAGGCTATGCTAGGAACACAATGCTTGTGTCTCTTCAGTTTATACAGTTTTCTCCAATTGGGCATAACATTAATTGACAGACTGTAAGAGTACCAAATATTTAGGGTCCCAAATATACATTATCTAAATTGCCCATAAACCTGAAAATATAAACTCTAAATCTGTTCTGTCATAAATCACTGGGAGAACAAAAATAACTGTTGCTTACTCAATGGCCAAAGGACTAAAACCAGGCAAGGCTCTGTGTTTTCAAGGATAAGTTAGTTTCCTGAGCAAAAATTGCACTTGCCACAATGTATCAGAAGAAAAAGAGAAGAAACAGAAGTTGCGAATAGAGAAATAAGAAAAAAAAAAGGGGCGGGGGAGGGAAAAGAAGATTTTCAGCACCACTGAAGCTTTTCTGAGAAGGTCTGATTGATGTTCACTGCTGTAGAAAGCATGAGGCTGCATCCCAAACATTTCATTCCCTTCTGCAAATGTCTCACTCCATACCTCTCCCCATGTCCCCCAGATATTCTTGCCCTATGTGGGATGATCCAGCCAGCATCAGGTTTTACACATGATCTGAAAGACTAAAGCAGGAATCTCTCTACCCAGGGGTCAGCTTAGGGTAGAATGAAACCTAACCCCTGTCCACGCTCAGCCCAAGGGCTTCTTCATGCTTTCCATTTGACAAATGACTTTCCCTAAAACAGGCAAATTATTAAAGGCAAAACTGTTACTACAGCTGCAAACTTACAGGAATACATAAAAATTGAGTTCATATGAAGAGCCAGCAGTGCACCTACTGAAGAGAAATTTCAGCACTTTAACATGCTGATCAGCCAGGTTTACAGGATCGGGAAGAGCTGGATCTTAGGCAGGGGAAGATGCACTCTCTGCTCCAAGGCTTGCTCACATCAAGGTCTCAGCTCTCAGCACAGACCTGCACATGCGGGACATCAGTTATAGGGTCATGGGAGGCCATAAAATCACTGTCCTACACCAGCTTGAAGACCCAGCTCCTGGAGTCTTGGAGGTTGCAAGAAAACCTTATATTTATTCTAAAAAAAAGCATCCCCCTTAACAGATTGCAAAGAAATCTAGAAAAATAACAATACTTCAAACTGCACTTTGCAAATCTGGTTTGATTTTTTTAAAACTTATATTGTTTCACAACCTCTTGTACATTTTTGAACCAGGTTAACTTTTTTCTCCCCCTTTCTGATGGCTTCCAGTACCGCCTGGCAGCTGAAATTAGCACTGAGGAATGCAAGTGTAAAGGAAGACACACCAGACACCCTAACTGGCAGAAGAATGCATGAAGTTGAAAAACCATTTGCTTCAATAAAACACCTTCCAGTTTGGATTTCTGTTGTACAGAGAGAGCATTCAAAGGAGAGGTTTTGTTTTTAATAGAACTTTAATGCTTAAGAGGAGGAAAATTGGCAAGTTCTTCTGTTTGCAACGAACAAAACAAGAAAGGTGAATTGAGAAGGGCATGATGAATGTACCTGGGTATTACTCCAGTTATCATGAAAGATGTTTCAGACTGAAAATCGTGTAGCTGTGCTCAAGAAAACTGGAGATGCTGGGTGGGCCCTGACGGAGGTGAACAACAAATACACAAGTGTGACAAATACATAGTGGGTGGTTTACCCTGATGTTCAGCATGGGTGGGTAAAATGAGGGCTAAGTAAAAGGAGCCACACAAGGTGACAAGTTGGTGAACTTCTCTCAGATGTGGACAGGAGAAAAAATATTTAAGGAACTCTGTGCACCTGCGAGCCAGGAGAGGTGAGCACAGGTGTGCAAACAGAGATGGTGTTTTCTGAAGCAGTGCCTCACTTGGTAGAGTGCAATGATGCTACTTACACAAATACGTGCAGAAATTGATCCCAGTGAAGTCAAGGATCCCTCTTTGTCATATGCAATACCATCAGAGATTAGCAAATGTGTTTTGTTTACGTTTTGTGTGTAATTTCTTTCTGGTTGAAATAGCTTCATTGGAACATTTGTAGCTTGAAGGGTCGCCTGAGGCTGGGAAGGCATTTGCAGTGTTCCTGACATCTAGTGCATGATCTATCCCTGAAATCTGTAAATTAAACCCAAGATGATATCGATACCTATGTCACAAAAGACACATGGTCTGCTTCACCCTCAGTGCATTTAATTTCCTCATAATAACCTGCGTAGTTCTTCCGAAGGGAAAGAACATGCTCATCCATCACTCCTGCTTCTTCCCACACGCACTGTTTAACCAGGGGCAGCCAAAACAGGAGTCAGAAGGACACAGCAGCTTCTTCCCCAGTGCCCAGAGGTGGGATGCAGAAAACCAACACAACCAAGGAGGTGTGGACCAGAAACAGGGAGGTACTCACCCATCCCAGGGCTGCGATAACCAGCTCTGCAGTGCATCCCTATCTGGGTGAGCTGTGTCAACAGTCAGAGGAGATGAGATTGAGCTGTTCCCACAGATGTGGGAAAATGGCAAAACTATGTGAGGAACCACTCTGGCTAGAAACTATGACTGAAGTCACCAGGAGAACCATAAAGACAACCATGGCTGGCTGGCTGGCTGCAGGAGAAGGCAGCTGCTGCTGCCCTGCGCTGGCCAGGGGAATGCTCTGGAGTCTGCAAACTGGATTTTTACCAGCTACACTTAACAAAACCAATCAGGCTTAAACAGAAAACCTTCAGAGTAGCTGGGGAATGTGCACAGGGAGAATTTTCCACCCCTCTTTGTCCTCTGGTTGCAGTTAGGTCTGTGACACACCAACCAGGCAGGACTAGGAGAGGCATAAGGCTGTAGTTCAAGAGTATTGCCACAGGAACTTATGAATCTTTTTATGTAAATCCTGAATGATTTTCTCATTGGAATATACATGACTTAAAGCCACCACCGAAAATATTTTATCTTGGGGTTATGACTCATGAAAGAATGGCTAGGTGTGAAAGGAAAGTTAATACATTCTGTGAGAAAAAAACCCTCCCCAGTAACCTTATGACACGAGTTGAATATTTATGTCCTATGCAGTAAAGCCAACAGCAAAAGCCGCAGACTAATACTTTGTGTCAGATCTGATGAAAATTCAGATACCTACCTTATTTCCCCTTAAGGGCTGGAAATTATGGTTAACACACATGCAAACAGGAGAAAATGAGATGGTGCAGTGATGAGGATGAAACTGCTGTCCCTTAGTCTGGCATGTTGGAAGATGATACCTGACTAGCCAGCGCTGGTTCTCTTGGACAAGGATGCTTCCCAGGTCATCATGAAATGACACCGCTCACTGGGTTAATGCTCCAGGACTCCTGACCCAACACACATGACCCACAAAAACACACACTTGCCATGCAAAAAAGATGTTCCCGTGTTGAATGATTATCACAGTTAGACTTTTACTGCTAAATTCTTTTAAAAACTGCAAATTGAGAAACCAGTTAACATCCAGAACGAAAGAACAGGCCACAGTCAACCACAAAAACTGCCCATAAGGTTCAGCATGTGGGAAAGAGATAAGTAAATGCTGCAAAAGATGAACAATATTTAAGTATTAACACAAATGTTTGTTTTGGGAAGGTTTATCTGGCATCTCTACCGGTTTTCCTCCAAGCTCTAATACAAAAATAACTACGTCTAACTGCAACTGGGAAGAGATGGCAGCAGCTCAACATTGCTCCCTTTTTTTTCCTCTGTACTCAGAAAAAAACCCCAACTGTCTTACAATGTTACACAAACTAATTTTAAGGTGATTTAGGATGAAGTCAGTTGCACATTTGGAAGTTCAGAAAGTTCAGTCAGTGGTCTTGTTTTCATCAGCCCGTGGAATGAGGATATACGTGTGCAACATAAGGGCAGGAGAAACAGTCTTGCTCCAGCTGTACAGCTGGTCCCCCACGTTACAGCATGAAGTGAGGAAAATATCCTTTAGGTCGTATAAATTCTGGATGCAACAGTTGCTCACCAAACTATGAAGAGGTAGATGTGTACATCCATGTTGATGGAGGTACACACCTACCCTAAGCCTGTGAAAACTGATAGGGCTGAAAGTGGGCAAGTGCTGCATCTCCCATGAAGGAGCTGCCTCTTAGCTTCTCTGTCTCCACCCCTTTCTCCAGGGGAAAGTCAAAAGACCCGAAATTGTTTTGTGGGTAACCTTCAGTGGTTGTTAAAAATACAAAAAGAGAAAGGCAGAATGGTGATGGGAAAGAGCTTCAAAAATATGTTCCCTCTTGGGTGAACTCAGGCCTGTTTAACAAGAAAAGCCAGAGAGGCCACGCACAGTAATGTTGAGAAAAAGGAAATGGTACTTCATTTTAGCCAGTCATAAATCTTACCAGTGAGCCTCTAACGGCAAACCAGCGAGCAGGGGAATTTTTATACAGATAATTAGTTGTGAGCTAATATCAGGTTTACTGTGCTGTACACTCTGTGTGTGCAACATGGTCTCAACCTGCAAAAACCCACACGAGGCTCTGGCTGCCTTGCTGCCGCTGACTTTGCCAGAAGGCGTGCAGCTGAAACTCCCAGAAACCCTTAGGAAAAAGAGGTGAAGATGGAAATGGATATTTCTGCTCCACAGAAATCTTGTCTGTAGCCCAGAAATATTCTTTTGATGGGGAAAAATGCACCATGTTTAAAAAACCACACCCCTCTGCTACAGGGGAGATGGACCAGCAGGACACCTTGTGCCACCATTAGCACTCTCGTCTTCTGGGATACAGACACCATTCACAGATCCTGTAGAGCAGGCAGATGGGTCAGGAAAAAAGGTTTATCCATTGAAGTGAGTAACAAAACGTGGTGGAGGTAATTTATCAGCCAGAAAGAACCAGCTGTGAAGATGCCTCACAAGAACCAAAGTCAACGGGACATTCCCTCCACCTGTGCTGGGAGCAAGACAGCCCATCCGCTAGTGCTTGTTCCTCGACATTTTGCTGTATTTCAGAGACAGCAAGAGACTTGCACTAGTGACTGACATAAGCGAGGACTCCACCACATCTAATAGTCAGACTGCACTTCCAGTCTAAGAGAAGCCACTTTTCGGTTTCTAGATGAGAAGGAGTCCAGGAGACACATGGCAGCAGCACGCCGGGTATGCTGGGTGCCAGCAAGCATCCTAGCACTTGGGAAGCTACTTTAGAAGAGACCAATTTGGTCTAGATGAGGGGGTCTGGAAGCCTTCATCCCCAAAAGATGCCCAAGCTAGGAAATGGCCCGGAGAGGCCAGACAACTTGCAAAGACACAGCTCGATAAGAAAAGAGAGCCCACCCCAGCTGCACAAGGAGCTTTGAGGCTACTGGTCCTCACAGGCTACCTTGGTGCTCCCTACCTGCTTTCTGCCTGTCCTCTATTTTCTTTTTCAGCCCCAACCTAGTGCAACAGGACAGATACACCCATTGCTCAACCACACTCCTCTGCTGGCCCAAAATAGCTGGGGGCAGGTGGGGCTGGGGGAAGACCAGCTTTGTCTGCATGGGGTTAAAGCAGCAGGTCTTTTGTCAAAGGCTCAGTTCGCCTGCTACCGTATGTTAAACTGAAAGACCAATCTGTATCTACTGCGCTGCACTGCAATTATGGGGGTTTTTTAATCATTCAACCTAATGGTACACAGCTGTCACAAGAATCTTTGAACACATCGCTGGCTCTCTTTGATCTGATTAACCAGATAAGGAACCACAGCCAAACGATATGAAAGGATGAGTCCAAATTTCAAACTCTCAGCCGAGCAAAGAATTTCATTCAAAGGAATGTGCAAAATGAGGAGGGAGGAGGCTCACAATGCAAATGAAGGTTTTATTTACTACTGATGTAAGAAGGTGAAATACTCTCCATTGTGTGGTTTAAGAATCAATGGACCCCAGCCTCAAAGTGGTGCAGATAGGTGTTATATCTGCTACACTAATCTGTGTGGATGCCAATATTTGTGTTATCCTTTTTCCAGACTGGAAATGAGGGGCTTTCTTCCACAGGGATGGCTTTTTATACTGAAGAAGCCTCCCTGTGATACTGAAGAGCTCCAAGGGCACGTCCCTCACATACCCAAACTGCTTCTGTTCAGCATGTTTCTTCAGATGGCATAGTATTTATTTTTTTTAAATTCAAGACAGCTTTGTTTATTTGCTTTTATTTCTAGCATAATGTTTACTATTCCAATCAGAACATTCTGTAATCTCATCTAAATGTTTTATTATTAACTGCTGCACCCCACACCCCGCCCTTAATAATTATCCTCGGGAGAGGTAAACATTTCAACATGACTTACTCTAGTTAAAGCCATGAATATGCATTATTTATTTATTTAGGTAAACAGTAATTAAGAAAAAATCACCAAACCGCCTTCTCTTTGAAATGAGCTCTACTTTACCAGCCTTGCCGTGGGAATTGCAAGTCTCTTAAACACATCTATTACTTTGTCCTCCTCCACCATGATTTACAATGATGGGCCTCAGACCACACTACAGCTGCCAGGAAAGCAGTCAGTCCTTACGCTGTCTGAGGCTGGGTGACAAGTCCAAAGCATCCAGACTCAGTCTCAAGGATAAGCAAGAGGTACCAAGATGTCAGCAGAGAAGAAAGGTGCAGGATGAGGAAAAGAATATTGCTATCTATCACTCAATACACTGATTTTTAAGTTTTTTCTCAGCAAGACAACCACTACTGACTTGAAAATGTTCATGACCCCCTTCTGCCCTCTCCCTATAGACAGAGGGCTATGTCCTGACAGAGGGGCTTGTGACCACTGAAGCTCCCCATGCTAAGCTGGGGAGCAGCCAGCCCCAAACCAAGGAGTTTTTGGTGCCAGAACAGTCAGATAGCCCCATGTGCCACATATATATACACAGCTTATGCACTGGGTAATAAGCAGCTGAGTGACTCCACTCAATTCCCCTGGTCTTCTTCCTCAGTATTACATTAACTCAAATATTACAACATCCCATCCTGCCTTATACTTCCACCACAAGCCATGACAGAATATGGCAGCACCACAGGCAATGAAGACACTAACAGGGCACCCAATTCTTTAAACCAAAAAATTAAGACACACCAAGATAGTCCTGACATGGCAGATCATCCAGCCTAAGGATCGCACCAGCACTACAAGAGAGGAATCGAAATGTGTCCTAAAGACAAAGGGATTTTCACAGGTCTAAAACTGTTAGGTAAATAGATAAAACTGTGGTTGGGGCTTTGTTTCAGTTTTCAAAGCTAATTTCCGGCCACTGTTCAGAGAAATGCTTTGCATTTCCATTTCTGACTCACCTGCTTTAACAAGCGCACTCGCTGGAATTACTAAGCATGGGATCTCATGAAAACATTTCGCTTTCTGAATCAAAGTGCTTTTTTTACTGATGTGAACTTATCTATAAAGTTTACCTTGGTAACAACACCGGTGATGTGCAGGTACGAGTGCACAGTGCGATGGGTCAGAGGACCCTTCTCCCACTGGGCATCCCATCAAGGTACAGGAATGCCTCCCAAATTCTGCCCAGCCACTCGGAGCACGCTGACACCAGTGTCTCACATCCCCATCACAAAGTGATATGCACTCCCAGAGACACATTCAAACAGCAGGTATCAATGAAAAGCATTCCTGAAAAGAACCTGTTATGAAACCGAAAATCGGAGATTGCCGCAGCGCTGTGCCCAAGTTGAGTCATCAGTTCCCTTTACAGCCTAATAATTGACACTGCCTTGATCAGAATGACTGATCTGAATGTTGCTTTGTGTTTGTGTGTTTTTGTTGGTTTTTCTTCTTTTTAATTAAAAAAAAAAAAATTCTTATGTAAACAAGCCGTCTGTCACCTTGCAGGAGTATTTGTATTCTTCAGATCATGGGAAACATCTGTCAGAACCAGATTTTGCTCTCCTCAGTCAACTTGATACAGTCTTAATCAGACTGTACTACAAAGAAACTAAAAACTGGTCTTGTTACAGAAAAAATTTGCTACCAACTCTCAGTGGAAGCACTGATTTTATTGCGCTTTCTTGGGATTAAATGCTGCAAAGATTATTAAAAGAGTTCCCTCCTTCCCCTGCAGGATCTCTCCCCCAAAGGAAATCCTGGGAATTTACATGCTGCTTTTCTCCTCTCTTTGTGCACTTTTCCAAAATTAACTACCTTCCAGGAAGAGATAGCTAGGAGAAGAATCAAGGTAAAGTGAAACTTCAGAGCATGCCGATTTCCCACCTTTTGACATGGGTACTCGGATAACGGAGTGATTCCCCTTCTGATGCTTTCAACAAATAAACGCTCCCACGCATCTGCATCCCGCAGGTCACACCTCCCCAAAATGATTCATTAAGTATTTTCACATCTTCTACATAGGGAAAGATCAAGTAAGGCTGCAACTGCCTCTAGCGGTGTTTTCTGAAGAAAAGGTGACACAAAATAGGGTGGTTGCTACTACCAGGATAAGGGTGATGTTAGACTGCCATGCTGCAAGTCTTCTGCCAGGGAATCTGCCCTGGAATAGCAAAGTCATTACAATGAAAGAAAAAAGAAGCCAATTCGAGAAACAATGTGAGATTATAACAGAGAGAGCAGGCTATTCCATTAGCAAGTAAATGAAGAGGAGATGACTGTGGCAGGGGGACCAGGATCAGTGGGTACCAGGCAGGTGTCTGAGCTGGGACTGTATGCAGAGCCCTATTAAATGGACCAATAATTTATAGATTGAGGGGATAGTACTAGAAACATTCAATAGTGTATGCATGGTCTTAATTAGAAGTACACCCCTGGAGGGGTGAGAAATTAATGGCTATGTCTGTATTAACTTTTACCCTTAGACCTAAACCATTCCACTGGAACCGTGTTGCTGATATGATGCCCAATTTTTGTATTTTATCTGGCAGTAACTCCAGCCTGGTGCTGCAGACTGAGCACCCACCAGCAGCTGGAGTACATCACCAGCACAGCTGGAGGCACAACTCTCAGCTTGTATCAGTAACTCATGGATTACACATCATGCCACTAATTCTTAAATACAAGGCATGAGATAGGAGAACCTTGGTATACTTTGGAGAAGGTGGAGGACGACCCATCTAAGCACTGTGTACTGAGAGTAATACAACAGCAGATTTTAAAACAAGAAGACAGACAAAATCCAAAGCTGTGCAGGAGGAGAAAAGCTAAAACAAATGGCATAAAAGAGGAAAAGGAAATGATCTACTGGCTGAAGAAGACATTAGATTTTATTTTCCTTAACTGTGGCAGATAGCTGGACATGAAACTAGTATAAGACATATCTGCAAAATACTGTATGTACTCTTTTGAATGGAGTGGAACTGTTCTTGAAAGTCTTGCTTTAAAAAAATCTTCATGCATGCAATTTTTTTGAAATAAGAAATTACTGCAGAAACAATCCTATGACAATACTAAACAAGATGGAATTTCAACTGTAGTTTAGATATAATGTCCAGAAATCATATGCATTTAGCCCTGCTCAGCACAGAATCCAAGGAGTATCATCAACCTTGCAACATCTTGGGGAATCTTGCATTTTTCTGAAAAACACTTTTACCAGCTTCAGCTATTTTAGAGAGAAATGGACTGCCACACTCCCAAAATGTGAGGTGAAACACTATTTTGGCCAGATTTGAGAAGAGACTGGACCTAGCTAGCACTGGTTTCATCTACCTGACCTAAGATAACGCATGTTTTTGACTGTGACTTTCATAAACTCTTCCAAGTTTCATTTTATTATTCCAAGGTACGAGGGTGGCAATATAAAGACAGAGGAAGCAGAAAAAACTGGGTAGGAATTAAAAGCACTTTTCACTGTTGAGCCAGCAAGTGTAAGAATTGTATTTGGCTTCATGAGAGCACTGCCAACACTAACAAACCATTTGCTGTCTGCTGCTGCATACCAGCAGGTAATGTGCACAAGCTTACATTAGTACTTTGATGCATGCAAAGTGGACAAATTTTGAAGTGCCCCCTGCATTTGCTTCTTAGTTAATTTTGCACCAACTCTTGAATGTCCCAATGAAAAAAATAAAGGCGTGGGAAACATAGAGAAACAGGGTTTATCACCTCATAAAGGTAACCAAAACAGCAAAGACTATTTCAAATGTCTGTCTAGTTCTCCCTGACAGTTCAGCTCCAACTGAAAACTTAGATATGACATGAATTTCTTCTTCAGTTTCCTGTTACCTGAAAACAGAAGTTTAATATCAGTATTATCACCATCCCAGTTAACTATCACCTAAAGAAGTAGTAAGAACCAGCAATCATTAGGCCACAAGCAAAGCCAACTCCATAACAGAAAAAAAAAAAAAAATTCTTATCAGTCTCTCTTCTCTGCTCTCAAAATGTGACAGCAGCAGCTTCAGGGACATCCTGCATGGTCCATTCTCACCACTTGTTCCTGTAGAAAAGATGTTCTCTGCACTCAGTAATTATAGCTTAACATTGTCAGGTGAAAAGAGCTGCTTTCTACAGTTCACATGGCTTTCGGAGGTGGGGTTTTTTTGTTTTGTTTTTAACTTGTATGACAAAACCTACCTGTTCTGCCATTATTATCTTGTTTTATTACTCCCTGTAGTCCTGGCATCTGTTTAAAATGATGTAAAAAGTAGGCAGTCGCACAGAGAATGATTAGTACAGCACGTGCTGCAGCAAGCAATGTTACATATTTTATTGCTCATGAAGTCAGTGTACTGGAACTGGCCAAATGTGTTACTTCGGTCTGAAAGTACACTTTTCCTTTTCTGCTTGCACCAGGATAATTAATAACTGGAAGAAATAATAGTGAAAGTAAGCATGGTGTTAGGTAAGCACTAATGACACAAGCTTATGTTTGGATCAAGGATTGTTGTTTGGGATGTCTCTCTACAAGAGAACAACAAAGTTTGCACCTCATGTTTGTCACAAGGACACTTGCCACACCGCCTGCTCAGCCATCATCCCAAATTACTCGCTACCTGTGCCAGTGTCCTCATCCCACTTAAAAGTGCTTTTCCCTGAACCTCTGCAAGTGAAAAATTAAATCTAATGCTTCCCCATTTGTTCAGTGGCTGATGAAAACCTCATTAATGAATACTTGGGCAAAAAGGCTCTCTACAATTGCAGCACACCGTCATAAAGCCAACGCACGATGGCCAGCAAATGTTTCCCAGTAGCAATTGGCTTTACACAGCTTCTTACTTGGTAAATAGTGACAGGAAATACTGAAAAAATATTTGTTTTCCTGTATTTATTTCTACACCGGGTGAGGCAAGACAAAAGGATGTTTAGGCACTGAACTGATTTCAGGCCTCGTCCTCTGTGAATGACTTGGCCTGCAATGTTATAGGGCTTTTAATCTCACATACCTCATGGATCCTATTATCATCACCATCATAATGAAACCAGACATCGCTTACTTCCCGTTCCCCCAGCCTGCCTTAGGCTGGGCACATAGAAATGAGAGCATCACTCACACAGAGCTGACTGAAGAAGGCCACCCATCATTTCACCTGCTTGGCTTCACCTCCCCATGCCAAACAGTGCCACCTCAAGCTGCGCCTGCCAGTGGGCAGGTCAAGGAACAGCATAACCCAAACCATAAGGATCAGAAGACATCCAGCTCACCTTGTTCATGGGAAAGGCAGAAAGCAATCCCCAGGTGTTTCTATAATTCCTGTTGCTCTCAGCACAATTAGATTTTATTGAACTGTAATCCTAGATAAGTGTATTGAATCTTACAGCTGAAGCCAATTACACTGTGTTAAATAGCCTTCCTGATTTGCAAGACGAAGAACACTTCTCTATAAAACTAAATTAGCTCAATAACTCATTATTTGTAGCTTGGGCAAAGGGCTGAAACAGCACTGGACAACTAAGCAGCTGCTGCATTTTCAGGCACTAATCCTTTAGAGCTGTAAGCAGACTGAATTCCCAGTTTGTTGGGGAAAGGGACAAGCACTGCAGGCAGAGAGGCGACATCCAATGTCAACAGCACTACATCTCAAACCGTCCCTGTTTCCTCATGGCAAAGGACTCTGAGCTGACCAGCCTCAGAAGGAACGAGATATTGCTTTTCCTGTACTGAGAAGTCCTCACACTTAGAGGTTTAACTCCCAACCCAAAGGAGATAAAAGGGCACATCAAAAGGCATGTGACTTGTCATTTCTGATTCCTTACTCAGAATTAGCATCAGCACCAAGTGAGAGTATATAAAAATCCCTTAAATGAGTATTTCTGCTTATTAGGGATTGAGTGGAGGAGCAGAGGGGCTGAAGGCCAGTGGTGGTGATGGGCTATGTGGACATCCTTAGCAGCCACACCTTGGCAGGAGTCCATGAGTGTGGCATTCCACTGCCTCGCACCACCTTCCTCAGCTGCTAGGGTCACTTTTGGTGCCCCTCCAACCAGCCTCAAGCACTCTTTGGTTTCTTTCTTACACACAACCGTGTTTACGTGTTAGGAGATCTCCACGTAAGTTGGGAGACGACAGAAGCTGTGTTTCTGATCCCATTGGGTTGTGCCAGGTGCACGTATTGAGCAGACAGGAGTGACTCAAAGCCATAAGCAGACAGACTGAGCAGAGAAAGGTGAGAGACAGGGAATATTCCAAATGCCTGCTGCTGCACTGGGGCAGCCAAACTCCACAAAAAAATAGGCCTGAAAGACTTGGAAAGAAAAAAAATCAACCCTTTTGAGATCTAGAAATAATTTCCTTTACTCCTTAACACAAAAATGCAAGCAGCATGGGTGACTATCCCCTGTGAGGAAGCACACCTCTCTCGCTCTGGTCTCCAGGGTGGCTCTTCCCATCGCAACATCCATGTCCTTCAGCAGCATCAGTAGTCTTTGTGCTCACAATGAACATGAGGAAGATAATCTCCACTGCACAAATGAGGAAGTCAGTCATGGGGCAAATGAAGGAGGTTGCCTGAGAACACACAGGAAACCTGTGACTGAGGCAGGGAACTGAACCCAGACCATGAGTTCCAGTTGGGTGCCCAGTCCAAGCTGGGTGGCTGACAGACCACCTCTTCTTATGGGGCTTTGAAATTGAAGTTTGGTGGGTTTTATAATGAACATTTTCTTTTTTTTTCATTTGTCTAGTCACTACGTTTCATTACACTCACACTTCTGCTTTGTGAAGGCTTTTTATCCTGCTTCTTTTCTGTTTTGGCTTAAAAAACCAACACAGCTGAACATCAAACAGAATTTACCCTTGACGGTTTGGTCTTCTGCCCTACCAACATTGTCCTCTCCCTAGTGCTCAGTGTTGTGTCCTTTGTGCACCCTGTGGCTGCCTGTGGCTTCACCAAAACACACCAGTGATATTTAGAAGGAGATGTCTTACTCCTAGCTTCACAGACTTACAGCAACTGCTTATGCGAACTGCAGTGCTGTGAGGCAGCAGAGCAGACCTGGTGGGAAAACCAGAGAAAAGAGATGCACAAAAAAGGTCAGTTCCAAAGTGAGTGTTCTGACGCTGCTATGCATCATGTCAATGTGAGCAATCATCTGAAGAACAGCTACCAGTAAGCCACAGGGTCAGACTGCATAAGATGTTTTACTGGCTTGGCTAATGAATCACTGGGAAAATGTGAGCCATGTGCTCACTGCCAGGGCAGTTGCCACAGTGGGTGAAAACAATGTCTCTTTCACTATCATCATGACCTGTGGTTTAATTGATAGTTTAAAATGTTTTAAGATCTTTCTGTGTAAGGCACATAATATGCACTTCCAAGACAAAATTCTTTGGTATTATACTATTTGCAAGGAGGTGCAACGAATCAAACCACTATTTCATGAAATAATTCACACTGGCTGAATCCCTCACAGAATGTCTCAAGATCTTGAAAAGGAAAAAATAACTAATTTCCACCTGTGTAATAACAGTGGGAAAGAAAAAGATTTCACATTTTTGTGAGAAAATGTTGCAAAACCACAGATTTTTGAAAGTGCCCAATATGGTATTTTCAGCTTATCTGGATGAAGCCCAAACTATCCACAGCTAACCAAGGTGCATCAGAAGATTGTAATCATTCCACTCCCACCACAGGCTTTTTGTCCCACTGTGCATCCAAGGCTGTCAAGCCCTACAAAATAACATAGGACTTTCATGCTTAAAGCAGCCGAACAGCTGCAAAAATAACTCTGTAAAAATATTGAATAGTTGGTCCCACTCAGCAGCTGGAAAAACAATTACTGACTGAAAAATTCAGTGTTTGATATTACTTAATAGTTGGGGAAAAACTATTTGTGAATCATAATTAACGTTTATTTAACTATTTAAAAGCATGCATCTACTGTTTGAGGCTTCACAGAGAGCAAATATGTGGCCTTCTGGCATCATTAAACAGACTAATACAGTTGAAATGGAAGGACATGAGGCAGAAAACCACACTGGAATAGTGAATCCTTCAAGGAACTGGTGTAACTGTGATTGCCTCAGTAGTGTGCACACTACAACACCAGGTTTGAACCAAATCAGTAGCAACTGCCCTGGGGTAAATTAAATGAATGCACAACTCTAGCTCCTGGTGCCAGAGCAATGCAAACATCATGATATAAACTGGATGAAAATCCATCACTAACAGTGACAGAGAAAACATTCCCCTTCAAACTGCCTCAGGGGTTGATGGGCAACTCTATGGTGGCATCAGCCAAGGGCCAAGTGACAGAGGGGCTTCCTGCGAACAACTGCTGCAGAGACCTGCAAGAAAGGACCAGAAGTGCTCATCACCCCCAGAGGAGCCAGGGGCCTGCTTCCCATGCTGAAAGTGTGGCCAGCGGGACTAAGGCAGCGATCATCCACCTGTATTCTGTACTGGTGAGGCCACACCTCAAATCCTGTGTTCAGTTTTGGGCCCCTCACTACGAGAAAGACACTGAGGTGCTGGAACATGTCCAGAGAAGGGCAATCACACTGGTGAGAGGTCTGGAGCACAAGTCTGATGAGGAGCAGCTGAGGGAGCTGGGTTTGTTTAGCCTGGAGAAAAGAGGGTTCAGGGAGGACCTTACCACTTTCTACAACTGCCTGAAAGGAGGCTGTAGCCAGGTGGGAGTCAGCCTCCTCTCCCAAGTGACAAGATCAGAGGGAGCAGCCTCAAGTTGCTCCAGGAGAGATTTATATTGGACACTAGGAAAAATTCCTTCACAGAAAGGATTGTCAAGCATTGAACAGGCTGCCCAGGGAAGTGGTTGGGTCCCCATCCCTGGAGGTATTTAAAAGCCGCGTAGATATGGCACTTAGGGACATGGCTTAGTGGTGGACTTGCCAGTGCTGGGCTAGCAGTTGGACTTGATGGTCTTGAAGGTACTTTCCAATGTAAACAACTGTGCTTGTATGATTCTTAGTGATTTTATGGTTCCATGAAAGCAACAGTGGCTTAGGTCAGGATGTAAGTTACACAAGCAGATGAAACATTTACAGGCATTATGCTGAAAACAAACATTATGCCTTGTTTTAAACTTCTAATTGGAAAACTGCTTGAATTCGGACTTTTCGAAGTCCTAATTTCCCCCAAACAATTCCCTCACTTGTTCTCTGCACATATGACATGGCTGAAATGTCCCATCACTGACAGCAACCAGTCCTTTCTTCATCTCATTCAACTTCACCCATGCAGAATTGGGCTGAGCCCCTCATGGGTCCAGCAGGCATGAAGCAAGGACAAAAGAGCAGTTACTGTATCTGGCAGATAACTGCAAGCAGGGCCGAGCCAAAGATTCCTGTCCAGCACAACCTCACCTAGAGAGTGACCCAGGTGTGCCAGTTCACTGTACAGAGTAAAGATTCACAAAAAAGAAACCTATGGCAAAAAACTGACTTGGCCACTGTGTTTGAAGGACTTGGCGACAGGTTTAGCATAAGTATATATATATTTTATACATAGTATATGTATGCAAATGTCACCTGTAGGGAATATTCTGTAAGGTGCTGAGGAATGTGAGCAGCCTGTATAAATAAATGTGCTTAACTAAGTGATTTGGACTCTAAGTCACCAACTCTCCCACCACTGCTCTCTCAAGTGACCATGGTATCAGAGGCCATTTCAAGGGAAATGCACTTATGTCATACAATACTTCTCATATCATACTTCTCATAACCAGCAGCAGCAGGAAAAAGAAGGCAATATAAAAAAAAATAAAAGTTATAAAATTTCAGGAGACAAACATCCCTGAATGGATTATGCTTTCAAAACAAACTGCATAAATAGCATAATAAGGTTTTTTTGGTGTACATCTCAAAGTTTTCTAGGATGATATTATTTGTTCTAAATGTAAACACATTCTCAATGCCATATGCAATGCAATTGGCTTGCAACCTGAAATAGGGCCCTTTTCATTGAGACTCACTCATCACTAGGATGATCTCAATTTATCACTGTGGGTCCCCTTCAATTCAGGATGTTCTGTGATTCCATGATCACAGAAACAGATGCAGCTGACCAAATTCACCTCCATTCACAGCCTGCTGAGGTTTCCTAGCTATATCCCCTGCATGGTCAAAGGGACAAAGCAATGCTCTTTTTGGATCAGACAGGGCAACTATTCATGGACCATTTCAAACTGAGTTAGGCCAGACCACAGGTTACGAAAATCTCCACACAGCATTTGCTCTAGCAAGGCTACACCAGCATAGCTAAAATGCTGAAGTGCAGGCTGGGATGAACACTCAAAAAACATGTATGCCATAGAGCTAATGACAAAACAGACCAATATGTACTCGGTCAGATTTCTTTCTAGGCTTCTATGTAGCTGCCTGTTCTCAGAAGTGTTCAGGTAGTATGCTGGGGAGTTCTAGAGCAATGCAGCAAAAAGCCTTGAAAGGACCTTAGCTTTATGCTATGCACAGATATGGAGGTGCTTGAGTTCCCACATGCATTGCTAGTCTTACTAGATGTTAGAGTAAAAATGTGAAATTAAAAGAAACAACCAAAACATCTCAAAACCACCCCAAACCTGAAGAAACCACTTGATGATGCTTTTGTAAAAACACTTACTTACAATGCAGTCCTGGAAGTGATTTCCAAGCAAGCCAACTGCTGCTCTAGTTTACTGGATGGTGTGGCTCAGCTCTTTCATACAGGCAGCACTTACAGTTGTATCTAGAAAAGGAAATATAACCAACATTCTTTATGAGCAAATACACAAGTAAAGTCATCTTTCTCTTTAAAACTATGACCAGGTTAAAACTAGCTTTAGCCGGTCTCAATAGCTCTTGTGCCTAGCTTCACATGTGCTGCCTGCTCACAGGAACAAGCCCCAAGGTGCAGCCAAAGCCACCCTACAGTATGTAAGCCAAGAGCGACTGTGCCTGAGGAAAAAACCCCACACCGAGTGCATCAAAGCAGCAAACAAATGCTCCCAGCTGTTTTTCTCATCTAGTTCTACTTAAAACATTTGCAGGAAATGCAAGATGAATTAGTGCCAAAAAAATGTAGGTGATTTCAGTAAGGCCAGGAATTCCAGGCACCAACCTCTATTTTCTCTCTCTTGAGTGGGTGTTCACTTGTAAATTGTAGACATGTTAGCAATTCAACGACTGAGCGAATTAACATTCAACTTAACAGTCATTGTTAGGTTGGGAGGTTATTACTGCTTGTTCTGCTAAAGTGACAAGCTAAAATAGGTTTGTATCTGAAAAGTTGTTTTCTACAATACATATTCCCTGTCTTTTCGTACCAAATAATTTTCTTCCATCATGTCAACTCCTATTGTTGCACCACCACTGCCAGCTCCACCACAGCAGATGGGATAGGCAAGGAGAAACAGCAAGGGGACAGGTGAGGAGGAGAGAGCACTCAGCCCCCCCCCATTTCTCTTTGGGCTGCCATATTAATTTTTTCCCAGGCATTTTATGTGGTTGATTCAAGACTTCTCAGCAAAAGAGCATACTTGCATTTGCAGGATATTCTGCTTTTAAAGCAAGCAAGCAAAGGCAAAACCCAAGAGCAAAGAGAGGGCTCTACTTCACCAAGTCATGAGCCTGAGAAAGCTGGTTGTTATCAGGCACTCTTTGGGGCACAGAATTGAGAGCTGTGATTTCCCAGCCTTGCAGGTGATTATTATTAATGGAAAAAAAAAGTTTTCAAGGTTGAGTCAACATACCACCACATGTTTAATTTTTGCAGACTCAGATCCATTTTGTACTAGTAAACGAGCTTGCATCCTTTCCTCCGTGCTTTTTTTTTCTTTATTTTTTTATTTTAGGGTAGCTCACAAGCTGCTGACAACTCACACTGTACTAGGAGCTGTTCACACTGCACAAAGTGTTTACCACTCACAAGTGATGCTAAAAATTAATTTACAGTACCGCTACAGCAAGCTTTGACAAATTGTCATGTGTTGACACAGTCATAAGTTGTTGGTTAAAAAAAGTAACACTTCCCTCTTCTGCCACTTCATGTTTGAGACCAGGGATGGGCACATTATGCAAAGTTTGAGGGTTTGTAAGCTTCACAAATGTTTGGGCTTCACAAAACAAGCTTGGTTGTGAAAGTTTTTTCTCTTACAGTTAGGCATGTGTTTATTGCCAAAAAGACTCTAGTAAGAAAAAAAAATCCTTTCCCATCTACCAAGATCTGTGTGTTGTGCAAAACTAGAATAAAAGGCTGTAAAATAAATAACCTTGCACTATACTTGTTCTAGATAAGATCACAGCAGTGACAAATAGCCTGGATCAACTCCTCAGAGCTGCAAACACCACCCTCCTGTTGTAGAAAGGAAGGAAGAAAAATATAGCTACGAGTAAGAGTTTTAATTGTTCTCAGCTGTCACACAATGTTATCTTAAGTGAACGCATTTATTTCTCGATTCTCATATATAGCTCTATATGGAAAAGAAAGAACTCCAGCTGTGGCATTCATCAGACAAGGTTCAAATAGATTTCCGTGTACTCAAGATAGTAGGTGTTAGTCAGCACTCATGCCCACCAGTGGCAGCTCTTAAATTTTAACTCCTTCTCCTCAGGGCAGGACAAATAAACTATCTAGTTTACACTCTGGAATCAGTAATGGACAAAACAGTGCTGCCAGCTGACATGAGCAGTGTTTTGGTGGTGATGCAAACTTGAAACATTAACCCCAAACTAGCCTAAATCCAGGGAAAGAAACAAAGCCAAGCAAAATGAGCACTCACAGCACCTGCCAAATGGGCTTCACGAGGAGCATGTAAAAGCCACTGCTTTACATTGTGCACCAGTGACCTGGACAGCCAGTGCTCCAGTAGCTCTCCCTAGGATGACCAAATCTCAGAGCACAGACCACACAAGAAAGCAGAATAAATTCATTCCGAAAATTAGCTTGGCAATACAAGGAATTAATTTTCTCTTTTTTCCCCACTCCTTAACACCTGTACAAAGTAGAGATGCTTTGAGTGCTTCCAAAGTCCTGAGGAGAGGCAACGCTTTACCTTTGTAGAACTCACCCTATGCCTGCATCAGTGCAAGAATGACCCACCTAATTTCTCTACAAAAGTCACAACATGTTACTTCAAGCAAAAAGAGCTCCTGCAAAACATTAGGGAGGGATGAAATTTCATACAGACTCTTCACTTGCTCCCACTTTACACACCCTGTATAGAATTTCAACATCTGAGATGCTACTCTGATATACTCTCAGACAGATCTAAGGAAAGCAAAGGACATTTATATCATTATAGTCAGGATGGACATTGCCTTGTGCTGTTGACTGAAATTATATCATCCATGCTTAATTAGCATAGATCACTGTACATTCAGAAAAGCACTAAAGTGGCAACTCCTACTTTCCTCCCCCAAGTAACAAAAACTTATAAATATTTTCAGTGCATCATATGAAATGCATTATTTCACTAGATGCAGTTTAAGAGTCAGCAGGGTTGGAATAAAGATGATTCAACTATTAATTCAAAAACTTCAGCTGTTGAGTTAGCTAGAAGGCAAAACCAATTCTACTCCACCTTGGAAGAAAACAAATAAAATCTTAAGTTTTACTGTAAGTTATCTCAACTGCCAAAGCACGATTTCTCCTGTACCTTTTTACTTCTTTGCTGTATAGAAGGGAACAAACAACTTAAATTCCTGAAGTTCTAACTTTGGGATGGAAAAAGCCCAAGATATCCAAGTCACTAATCTAGTTAAGAATACTATGAGGGAAAAAGTGGGACCTGGGGTTTTCGGAAGTGTTTTTTAGTTGTTTTTGTTTGTTTGGGGGATTTTTTTTTATTTTGAGACAAAGTATCTGTTCACTTTTCGCAAGTTTTATCCTGATGGATTCAACTTGTGAGTGTGAAGAAACCACCCCCAAGCAGAAGGGCCATTCTTGCCAAAATCCCTTGTGTGAGTTTGAGCTTGCTCTACCCAACACAGGGCCAATGCAGCAAGGTTCAGCATTGGGGAAATGCAGACCCAGGATCTCCCGTGGCCTCTGCATCACACCTCTCCACTCTGCCCTTCAGTTTCATCACAGGGAGGAAGGCAGAGTCTTGGCTGATCCCACAGCCACACTCCCTCACACTGCTATCTGCAGGGCATCAGAACAAAGCCATAGAGGTGACAGTCATCCCAGGCAAGCTGTCACCAGGATTTCAAAAGCAAAAGGGAACATATGAAGGTGTCCTGATCCTTGATGATGCATGCACACAACTGAAGGGGTAAACTGATGTATTGAATAGTTATACCAAGTATGCACTGGGTAGTCACTGCTTGCATGGGATGCAGGCTGTGAAACAAATTCCCCCGGCTAGAAATTAAAAAGAAAAGGAGGATTGCAGCTTCCTTATTCCATGGGGAGTGCTTTTCCAACCACTGAGACAGGCCACTAGCCCAAAGGCAAGTGACACCTGTGAGTGCCTACACCATGGGCAATCTTCCTGTCCCAGTTCTGCGCCTGTCTTCACTTTGCTGCAAAGGCCATGTCACCTCTGTTACACAGAGCTCTGCCACCTACGAGCAGTGGGGAAGCAGCTTAACTGCCCAACCTGGCAGGACCTCCTGTGAGCATTTGGGGGTGGGAGGAAACTTACCAGCTCCCCACTTTTGTGTGTGTGGGCACTTTAAAAGTGGTTCCAGTTCTTAAACCTTAAGAGATGCTCAAATTGCCTTGAACTGAAAGGATTTCAGTATTGGAATACTGGAGGTCATTAAAAGATGTATAGATATGGTGCTTAGGGACATGGTTTCAGGGTGGACTTGGCAGTCTTGGGTTAATGGTTGGACTCGATGATCTTAGAAGTCTAAAGTTGCTGCTTCCTTCCTGACTCCCTACCCCCAGTGCAGGAGGGAGCAAAGGGAAGCAGTATCTCTGCAAACATGAAACACTGGGAAAAAGCATTAGATCTTTGTCTTCACCTGGAGCACACCTTGCACTTCCAGCCCTTTCAAGCAGAGGAAACCTGGTGGCCCCATGGACCCATCTCCCAGGGCTCCATGGCAGGGGGAGGGACCCCAACACCTGGTGGCCCCATGGAGAGTATAATGACTTGAAAGCCAGCATCTGTGTCCCACTTTGTTGCTCCAGCAGAAAGGAAGCGCAAAGATCCCTCAGGAGGCAGTTCGGGAACTGCCTGCCCCACACAAAGTGCACTCACACACACGTACATGGGCACTCCTCTCCTTTGCCTTTTATTTTTTTTAACTGTATACACTAGTATATTTTTCACTACTCTCTTAGCATGACATCCATTGCATGGTATGTAACAATCAATGCCAACATTATGTCTATAGCATTAGCACAGAAACATGTAATTCATTGAAACAGGACTTTCTTCTTCCCCAGCTTCTCATAGCTGGTTTTGTTATATAAATCCATATGACTTCTTGCTTGATTTGGATCTATTCAGATCAAATCTTTACTAAACCCAGAAGCATTTTGTTTTTAACAAATATATTCCCATCCTTCCAAATCAAATCTCTACTTCTAGCTGAGACAATGTCATCAAACTCTTACTGTAGTGTACTACTTCTAAGCAAATGAACTTAAAAATTCAGTTAAATGGCAATGTACAACTAAAGGGCTCTGAAGGTTTATCTATCACGTGGCAAAAATCATTCTTTGTACAGCATCTGTATAAATACCCATAGGATTCTCTAGATGTTTTTGAGCCACCTCAGGCCAGAAGAGTAACTAGGTAATGAAGAAAATCATGTCAAGTTTTATGAGATCCTTAGCAAAATGGTTTAAATTGAACCAGGTTGGCTAATACATCCTGAAATCCTCCTCTATATATTCCACATGGCAGTATCTTGTCTGTGCAACCTGGTTACAAGTCAGGAGAAGGATACAGGTGAAAACCTTGCACGACCTTTTGATCCACAGTGATTTCCACAGGAGAAATCACTGCAGGAAAGGTACAAGCGAAACTAGTTAACTAGTGGTGTTCACTCCACCTTTAATACCTGCTGATAATGACAACTCAATGAAAAGATGAACATATTCCCATGCCTTCTGAGGCAATTATTCTTTATGGGGTGTTCAAGGAACTACCACCCCATTTATACACACTTTGCTACTTCACCCAAAATTGCAAAACATCCCAGTTTCAGGAGCTGCTGGGCTGCAGTGAAGACGTGCTCAAAGTACTGTCTGTTCAGCAACATGGACACCAACACTGGCAACATAAACACTGAAGAGGCACGTGGGTATATGCAAAAATTTCATTCAGCACAAAGAAAAGCAACACTAGGACAGAAGGATCCGAAATTAATCCAGTTTCTGTCTTCCCACTGACTTCCCTCACTATTGGAAAGACTTTGGTTTGGATTTTAGTCAAGTCTGGTTTACAGTGCCCAACTTCGTGTGTCATAAAAAAACACCGACCCTGCTGGAACGCCTTACTCATTACACAGCCCTGCAAAAATTATTAGCTACGATATAAGGCATTTCCCTTTGGGGACCAGAAAGGGTGAAGAAAGGGGACGGAGAGTGACAGATTGTGGTTTCTAATGCAGCAGCAAAAAAATAAATAAGCAAGAGGAATTCAGGATATAACGTGTTTACATTTGTCAAAACAAGTTTCCTGGAGACATGGAGGGTCCACGCTGCTGAGCTGTCACTTCTGCTTGAAACTGCTGCCTCATGCTATCAGGAGGTCAGCCACTGACCTACTTTCTGATAGGACTGAATTAATTTGCTACTTCTGTACACAAACCTTTTTTGTTTTTTTTTAAAGGAATACTTAACAAACCCAGAAAAAGCTGCCTTTTATCCAACTTGGAGTTTCAACTGGTGCTGTGCAAGGCTATTACATACCCTGGCATGGGGCCCAGTGTGCTTGGGCTGCTTATTCTTTTGGAAAAATCTGTACGGAGTATTTTTAATGAGTTGACGCTGCAAATAACGTCTTTCCTTTTTGAACTCCTACACTACACTAATACCGGTGATTTAACCCCCTACACACAATAAGGGAGGCCAGCACTCGAATAGGCTGTGCTTTGTCTAGGCTGCTCCTGAAATAGATGCCTTCCACTACAAGATTAGCTCCCCAAATAGACAGATGCATGGCGCGATATACTTACAGGATTAAAACATAAAGTTATTAATAGAAACAAGACGAGTAGGTGAAACTTATGAACTAAACACCTACCAATCCAATCATTCCCTGCACAGAGTCAGCTAAGCAGTGCTCACCAGGAGATGATGGTATGCTAGGAGCCCGTAAACTAAAAAGCATTCTTCTCAGAAAGGTTTATCAGGCAGAAGTAGCAGCAAAAGAGGTGCCACCTACTTCCCCTCTTTGCTTAATGGCTACCTACATGCACATAGCACTAATGTCCCTACACAAAGCCTTCCATTTAAATAAATCCATGGTGGAGGGTTTCACAGATCTTTCAAATACCTGGACTACCGAAATATGAGAAGTCAGCTCTTGAAATCCTCCTTAACAATGCCATCCGTTGAAAGCTTCACTGCTTGGGTGGGCTCCTCTTCCCAGGTCTCTCGTGGGTAGCAGCACTGCTGTTTGGAAACAGGACAGCCATGTACCAATCCGCTAAAGCAGAGCCATTCTGCTTTAAGGCTCTGGACTAACATTTGGAAGACGAGACCTCTTTAGCAACTTGGTCTCATACACTCACCTCACCCTCCATCTGCTAAGCAAAGATAAGGATCTTCTCCAAGTGCTTGGCTTGCTTAGTACCAAAACACTGTGGGTGAGACTCACACTTTCCTTTGCATTTCCCCAGGGTCCAATCTAATAATAGAGGAGGTAGTACTGACTACCGTAATACAAGACGACTATGGGTATCACAACAGATTTATGATCACTCGAGTTCCTGGACTTGATTAGGCTCACGTTGCCAAAGATAACTATGCCAAACCTAGCACTTGCAACTGCAAATGCATTCTTGTCAACCTTTTTAGCTTTCATCTGTGCATATTTACAAGCCCTGGATCTGATGTTCAAATAAATCCAGTAATTCACTCAAACCCACCAGGATTCGAACACATTAGGGAAGTGTCAAGATGTCATTGAGCTTGTTCTGCAGAAAAGAGTGCTTTATAGTTTCAGAAAGAAATAGAAAAGGGAGTTATTTAATGAGATGGTGGCATATTGAAACATGGATAGATAAGTAATTAATAGCTACCTTCTCTAAGTGAAAACTTTTCTGAGTGAAAAATCAGCTTACATGAAAAACTACAAGTCAACTGCTGCCATTTTTGGATGGATAAGAACTGTCATGCATGTTAGCATCTCCATTACCATGAAGGATTTTACTCCTTTAAGCAATTCACAAAGACTTTCACATAGAACGGCATGTGGGAAGCAAGGAACTAACAGAAGGAGACACCAAAGAAATGTTGATATTCGCAACTAGAATTCTAATGAAAAATGTTATCAGGAATACATGAAAACAGGAGAGAACTTCTGCCATGAGAAGCAGAAGCTTTAGTCCCTTAGGATCAAGAGTAACTACATAGTTGTATAGGTGCTATCATTAGTGTACAAAATATTGGCCAAATAGCCTCTTTATGTTGGTATCTCAAAACATTTTCTTATTTCAGAGGTCCAGTATTCAACTAGCAGATCACCTTGTTAAGAACTGTCTTAACCCTGGTGTGAAGGTTTCTTTAGCAAATTTCTATACAGCTTCAAGTGGAACATATGGCACCTTAAAGTAAACAAAACAGGGGAAGGGGAAAAGAGTCATGTTCCAAGAAATAGGAAGCATAAACCTATTAATTAAGCATTTAATTTCTTTTATCCCTCATGTCTGTCTTCACAGGCTCTCTCGGCAATCAACCAATTTTAGGATTCACTGCTGTCATGCCAATCGTGGCAGTACTTCAGCTAAAAAGGCGCTGTCAAACATAATGAAGTTTCCCTTCAGCTTGTTCCCACACTGGTGCTGCGTACAGCACACACGCTGCCTGGCGAGGGGAGGTGGGGGCAAGGCTTGATCTGTCCTAGTTCCTAAAAACTGCAGACCCGTCCTAGGTGGCAATGGCACAACGGAATCACACCAATGGTTGAGATTATATGCTACAGAAACCACCTCACACCCTCCTATGCAACACACAAATAGCACCCAGTGGTGCATTTTTGTCCAACTTAGAGGTGGACTTGGCAGTGCTGAGCTAAGAATTGGACTTGATGATCTTAAAGGTCTTTTCCAACCTAAACAATTGTATGACTCTTCTCCAACCTGCACATGCCTTGGACTGAGGCATTCTATAAACATGAAAAAATTTCCCAGCATTTCACTATTACAGCTCAGTCTCTCACTTGAACCATGGACACCATCCCCTGTACTTCAGCCAGTGATGCTGCACACAGAGCACAGGGAAGAAGAATATGGCAGAGAGATTCCCCCTTGTGAAGGAGAATATACATGCCTCTAACAGTTTGTTTTCAGCATGGTACTGCGTTCCTGTGGGAACTGGTGTTGGCAGAGATCAAATTGTAGTTCAGGGCTTATAAGGCTTTGAAATCTATGAGGATAGTCACTGACAACGAGCTGTGTGTTTGTAGGTGCTGACTTGGGCAAAGAAGGTACTAGTGATGTCCTGACTATAAACTGCATTTAAAACGCACATTTGGCTGCCTCACCTGAATTATCCCTGCTTTCTGTCCCTAGTAAGCTCTGGCCTGGCAGCTGATGCTCCCAAGCAGCTTGTGGCAGTGGCCATCTGAAGCCAGTGACCCAGGCTACTGGCTCCTGGGGCAGGGACTGTCACCCAGCACACAGCGCAGTGGGGCCCTGACTCGCTCAGCCTCTGGGCATCACAGCAGCATAAATGAGGATAACCTAAATTCCACAGAAGGGCAGCTACTCAGCCCTGCAACAGCAGCACACTTTACAGCAAACACCTCATATCCCAGAGCTTGAAATAGAAATCTTTGTGAAAAAAACTGCACGACGTGAAAGTCTGTATTAAAAACCCAGCAAGCTGCACTGTTTGGCATCTTGTTTTTCCAACCCTTGTGAGAAGTCCAAATAGATCAAATGCAAATCTGTAATACTGCTCTCTGAGTAACAGCTATTTTAAACCAATTTTGGCAGACACTAAGAGTCGTAAGCAGGATGCCAGTTGTATGGTTCCTTGCGTCCTTCTCCCGGATCCAGCCGGCCAGCCAGCAGAGGTGAGGGGACACCCTCCTGCTCTGCTAAGGAAGCTCTGACACCTTCACCTTCCTTTCAGCCCAAGTGTGCTGAGTTCCTGCAGAAAGGAGAGCTTGCCTTTGCTGCTCCAAGGATAGAGGAATATCACCAATAAAAATCAGAATTTTCCAAGTTTCAAAAGTTCCCTTTCCACAAAACAACCCTTAAAAAGAGAATAGATAATGAGCTGCAAAACATTTTTTCACAGGCACTCACTTGAGATGACCCACATAATTCACTTGGCCACTTCACATTTCCTAAGTTACAGCAATAAGTAGTATAAAAGCTTTTACAGTCATGCACAGTCATATCCCTTTTTTTGCTTTATGTATAAAAGTGCCTACTGTAGTTTGTCTTTTATCAGCAAAAATTAACATCCCCACATAAATACATGGACTGTGATATCCATTAACAGATACCTGAACATCTAACACTTGCTGCTGATCCTGGTCACTTCCCTGCTCCTCTTTACCTTTCCCAACAGCCTCCTCTGAAATCTCCCAGCATTCACCAGCCTTCCAAGCACCAGCCAACCCAGAAGTGCCGCTGGTACACAACTTGCCATTTAGCAGAGTTTCCTTTCCCTGGATCTCCAGGTTGCATAAAGCTCCCATCCCAGACTCCTATCTGGGAATTCATGATGGGGGGTAAGATTATGCCTTGTGACCACACAGCACAAGCTACAGTGCATTAAAGTAAATATAACAAAATATAAGTAAAAATAAGGAAAGGTCTACAATAAGTAAATCCCACTTTTTCAGTGCACACCACAGGAACATACATATCCCACAAAAGGGATTAGGCACTACGTCCATGTTGGATGGAGGGAGGTGGAGAGGTCAAGCCAGAAAACCTGAGAAGTAAAAGCAGAAATACTCAACATAGCGATGGCACTGAAGAAAGAAGGAATTTTTTTTGCACAACTGCAGCAAGGCTTGCAGGGACAGGGGGAAGCAGTGGGGGTGGGAAAGGATGATGTTCAAACAGCAGTGCTGGCAGAGCATGAGGTCAGTCAAAGGAGGTCATGCCATTTCAGCAGAAAACCCTGCTGGAATTATCCTACTGGGCAAGAATGATCATACTCACGGAAAGACTGCAACGCGCAGTCTTGGTCAAACTAAGTAACCCAGGATTCCAGCTATGGAAAAACAAATCCCAGGAAGCAAGGCCATTCCCAACAAACTGGACACAGACAGACTGCAGCTGCTGAAACACATAAGCGGAGTGACATAATATTAGAACATATTTTTATGCTTACTAGGACAACAACAAACCCAAGCCTGAAGCTGTATTTTGGGCACACTAGCTCAAACTATCTTTAGACAGGAAAAGTGTGTGTGTGTGTACAGATGTTCCAGCAGGCACGGAGACCAGAGAGCTGGAAAAAGCATTTGCTCACTTCCGAACCTTATAAAAATCGTCTGTTGCAAATAAAGGTGGGGATAAATACACCAGGCAATGCTGAAACAAAATAAAAACAAAAACCAGGCAAGAAGCCAGTAGTTGGTCAGGGACTGGTGCGGTATAGTGGCTCCATGCCTTCTCCAGCTTTACTTCTCCCAACAGATGTTTCCAGGTGTTATCCCCTCCTGCAGTCCCCCCGCTATGTTTTACTCCTCCTGCCAGCTCCTTCATCCAGCTTTCTATCTATCTCACTTTCACAGCTGCTCTCTTGGAAGCACAATTGAAGCTATAAATTCACATCTGTAATAAAAATAGTTTTTCTAACAGCTATTCTTCTTCCCTATCGATGGTGACACAAATGATACAGAATCGCTGGCAATTCAGGGGTGTCACTGCAGCTTTAATCACTGATCAAAACAGAGAGCAATACTCTGTCTCACAAGGAAAACAGCAATAACTGAACTTTTAAATTTATTTATCTATCTATCTATACATATATCTTGGAATTATTTCTATTTGTGAAGAACTGAAAAATACAAGAAATGGCCTCAAAGCTCTTTTCCATAGAGCAGCTATTATTTTTTGAAGTAAAACATAATTATCACCTTGTTCCAGAAAACACATCTAGATGCCTTCTCCTTTGCCCTCTTGGATGTAAGGGAATCCTTGGGGCCACAACCAAAGCAAGCAATGCTTTCATGGTCTCTAAAGTGACTCAAGTGAGCCAACAATACAAAAGACTCTGCTCATCTCATAACCTCCAAATCTTTCTTAATCTTCAGCCTGTGGCAAAACAGAAACCCCAAACTTTGTGCTTTGGGCATGATACAGAAGTGACCATTCCTGCAAGCAGTGCTTGTACAAGAAAACTGTGATTTGCATGGAAGACACATCTCCTTTGTGCTCAACTTGCCTTTAAGGCAAATAAATCAGCCATGGGCAAGCATTGGGTTAATATTGGCAGGGCAAATTCCAGGCATGAAGCCCTAGGAGAAGAAGCATAGCTTTGGGTGATGGAGATTGGCCACCAGCCTGCTGTTGGTAGGGTAATGGAGGAACCAAATAAAGAAACACAAAATTGCACTGACAGGAGCAAAAAAAGATCACAAAGAGATTGATTTAAAAAATCCAAAAAAACGAGAAAGGGCCAAAGCAGGGAAGTTTGACAAACAGGGACAGTGTCTGTGCAAGAAGCTCTATATAGCATTTTTATAACAAGGGCAGGGTTTAGTCCCCGGAGGGGACTGGTCTGCCCTGGTGACTGCCTCTGCCTCCAGGAAAGGCTGGGAGCTTTCCTAAGCTCCTTAGCGCTGTGTGTGACCAGCACAACAGGGCTCTGCCTGCAATGAGTGTGCTGTGCCACTGCTACTACAGCGTGACAGCAGCTTCCCAACAGGTAACGGGGTGCCCGTGATTCCAGTGCTGCAGTGGTATTTGCTGTAATTTTTGTTAAGGTTTTCATAGTTAGCCAAGCCACTATTGTTTTTATTGACATTCACACATGCACACAGTGCTTAAGAGAGAGAAGGGGGGCAAAAATAGAAGCTTAATTGAAAGTTCAGCTTCTTTCAACTTAATTTGTTAGTAGGTTCATCATCATTTTTTGACAGAATAATCTTTCCACGGTGAATTATTTTCACTGGAAAAAAAGAGGAGACCAACAAATTGCTGGATATAATTTGTGCTTTAAATAATGAAGCAATTAATGGCATTTTAGCCAGAACACATTCTTCTCCCCAGAAATAAAATCCCTATTTCATCTCATCTAAATTGCATGGTCAGCTTCAAATAAGCGCAATATAAATCTCCTTCCCATACTGCTGCTGTTATCTATGATAAAGGGAAGAGACAGAAAGTAATCTTGTGTTCTGTATTCACTGACACATCATTTTCATGCTACACTACACTGTAATTTATTTCTAATGGGATAAACCTCTTGTAGTCTCCCTGCATTGTTCAGCCACACACACATCCCCAACTGGTACCAAGATTGTGGGACTGGCAGGTGCAACACCCAGGGACCCCGCTTGGTGGATTTAGGATGTCTACTGCACATTTCAGCAAAGCTACAGCTGTGAAAATAAACAGAGAGACTGTATAATTAAGGTACGTTTTTCTTCTTTCCCACCCACTGCCTCCTGCAAGAAAGGCAGTCAAAGAGTATGACACTTTTCAGTACTTCTTGTAATTTCCAACTAAACTTTTCATTTTTTATCTAATCGGTTTGAGATGATGCAAAAAGACATGTGGAGCTGTGAGAGATTAAAGGGCATGGAAACCAGTTGAAAGTGAGAAGTCCTTATGGTTTAGCCACAGCAGAGGTATCGTTTCATACAAAGGAAAATATCTTTGAAGCTCTTTCTCCTGTCCTCATCAAGAGTTATACAACAAATGTATACCTCTTGCAATGTATGAAAATCAAGCTGGGGCCATGAAGAGCTACATGTATTATTTTTGTTTGCAATGTTTTCATAGGATTTTGCAGAAGAAGGTAAAACCTATGGCTCAAGGCTTACAAAAACTTCCTTCAAATTAAAAGTTTGGACTGAAGACCCAGTTACTCCTGATACAATCCTGAAATGGATAGGTGCAAACAGAAGGCTACCTATGATATTCCTGCAGAAATTAATATATTTTAGAGAACATCCCCATTAATTTGTACAACACTTTTCTCTGTCAAAATGTGCAAGACCACTACAGATACTTAAGCTTCTGCCAGTTAATAAACACGATCATCGAGCACCATGACTTAACAAGATAACAATCTCAGTTTTACTGCGCCTCTCACACCCACCTCTCCAGCTCTGCTGATTGCTACACTCACATACAGTGGACATCTTACAAAGTAAAATATCGTCTAATTAGCTGCCTACTATCTGGCTACTTCTGTGGCCCAATCACTCCAGCAGTCTACAGCAGGATTAATCCTGTCTGATTCAGACGCAATGTAGAAACTTGCAGCTGTGACAGTCAACTCCCCCAATTCCCTTTACTGTCAATGCAAAGTGACAGTCCCTTCCAGGGCACATGTCACACCACTGCAGGTACCCATCTTTGAGGCAGTGAATGAACGCCTTGCTGCCTAGGGAAGGCACTAAGAGCTCCACTGTGGCCACCTCCACATGGACAAACTCCTGCTCAAAGCGGCCTGGCGGCAGGAGAGCTGGGTCTGGTCTCCTGAGCAAAGGTCACTCCAGATGCTTTGCCATCTCCATCTGGACTGGGGTCCTCAGTGCACCCCACGCCCCTGGGAAGGATGGTGACAACAACAGCCAGTCTGCAGAGAACGGGCAGGAGGAATGCAGTCCCAGGCACCAGCAGCAGGGCTGCAGCTGCTTTATATTGCTTCTTGCTGCAGATTATGAATGTTAGCTCTGGTTTACCAACAACTCATGCTTCAAAAATTTGATAAAATACCCCAAAGGCTAATTCCTGCTGAACTCCATCCCTGCTGCCACAATCAATTTGTACTATGACTTTGTTCTGGGGATATGTCTGCAACCACTTATGCGAGGAGCCCAAATGCCTTGATCCAGCCCAGCCTAGGCAGGCAGTGCTGCTCACGTCCACGTTGGGTCACGGGTGAAGGGAAGCGGTCCCAACAAGGCTGGCTACTACTTTAACAGGAATTCCAGCTGAGATCCTGCGAGTGAAGCTCCTTGTGGTAACCACCAAGCAGCCCTGCCAGATGCTCCTGGGGCTCTGCAGAGCACTGGCCAAGGAAACCCTCAGGCAACCCCACAGCAAGGCCCAAGCTCTCACAACTGGCCTCTGCTGCATCCCAATCTACCTACAGTGTTTGCTACCAGTCTGTATTCTGATGTCTGCTGATGTCAAAATTGTAAATATAGCAGATCCTGGGTTCATTTATATTTTACTCGTCTGAAACTCCCTCTTAAATGCAATCCAGATGAGCTCCTTGGAGAGGACAGTGGCCCTTGCTGTCTCCAGCCCCACTTAGCAGACTGTTTTCAAAAGGGAGCAGAATCATTTTAGATAGACTGCCTTTCACTGTGGTTGGAAAGGGAATCCTTGATCATGCTCCTAAGGTCAGACCCTGCTTTCTGAGCATCTTTGGAGAGGGATGGCTGCATAACGCACAGCACCAGCTCAGGAAAGCACTATGTGCGACTTTACTGAGCTGCTTGTGATGCCTACCAGTTCTTGAAGGCAAAATGCAAGGCTTAGCTCTGCCTGGCAAATAGGTGACTTTGTACTTTGTCACCTGGCCATAGACACAAAAAGATGGTATCATGTGAAGTGTGCAGGTGTGCCTGCACCTACTGCCATGGCTCACCCTGCTGCTGCAGAGGGGTCTGCTGCATGAAACAGGGCAGGCTGAAAGCAAACCCTCAAAAGAGATGCTTGGCCCCAGATTTGTAGTGCCTGGGAGCCACAGCTATCTTACAAGGCTACCGAGGAAGAATCGGAAGGGCTAAACCTGGCTAGCTAGGAAGTTCATGGTAAATGGTAAAAAATGCCTTTGAGGCAGGCGCAAGTAAAACAGCAAGCTTAAATCTGGGAGGAAGACATTGGGATTCTCACTCCAAACACAGCAGAAAGCTTTGGTTTGGATGCTAGAACAGTCTCCCTAGGCACAGGGCTGGGATCTTCTTGCCTCAACCTTTCAAAGCTAGGCTGAATGAAAAATAGTAAGAGTTTGGCTGGAAAAGCATGAGCAGATGATAGAATCAGTCTTTTTTGCTTTAAATTTTTAACTCTCTGAAAAATCAGCTTCTCATCCAATAGGCAGGTGACACTGCCACTAGGAATAATCATTTGACAGCTGTACCCCAGCACAGATGTCAAAAGAGAAGCAGCAGAAGTGATGTAGCACAACTGGCCTAGCAAGAGGGGTGCAAACTGCTTCAACCCTGACACACAAGGTGCTAAGATGCAGTGACAAAAGCAGGGAGAATGAATAGGGTCCGGTAACTTTTCTAAGAAAGCAGGGTTTGCATACAGGAACCAGAATTATAAAGAACAAACAACTGAAGATCTATTTGTACTATTGATTAAAAAATAGCATGGGATGTTACTTTTGTCCCTATGTATTACAAACTGGTCTAAAATTCCAGAACCTAAACATTTTTTCTTTGCTCTGGTAACTGCCATCAGCTAAAACACCAGCTGAAATAAACTCATAAAACTGCATTAAGTCTGATGCACAGGCACTTTGTACATACAGTACAAAGCTAAGGGCTACCCTTCACCTCTGAAGACAATCTGTAGCTACACTTACACCATCTTAGGCCATTTATAGATAAAGCTACAAGCAACTTCTTTATTCTCAGTGCAGCGTGTGAAACGTGGGGGTTTTTTTCCATTTCCACAGAAATTTACTTCACCTACAAGCCCCTCAGGACAGCTTGTGAAACTAGAAAAGGTAGTGTACTGTCCACTGCTTCTAATTAAAATCTTAGTCCTGTGGTGAGGTCATGTGATTTCCTTGAGGTCAGACAGAAAAAGCCCACTAGACCAGAGACGACAGATATCTTGGCTCGTCCATGCAGTGCAGCCCTCCGCAGCCTGGGCCAGAAATGCTGTCATTGGGAAGCTCTGGCTCCTCTCAGTAACCTGACTTTAAATAGTCTAGATCTTTAAAGGAGAAAATGCTATGGAAAATCCCATGTAAAGTCCCATGCTCCGTCCCACCACTCCCCCGAGGGTACCAAGAGTAACTTTTTCCCCCAAAGCCTTCTTGCACCTGCAGATGTTGCTCTGGGAGTCAATGTGGCTCCAAAGCCTGTGCCAGTCTTCAGCCGCTCTCTGCAGTTTTTCTGTATCCTTGAGTGCCAGTAAGCGTTCACACTCCAAGTAATATCTGGTCTGACCATTTCCGTGTTCCTCCAGCTGCTTGAGAGCCCATCTGCTCAGACAGGCTTGCTGGCTTCACTCACTGCACACAACCCAATGTTTCCACCGCTTACCCTGGAGAACTTGGGGGACACACTGGTGAGGAAGTGATAGATCTTTGCATTTGTGACACATTCACTCCGTCTGTTACCTAGTATTTTCCCCAGGTATTTACCTCTGGAGGCATGAGACGTCTGTGCCTCTGGTGAGTTTCCAATACTCACATCCACATGTTAAAATGGAAATAACATCTGAGTGGAAGACTCCTAGTTTGGTCTTTACATTTGTATTTTCAATGACTAATTTTGTTTAAGTTGGTAAACGCAGCTGTTGCCTTGCCAGTTGGTGACATTTCCTTTTGGACTTCCCCCCCTGGTTGGTGTGTCTCTGCCAAGACATGTAAATTGACTCATTCCTTGTATTCCTTTGCCTGTTTATACAGATCTCTATACAGGTCTCTTGAGATTTGTTTCCTTAAATAATTATTAGCCCTGAAATGCCAGACAGTCTTTTCTTACATGTTTTCTGAATTGTCACTTAAGCATCCCAAGCTCAGGATGCTGGATTTAACTGATGTACCAGCTCATTATAATACATCCAGGTGTACTTTTTCTTACGGTAACTTGGTCATGTCACCATCTATTCAACAGCAACCGTAGAGAGGTGAAAGAATGCAGGTTGGTTTTACACCAGCATTATCCATGATGAACCATCCACTCAGCTTTCTACTTGGTTCAATGGCTTGAGCTTGTCAGTGACTTCACAGCCATTACAAATAACACATACTTGAAAAGAATAGTCTCCTGAAAAAGGTAATAAAAATATCCTCCCCAAGAGCTCCAAACAAACAACCGCATCAAACTGGCAGGTGATCTGCCTCAAGCCAGGGAGCAGGAGGCTATCCAAAATCTTGATAGCAAAGGCTATCCAAAAATCTGGCCATTGCTTTATCTCCTGAATTGAAATGTCTGAGCTGAAGCTGTAAGAGAAAAAAACCCAGAATCTCTGTTTTTCATTATGGTTTGGGATTTTTTCATTTCTGATGATTGTACCAGTGAAAGGAACAGAACTTCTCTTCCACTCTTGCAATTGCTTGCATCACTTTCTAAACTACTTTATCTGGAATGCAATTTTTTTGTATCAGTTGGATTATTAATTTTTTCATATTCCTGGATTTCTTGAAGAGCGCAGCAACTGCTTATTCAATGATTTTTCAACAATGGTCTCTACCTCCAGCTACTCCAAATTGTGGTTTTAGAGAGCTTTTCACATCTGCCTTTTTACTATGAGACAGCATCTCTACTCTGGGATTTTCAGTTCCTTTGGCAAAGTCACAGTGCTCCTCCCACCGTCATCATCCTTCTCCTGTCACTAAATAGCTTTCACTTGCTAACCTCAGACAGGCCTACTGGGTGGTAGAACCCGGCCTGCTGAGCAAAGGAAATAGCTTTTTCAGGAACTAGACCAGCTTCTTGGACAAGGCTATCTTCTTTATTTCTCTTGGGGTCTCTATTCTTGTTCTGGAATTGATTTTCCTGCTGATTTTGCTGTGTGCGTTCAAATGTCCAGTGTTGGCCTTGGTATTTCCATCCTTGGAAAGCCCACTATCTGGGATTGCTCAGCTGAAAACCAGTTACATTTTTAGCCACATATGGCATGTTCACTTCAGTAGTAAAACTAATTTACTAGTTCTTCTGCACTTTTTTCCCTTTTCTTTTTCTTTTTCATATTGTCACAAAAAAAGAATCGCTTCTATTGCCTGCTAAGATGTGCTAAAGATAAACACTGTGTTTGCCTCCAATATACTCAGACCACAACAATTCCACCGACTGCTGTGGGGACACCTTTACACTATGTCCAGGCATCACCAAGAGCCCAGAGAGCAGGCAGAGTTCTCCCAGGCCCCAAGTTATTGCTTTGGAGACAGAAGATGACATTCGGCCATTGATTCCTCTGTTCTGTCATCAGCCTTAACCCCAAGAAAGAAGTCTCCCTTTTAGTAAGCAGATGTCAGGCTGAGAAATTTGGTCCAAGTCTGCTGACAGCTCTTATCTCATCGCAGTAGTTGTCTTTTGGTAATACAGTGTAATTGTCATTTCATGTACTGTGTTTGAAATCTAGTTCAGAGCAATCGACCACTAATTGGTTCCCAGTCTACAAGCTATTTTTCTGCCTTGGAAGTCATAATTAATGCTACTCCCTCCGAGTTATCATCATCTTGCTTCATGAATATATTATAGCTTTGTTTTCATTCTTAAGATTGCTCTTCATCAATTCCTGGTCACAGACAGTTTGCTTACTCAAAGGATTTTACTTACTCTATTCCTCCATCTCTTTCACCTGCATCTCTTTTGTTGTTGCAGACTTTATTCCACTGTTCCAGAAACCTACTTTCTGTGGTTAGATTTTTTTCCAAACCTTTCCCTAAAGAACTCTTCAGAGGCTTGCTTGGCTCATGGCTTTCACCAAAGCAGGTCGCATCATTTCACCCAAGACAGAATCTGCTGTTTACCTGGCAAGTACTTTGCTGGAACAGCTATCTTCCCATCTTCCTCTAATTTCCTCTTCCTTTTAGGCCTCTTTTCCAAGGACAGATTTTTTGCCTGTAGCTGAGCCCCAGCCACAGAGTGTTCTACTACTGCTTTTCACCACAACCATGATGTTTGACCAGTTTGGTTTGGGCCATGAGACTCTGCAACCTTGCCCTCAGCGAGGTCAGCTTGAGCCTTGATTTGGCCTCTGGGTTCAAGTGGTAGTCATGCACTGCCAGCTGCTAAAGGAACGCAGCAGTTTTCCTGTCACCTACATTCTACTTGATAAGGATGCCTTAAGATGAAAAGATTCCGAGTACTTACATTTTACAGTAACAGCAGCCATTTCAATACCTGGCTTAAAAAAGAAACCACATCTTACATCTCAGAAACGGCCGTGCTCTGTCTCCAGAGCTGATGTAAATCCTTCATACCTTCTTCTGCATGACATTTTGCATTGCCTCCCTCCCTTGTCCCCAGCACACTAAATGTTAGTAGTTATCACCACCTGAATCTTACGCAGGTTCACATTAGGACTCCCTAAATACAGTGAAGCACAGAAACTTAACACCTACCAGAGCTGGGAGAAAAACATTCATAAAAATTTTTTTTTGGCTGCTGAACTAGCCCATATTCTTCTATACTTACAGTGCTATTTGGTTCAGCAGATGGAGAATGTAAAGGAAGGTCCCTTTTGCCAACAATTTCTACTACCTCACACGAGAAATGTTAGCTACACGTGGGCCCCATGTGACACAGTAATTTTGGACCTGACAATGGGTAAACTGTTGGGAAGAGCAGACTTTGCGCTTGAATGGTCAAGCCACAGACCTGAAATATTAACATTCAAAAGTCAGGTTCAAGGGAGAGCCGAAATGGGCCAGCAGTGCTGAAAAGAACAGTTGGTCATCATTGCAAAAAGCCCAGTCTTTCAGGGAGACACACGCACAGAGGGGAAGGAAGTTTAACCCAGGGGGCCAGTACCTGGGACTTGCTAACTCACTTTCCCAGAGCAAAACTATAGTGGGTAACTATTGACCAAATGAGAGCTGAAGAAGCCAAATCAGGATTTATGGGACTGCTCTGAAAATCTACAGGATGGACAGTGGATTAGGTCAGTGCACTGAGGTCACCTGCACTGACATGTGTCACCTTTGGCACCAGCCACATTAGTGAACGGGGTGGGAGATGGGGTGGGGAGAGGGAAGAAGGAAAAACCATGGTTTGGGGTAAAAGAAAGTTTTCTGGCTAAAAAATGAGACCAAAAAAATGCTATTTCTGAGAAATTGGGAAATGAGTGTCACTCTTTTAATCATAACAGAAGACAGAAACAGGGAAGACAAAGAAGATATGTTCAGAAGAACATAAAACCCAGAGATGTCTTAATGCTTTTCGCAGATAACAAGCTCTCAAGTAGTATAAATACAGTCTGAGCAAGTGTAATCAATATATAGCTTGCTTTAAAAAAGACAAACCATCTGCATTTCACCTCTTCATGTTAACACACTGTAATAAACAAACAGCTATGGAAAGCAAACAACAAGGGACCTGAGCTGTGTTAAAAACTTTCTTGTATAACCTCAAGCAACTACTTTGTGCCTCAGCTTATACACACATAAAAGCTGTATATACTACAACTGGGTTTAATTAAAATTTGGTGGTTAAAGTACTGTTTTAGTGTATAACTTTTCTCAAAGTTATGCAATTTTTGCCATTTATGGTTATCTGGTACATCATTTCTCTCTAGAAAAAAAAAGTGTTTCTGAAACAGAAAGAGACTAGAATCCACTTGTTCAAATCCAGACTTTAAAATGACATAAGAGACACCCCTAGATGTTCTGGACCATCATACCGTGGAGTTACCTCCCGGTGAGAAAGAGTGATCAGCAAGAGGATACACGAACTCCCTACACCAAGTCTCCAGCAAAGGACTTCCAGTGTAGTTTTTTACTAGCAAAAGGCAGGTGTCTGAATAAATACAGGTGTCTGAAAACCTGTAGCTAGTAGGTCTCAGAGGAAGCAAAGAGAAAGCTGAAGGAAGACGGAAATGACTATTTCAGATTCCCAAGGGGACAGCTAGCTTCTGTTGCCCTAAGTAATAAGAATGTTGCTTCATTTGCTTTGATTATGAATTTTAATTTTGTAATACCTGATTTTCTTTGCTTGACCTCCTAATGGCTAGACAACAATTCTGTGCATGACTGTACTTCAATTTTATTTCTACACCCTGATAATTAGCCCTCTTTTATGGAGCATGTTTTAATACAATCTGTAGATAAGTTGGGCTGCCATCAAACCCATTGAGATTGGGTTTGTTCTCAGCTTTTGATTTTATTAAGTGCAGGCATGGAAAGGCAAGAACTGAAGCATTAGTTCAAACAGGAATGAGCTCCAATCCCTGTTCTCAAAAGCAAGAACTTTGAGGCGCGTGGGAACCCCAGGGAACACACAGGGTCACCTTTGCCTTAGTTAAACTCCTCCACTTCCGTAACTCTCTTGCCTTCCATTTTGGCACCTGTTGAGCAGACAGAAGAAGAAATACTTGGGGAAAGAATGCCAAGGGAAGACTTCCTTGCAGAATTTTTGTTTCGTTGTTCATTAGCAGGTAGGCGACAGCCGTACATATCAACGTGGGTGAGCACATAGGGCTTTCATGGAAGACAGAGCGCCAACGTTCATTCCTAGGAGACTCATCTCACTTACAAGACGCCCACGTTCACACTGCAATCACAGCTGCACCAGCTACAGTCGTCTTGGAGGCTCTGCTCTCAAGATGCTGGTGAAAGATATCCTAAATCGCAATGCCATCTCCCATTATTCCAAGTCTTCTGTCAGCAGACTCAAACTCAGGATCCTTTATAGTAATGGAGAGATTTACCAACACCTTTACTACTAATATAATCTGCCAAAAAAGCACTTTTCATTATCTGTTTTAAAATATATATGTCTTATGTATCACATATTCCTTATCAATTTTATGTAACAACAGCACTGAAGACCAGCGATACAGGAGCTCTTGATGTTTGCAACTTGCTTACAGGACCCAAATCTAAGAGACAGCATCACTGCATTTAGAAATGTCACATCAAGGCTTCCAGTAGCTTCAACATTTCTCATTTCATTAAATGAAAGAAGAGGTGGAGAAAGGAGGAAACCGTATTTCTGCTCCACTTGACAAATGCAAGAAACTGCATATAGATCAACTGACACAACCTCTCTGAATCTTGCTGAAACACACAAACAAAGCAAGATCAACCCAGGCAACTGGGTTGCAAAAAGAATTTGCTGCCATGGTTTGGGCAAATGGTTTAAAACCCAGAACAGAAGGTTTTGGATACCTTGGTTGAATGCTACCAAATGAATAACTGCACACAAGTATACCGTGGATAGCAGGTTTCAGAAATCAGCACCTATCTATCTACCACTTCAGTGGTAATCAACAGATTAACTCTGTATGACAATTTAGCTACAAGTCTCAGCCTGGAAGCACTTCCCTCCCCCCTACACCTAAATCACAGTCAGAAATGCTCCAAAGGAGATTAGGGAGATGAGTTCGCCAAGCACAAAGTGCTGACCTAAATGTGTTCCTCTTTAAGTAGGTGGAGGTTCTAAATTTGACTGAAATGGCAATGTTCAGTCCAGCCCTTTTGTGTTTTTCAAGATTTGTATAAGCTTTTAAAGCCTCTCATTTCTTTTAAAGCAGGTTTCACTATCCCTAGAAATATTTTCTGCTCTTAGCCTTTTTGCTATAAACATACAAATTGCACATACACATATTCTGCTGAATCTAGAGAAATGACAGGGTTTGTGCTTCACCTGCTCCATCTGAAAAAAGCTGCAGGTGATGCTCTGGCTTGTGCCAGCACTTGGTAGTGGTGTTCTAGTGTACAAGAGGGATGGCTGTTTCATCAAACCATGTGCTCTGTAAGCTTTTACACTGTAAGAAAGGAGATCCCAAAATATAGGCTGCTGCATTTCTTATTTTCATCCATACAACACTGTTAAATCAATGGGATTTACATGGATTAGCAAAGGACAAAATTAGCCTATTTTAGTAATGGTAAAATGACATTAAGATTATAACCCATCTCACAGTCCCAAGATTAATTACTTCCCCACTCAATATATCAAAAGGTTCTTTCCGCCTAACAGAGTCGTGTCAAATGAAAATAAAATAGTGGGGTTTTTTTCTTTTCTCTGTTTTAGACATGATGTATTTTAAAACTGAAAGAATTAATTGCTTCATTTTCTTTAAAGAGTGAAAAAGGAGCACAGGCTGCTATGCTGCTTGGTTAGAAACATCAGACTGAGGCTGCTGACAACTCACTGAACCCTGAACTATGACATCAGAGCTGGCCACAATGTAAATCTTTTGGGAAGATGAAGCTCTTTTATACACCTGTGAGGTTGCTGTTGCCCCCCACCTGGCTGCTCCTGAGATTCTCACACGTGAATAACTGTGCCTGTATGGGAACATTAAGAGAAAATGTCACTGAGGTTTTGAAATGATAACCAGAAAACACACTGTGGTATTAGTTCTGCTAAACAGTATAAGAGCTTAAATTTTAGTTTTTATTAGCTTCTGCAAGGCTGAATTTCCCAGAATGATGTAATTGCCATCTCAAAATCATCTAAAAATGTTTTTTTCTGTCCTCACACTACAGCTCTACATCTCCCCTCTGCTGAGCTACGTCTAGAACAGCTAATCTGAGATCAACTCACACATTGGTTTCTAAGGGACACAAATATAAAATGGGCTGAAGGATACCTAGGATGATGCAGAGAAACGTGTTTTGCACACACAGAGACACAACCACTTCAGCATGCTGTAAGGAATCATCAGCCACCAAAGGACATGTGGCAGCTGCCTGCCTGCACGCTGGTCCCGTGTGTGGCCTCCGTAAGCCAGCCCAGCCCGGCCCAGCCCAGCCGACAGCTACAGAGGGTGACTCCATTGGTAGCTGCGGACAAACAGAAGAGTTACTTGCTGGTAGTCCAGTGAAGAGTATTAAAGGCAACGAGTTCTTAACACAGAGCCCACAGGGACACTTGTTTGACAGCTGCCCCCCAGATATCCGGCCTCGAGTGCTGGTCGGGGGCTGTACCTGCGGCTGTGACAAAACCCAGGCAACTCAGGCTAAGGGAGTCCCGGTCCACACACGGATTCATGATCCCAGGGTGGGCAACTCTGACAGCATCCCGAGCTGAACTCCTGGGGGTCGTACACCTAGACATGGCATTTTCCTCCAGAAGGCAGTTTTTTCTGGCTGCTTTGCTTTAAGCTGCTTGTACCCATCCCTCCACCAGCAAATGCAGGGCTGGTTTACAGCCCCTGTCCTGGGAGCTGCATCTCCGCAGGGCTGCATGTGTGCACTACAGTTTAAGCACTTTGGGACTGCTCAGAGTGAAATGCATAAAATGCTAATGTATTACTAGACTCCTACAATATTTTTAAATAGCATCTCTGGTATATAGAACTATTTTACAAGCAAGTCAGTGTTCCATGACACCAAAGATTTTTATTTTATCTTTTAAAGTTTAAATATCAGTGAAAAGTGGGTGTTGATAGGATCTGCCAGCAGCACAAACAAAATGTACGAATCCAGACTAGAAATGAAAAGATCTCTCCACAACAGGGAAAGTAAGGCAGCACAATGGAAAAATATTCCACAATACACAGCACCTTGAAAGTATTGAACAAGCAAGTAGAACAAAGATTTCAAAGCACATTTGGACGTGGTTCTTCATGCAACATGTCAAAACCACTACCTTCTCCTCCCCTTCTTCTTGACAGATGGTCTGACTGGGCCCGAAGCCACACCACCAAGCTGTGATCCTGGCAAAACCCACAAGGTAAATAAGGCTGGGCACAAAGTACAACTGGATAGGAGGCATGTGAGTGCTGAAGAATGAGATCCTGGCGATTCAGACAGCAGCACAAGCTCATCTGAAACAATGCTCCAGCACAGTGCCAAGAGTGCTCTAGAGGTAAACACTACATAGTCAGGGCTGTATCTATCTCCAGTTGAAGAGATGTTTAAAGGTTAAACACTTTTCTGTTTAAAAGGTTAAACACTTCAAATTTCCTGGGCAAATCCCAACTGTCTTCATTTTATTTCAAGCTACTGTGAAGAAAAAAACCCAAACAAAATCTCAACATTTATTGATTTTGGTTTTCTCCTGTGCTGCTAGAGTGGTGTAAAGATGCAAGAAAGTGCTACTATGCTCTTTTGCAAGACAGGATGTGTTTCATGGGTACCAAACCACCTCTATGTGTGCTTTGTAAGATCAACTGATTCCCTCAGAGCTAAGAAACACTGAGAAGATGCCAAGTCACATAATTTGGGGAATTGTTTTTGTTTAATATTGTATATGGAACCACCTGCATGAGAACAAATCAATAATCAAAGCCAGCCATGGCCAGACGACAAATCCCTCTGCTTCTGCAGGTTTCAATGTCACATTACCAGTGCCATTTGAATTCTGGTTCGTTTTTAACTTCCGATCAAAGCTAACATAGCTGGGAAGACAATGCTTTCCACGCTCTGCCTTCCCCCCTCCTCGCTGCTCTGAAATCATCTGTCTCAAAGCCAGAAGTCTAAATGGAGTGTAGGGCAAGTTCAAAACAGGGAGTGTTGCTGGGAGTCTACTGCCAATTCCACTCTGCAGTCACAGCTTGCTCCCACAGCTCCATTAGCTGCCTGCAATCAAGGGCGGACGACTCAGTCCTGCTTGCTGTCCAGGTTTAATAGCTTCAGCTAGTTAATGAGCAATGGCTAGATTGCATTCCAAGGCTTCACATCATTCACAAAGCAATTAAGTGTACACTTCTTGGGCTCCTCCAGGAGCCCAAGAGAAGTGCCTTGTTCTACTGAGACGATAACTGGAAGGCACAATTTTCAAAATGGAGTAGCGTGACACAATGGGAAACTGTCAGAATATTCACCTTCTCCAAGTATCACACTGAATGCATCATTCCTTTACCACAGACCTCTCAAGAGCTCACTTACCTGTACACCCCTGGACTATAGATTGCTCTTGCTACATGAAACCAAGAGCTGTAAGCCACTGGGAAGCATCTCAGTGCATGCTCAGTGCTGAAAAAGCAGGCTAAGGAGCCACTGAGTTAACAAAGCAGATCTTTACTCTGAAAGCCACTGCAAAGGCAGGGGTACTTTTTACATGTATACTTTTTACACATTCTCACCAGAGAATGTTTGCAAGGCACCTTGCAAACAACGAAACACTTACACCTAGATTTACAAAGCTCAGAAGCTAAGTGACTTGAGCCCTCAGGCATTCCTCACAAAACCAGGAGCATGTCCGTAGAGAACGAAGCTACCTCTGAAGGCAGAACTGGGGAAAAGCAAGCATTTCTATTGACTGACACATGCTCATTCACCCTCCATACTCTTGCACTACTTTACTGCTATTTATACAAGTACCATTACTGCTGCAATGCCCCTTCCACATGTTTGTGTATATTTAAACTCTCACTTCCAAGGCAAAGATCCTTCTGTTTGTTACGGGGAGGCAACTTCTCTGGCAGCACAAAGGTTATCCTGGACCAAAGCTGGATCTTCCACGGACTCTGAAAGTTCAACTTCTTACATCTGCGGGCTGTCTTTTCCATGCTGTTCAGCTGAACCTGAGGGAGAAAGGAGTCCTGCTGGCAAGGGCCTGTCTAAAAGACATGCTCTCAACAAAATGTTGAGAGCCAAGACCACAGAGCTAGTAAGTAAATGGCAGCCACACTGACAGAACATCCTTCTCATCCCATATACAGTGTTCACATATGAGACTTTTGAAAGCCCGGATACTTACTGGTTTATAACACCTTTACTAAAAAGGAAAGGACATAAAAAAAAAAAATCCCCAAACATTCAGGGTCCCTTCACAACCTATTTCTGTAAAACCAGGAATCAGATTCCATTTCTCTGAGCATATCCACTACCTAAACTGGAGATGAGTTTCAGGAGGAAAAAAGAAAAATACCACCTCTTTACTCATTTACCAAAAAACTCTTCACTAAACTTTCAAAAAAGACTTTTGCAACAACACAAGACTGGTCTTTTTACCTTAAATGCAAAACCTTAGTATGGAAGGGAAGCACAATTGAAGGATTATACAAGTTTTTTCTTCTATTATTCTCCATTTCCTTTGCACATGCCAGTCAAAACTATAAAATACTTGTGGGAGAAATGCAGAAGGCACGGTTTCACATTCCAAAAGATCTGTTTCCATGTGCTGCATATGAGACAGTCGACCACCCAGGAAAGCCAGGCAAACACACTGTGGCCCACCAGTGCTGCAGTTGCTGACGAGCAGCCCTTCTCTATCAGGGCTTTGCCCTGTAGTTCCTATGAGAAATAAGCATCAAGCCTGACAAGCAGCCAAGCCTGTGGCTGCATCACCTCTAAGTCTGCCCTGAAACAGTACTGATGAGCAGACCTGCACTTTGTCCTCTTGAGAAGTGGTGCCAAGTGCTAAAATATTTTTAATAAACTGGCCACAAGAAAGAAAATAAAAAAGGAGTAGATAACCTTAATACAGAAGCCTGTAATATTATCACCTGTTTACTTGTCAAACCCTTCCATCCTATCTCTTTGCCCTCCATCACAACACTTTCACCTCAGTTTTATTAGAGAAACGAGAGTGAAGATGGGTCATCTGTAGTCTTGGGAAAGGGTATGACCAGCTATTTTCTCTCCCTAAGAGCCATGGACAATGTTACTTTCTTCTCATACATCAATCACAGAAAGGTTTGGTAGCTGTTTCAGAGTCACTAAAAATTAATCAGTCCCTGAGAAGCCAAACTGGTTGAGAAACTGCTGGCTGGAGCAACAGAAGCAGGCACGACTTGCCTTCAACAAAGCAGAAGGAATTTGGTTTTAGTTAATAGGGTAAAGGGCAGTAAAACTCGGCCAAGTATTTATTTATTGCACTGGAGTGCCTGCAGCAAGAGAGGAGGTGAGACGGTGTAAAGTTTTTGTAATCCCAGCCTTGAAAGAGAGGTAATTGAACTCTGGTTTCACTGCTGGAGTAAGATAGCACAGAAAATCTTTGGTATGTGCTGTAGAAATGATGATTTATAGAAGCAATGAGGTGTGGGTGTGTGTGTAAAACCAAAAAAGATCTAAAAGCTCTAAAAGCCCTAAAGTATTCCCAAGACAATACCTTTTCGTTGACCTGTTGGCCATTACTTTCTACCAGTTCAAGACAGTCAGGAACACGAGGAAGCAATAAACCACTAGTGAGATTGTTGCTTTGCAGAACGATGCTTTCAGTTCAGCAGTGGGGAATGCTGACTGTACCCATCACTGAAGTGTACCCTTGGATCTCTCCAGTGTTAAATAAATAAATTTAACAAAAGTTACAAGTATTAATGAAGCTTTATGTAGTCTTGTCCCAAACCTCCACTCAGTGGTGTTGCTACTGGATAATACTTCAGTACAGGCTGATATATGGACATACCAGCTGTGACTTATTTGGCTCTCAGTCATGTCCCTCCACTCGGTGTGAGGGTAACATAACAGGGGTGGGCAGTGAGAGACCCCCAAATCGGGATTCATTTCAACTCTGGTGAACACAACTGACTTTCAGTTCATGGCAGAGCAAAAAACCATGGAGATCCACCTGAGGATGCTACAGAGGCTCACTGGATGTGTAGCAGAGATCAAGAAAAAACAATGAAGAGGAAAAATGGGATGGCCTTGCAGTGTTTAGCTGGGACTGTCAGGCAACAGTTAATGCTGAGGAATCTTGCAATTCTGTTTATATTCTTTCACCACAAGCAGGTGTTGGGAAGCCCAGGATGGGAGGGGCATGCAGATAAAAAAAAAGAAAGAGGAACCACTTTTTTTTCTGGTGTGCGTGATATATTCAGATGAATCTTTTTTACCGACAGGCTCTCTTCCTGGAATTAGCACGGATGCCCAAGCGTCACTCCATGGCTCTCTGATAAACACACAGCATAGCTCAAATGGCTAGATTGTGTTGCCTGTTTGTGGTGGAGGTTTTGATGGGAGTTCTGGGGTTATTAAGTAATTTTTAACAGAAATATTATTAAAACCTCCCACCTTTTTAAAATTTAGATTTGTTTGGTTGAAGTTTTGTTATTTCCATACTATTATAGTTGTGTGCTGTAATGCTTACCATCCGAAAAGTGAGACATAAAGGACACATATCCATTGACACACATCTCACTTCTTCCCTTGGACACCTTGAATACAGCAGTGCACATGATTCTTACTGCGACAGATTTTGTACAGAGGAATGCTCTAATCTGTAGATTTCCCTCCAACTGCTGCTGTTCCTTGTCCAGTGCCACAGCCACTTCTCTCCCTTTTTCTGCAGCTCTTTGTTACTGAACGCCAGTGTCACTGGCTGACATGATTGTTGTGGCTGACATTATGCCACTACTCTAAAGGAAACAGGCAGAGGGCAAAGGAAAAAAAAAAAACTCAACCCAAAACCTGTAGCCACCTTAGGCAAAAGGAATCAGCCTCAAAGAGATATAACCAACCTCACTCTTTCCAGTTAAAGAGAAGGTCCTTGCACTGCAATAGACACGTGGCACCTCAATCAGCTCCTATGCTTGGAAAATGGGTACCCTTCTGCCTGCCCCAACACATATCCTGGAGTGCTTCAGTTCTCAGACATTAAAGGCAAAGATGGGGGGGGGGGGGGCACGGGGGGGGATAAAATGGTTAAAACCAAACAAACAAACCAACACAAACAAAATAAAAAACAAACCACCAAAAAATCCAACCCAGCGTCAGACAGGAGATAAAGCCGGACCTGTGATTCAGCAGATTCAAATGCTCAGAAATACAACAGCCTGTGCACTACTGAAAGACAGCAGCAGTCCATTACACGTATGGATTTGCAGCACTTTGTCAGCACTAATGATGTTACCTCATTAAAAGAGATAAATGCCTTACTGTACTACCAAAAGCATCTGCTCCTTCCTTCTTCTCGCCTGTTCTCCATCAGGGCCATCAGCAGCAGCACAGTGAAAACAAATCCAAATACAACACTAAACGCACTTAGAGCCACTCGCTAAGGTTGCTTTTTGTTGTTTAAATGTTAACATTTTTATGGCATTTTTTTTAATGGGGTTATTCTGTGCTTCCTACCATGGGTACCTCTTCTCTTGATACTAAATCAGCATAGCAAAGAAAAACAAAGCCCTGTGAACCACCATGGCCCACCAGCTTTCAAAGCACTTCCAGAAAATAAACTAATGTCTACCTCGAATAATTAATTCACCATTGAGTAAAATGATGCAACTTCAATCACAGCAGGTGAATTAGGCAAGGGGGTGACAATGACTTCTGTCTGTTAACACTCTCCAACATGTTGCCACACTCAACACAACAGTTTTCTTCCAACAGATTCCTCTCTACGTGCAAAGGTAGCAGTTTACTATAATGAATGTTTTATGCATTATTCCTTTGTGTATAGGGTCTCCCAAGTACACATTATTAAAGTCTATTAAACTCTCTATTTAGCAGAATTACCAATGTGCCTTTGGGGAAATTATTACAATGAAGCTGTACTGGTATTTAAACTCCAGTTGTTTAACAATGTTTTCCTAATCACCAATCCAGGTATCAACATTAAAATGCAGTCAGACTTCTTCCAGCGCAGCGTAAACCTGTCTATGAGCTGCTTATGGAAATTAATTTTAAAAAATGAGTATTTCAACTTGGCATGTTTTTCATAATTAGCCTCAGACAGCTTTTGCTTTAAAATAATAAGAATTCATTCCTGATCCTCTCCACCAAGCAGAGCCCTCCACAGTTAAACCTGGTTACAGAACCAACTAATTATTTGCAGCCGTACAGTTTCTATCAGCATACCAGTCTCTGCAAGATACCAGCCCATTCAAGGAAAATCTGGCCAACAAGGCCCCATTCTTTACAAATGGCTTTTCTATGAAAAAAGGCCTATCCTGGGTGCAAGGGATGGAGAAGTCCAAAAGCTGCTTAAACCCAGTGTATGCCCAGATCCCTCCTCTGGTCCAGATAAACCTCAAAGAGTTGAGTATGTGAAGCAACAACAGAGCAGTTACTAACTGTTGTTTGTGCCCCTCAGATCAATTCCCCTTTTCATTCTGCACAATACAGCTGTAACTAGCTACTCTCTAAATGTGCCTGCTTTTGTGGCAATGAGTCAAACTTGGTTCCAAATTTGTAAATGTGTGTCTGTACCTGCCGTGACAAGAACAAATATTTTCCCAATGGGAAGAGTCTCATGTTTCTCAGGGGAAGAGGAAGTAAACTTCATCATACTAGAAATCAGAGGATTCAGCTTCCTGGGGTGGGGTAGAAGAGACGGAGGTCTCAACCTTTCAGGTTTCCTCCATGGCCTTCAATAAATCACTGGGTTCCTGCCTTCATTTTTCATCAGTATGAAGTGCTCAGGTTCTATCTATGGGGGAGTCAGGCTCTCCAGCAAAGACAAAAGATGTATTGTCCTTGCTACTACATTACACTAGCAGTTTTACAACTTCAACACCAGTTCAGTTCTCAGTCATCTTCAGTGAAGAAAACAGCATTACTGTATTGAAAAAATGCAGACAACAATCTTACGAAACCAGTGGGCACAGAAACAGAACATAAATAACGGAGCTGAGAAACAGGGCTTGACATCTTATGAAGATGCAAAATTTAGGCCATCACACATGCATATTTTGATATGCCAGAATTCAAAGTTTATGTGCAAATACAGATAAAAGGAGGGCCAAAGTCATCACTGGAAGCTGGTATATATACTAAAGATTCCTCTGACAAGTATGAGCCAAATACTGTCGGCTCTTTTTGTCTCTAAGGCAGGCCTGCACAATGAAGTTGTTTCCACCAGGACCAAAAGTCCTTCAGGGAACAATTCTTGGGAAAAAAGCACAGCAAACAGGTGGGCATATTTTAGCCATGCACTAATTTCCATAAAGATCAATGGACAAAAGCTCTTCCTTTCTCCAGTTACAAACCCAGAGCCAAAACACCTTCTCTGTTTTACAATCTCATTGATGTTGCTCAAGTTACACATGCTCCAGAGCAGGTTTTGTCCTTGGGGGCACTGGGAGACCAAATCTCCCGTAAATAAGAAAGGAAACAATCTGTTCACCTTAACTGAAATGGGATGAGGAATATCCCCTTTCACCTATAAAGGGAGACATATGTCTAAGAGACAAAGGGAAACCACCACTAATTTCACTTATTTAGTGTGCCTCTCCATCAGGAAAGACTCTTACATACTTAAAAAGTTTTTCCAGCTTTTAAGGCTACTTTATGCAACTGCAGATCAGAAGCCCTGAAGTATACCAGTTGTTCGCTTAGAGAGGTCTCTGGTGCCTACTTCACTGCCTTCCATCCTATTTGATAGGGTTGATCAAGGCTGCACTCTATACCCTGAATTTGCCAGTCCCTTTTCCTACTACTTATTTTACCTCAACACTAGTTTCACAACCGTGAGGTGAGATGCTGCTTCTGAGCTGCACAAAATCCAACCGCATCTTCAGCTTAGTTAACTGTTGACTGGCATCACCCAATCAAGCATATTATGGTCAGCTTCACAAGCACCAACACTGGCACATGAGGGAATGGGGCAAGTCCTGGCCAAGGACAACGTAGCAAGAGAAAGACAATGAGCAGTCGTAACTGGGACTGGTGTAGGCTGCCAAAAGACCTCTAGTCCCTGACATGTACCAAAGACACCGTAGGAAAACACGAGTGCGCATTGTGGCATTTGACACGGGGACATTGCAATATGTGTGTCTAATGTTCCCATCCTGTTACGTCATTGTGTTGATCACACCATACGACAGACCTCACAAAAGCACCCAGCAATACAGTGTCACGTTTATTCCACAGTACTGGGCGTAGACCTTCATTTGTTACTGCGGCACATGGATCAGCAGCTATCCCAGCCAAGCTGTCACTTTGTCTCTCCTGCCACCTACTGTACTGAAAACCAAAATATGTGTCACCAACTCACGGGCATTTCCACTTCTGTTTGGAAATACCAACCTTTAGTTCTACTAGAAGTGGAACTACATGCATATGGGAACTCCCTGCCGTCACCACTCCTTCAGCAATACTATCCAGTGTTTCCTGATGAAGGCTAACTGCAGCACTTTGAGCTCTACTTAACTCACTGATCCTTCAGGGTTAAAATTAGCATTAAATACTAAAAATTTTCCAGAGTTTAGGGCACGAAATCCTCTCCCCCTTTGCCCCATGGAGAATTAATCACAGAAGATTTATTCTAAATGGTGACCAGGCTATGATACCCCACAAACCTCTGCACCTTAACTGGTTACGTCCAATGACAACTCTCACAGGGGGCAAAACCCAGCAGAAAAATAACTTCCCATTGGGCGTGTGATTGTCAGCCTGTGGGCTGGGGTGAAACTCTTGCTACACTTGAGCTGCGAAACCAAATGAGTGTCACCCAAGAACAGACCTGACAGAGGCAAGAGTCTGTTTCAGACCGTGGTTTACCCTTGTCCTTTCAACCTCTCGCTCACACAGTGCCAGCTGAGCAGGTCTGGCTGTGCCACCCGTACCCTCAGCAGTGCAGTGCTACCCACGACAGCCTCCCTATGTGGTCCCACTGCCTACAACATCACTGACTGCAAAAAGGGCTTCACTGATGCTTGTGTCCAAGCGGTGAATCCCAGGAGAAGAATTCTTTAATCATAATTATCTGGGTTCTGCCATCCCTCTGGACACCATTAACCACAGTGAACACCATGGAGAAGGGCAGCAACAAGTCTGAGCTGGTCCAGACTAGTCCAAGCCCACCACAGGGGCTTCAAACCTATTCACGGTACTATGTGGAAGCCAATTAGCAATCAACCCAAAAACAAATAGACAGACATCCCATGTTAATTACTTATGCCGTTCGCCCAGAATGCATGACAAGTTCATTTTCCAGTATTTTATTATTAATTTTGAAAAAGTATTCAAACAGAAAACAACAAGCTGAATTTTCTAACATAAATCTCATTAGCTTCTACTAAGAAGATACCTTGTGGGTGCTGGTTTATTTTCCTATATATGGCATTCCCTTTTACCTAATCAACAGCTTGGGGCTCTATGACAGCAGCTGTCTTTGATACAAGGAGTGTTCTCATGAAGGAGGAAGGCATCCAACATTTGCATGATCCAGTAAGCAATCAAATATATTTATTTATGCTGTGACCACAGTAATCAAGACGTATTAAATGCGGAACAGAGCACCAGTTAAGTGCATTTTAAATCTGATTTTTCACTGGTTGCAGTAAAGAAATTGTTGACTAGAGGGACTCTTTAGGGTCTTTACAGGCTGCAATTAGCAAAGCAGATACAGAAGATAAATTACTCCACTCCTGCAAAAGCAAGTCTTACTTTTGCAAGTAATAGTGGGCCTTTCATCTTAGCACTTAGAATTTGATCAAGTGAGAAAAAACCATCAATATAATTCCACTCACTCCCAGATAAACTTCTCTGAAAAATGAGGACATCTCTTTTCCTTAAACAAATCTGACAAGGTTATTAAAAATATTTTTGTAACAGACAGAGTTCAGTATGAGCACAGGAAAACAATTGGCAAGAGCAACTGGAGTGTCTAATCCCAGCTATTTAGCCACCAAAATTCTTCAAGAGCTGTGATACATCCACTTAAAAGCCAAATATGGCTCACAAATAGCTATTAAACATGAATGAACTTATCAAGAAGCAATAGTATGTTCCAATTAATCATACAAAGGCTGCAAAGAGGTTAAAAAAAATATTTCTACAGTATCTGATCAGAAGTGGCTTTTGCTGACACCAATTTAATTTATAACAAAATCAAGGCAAAAAACGAAAAGATCACATTAGTGGTTAGTAATGCTACAGGAACTATCAGTGAAAAGCTAACTAAATGAACAGAGCCTTAAAACAACTTGGTATTTTTTAACACAGACTTGAAAACTTGCTACTGCAAAGGCAGTGGGAGAAGGGGCTTGGACATCCTCATTAGCATCTTTCAACTCTCAAGGTTCCCTAAGGATGCTCCAAGGGAATTCAAGATGGCAATTTTATACACAAAGTAATGTCTGGATTGATGTATCCCTTAACCAACCTGCAAAGTTTAATCTCCAAAAGAACTTTTACCTCTGCTGTGCTCGACCACATGGAAGGCTAAGAGATTTAAGCTTGTTTGGTCTATGGCTGACAGAGACTCTCTAACAGAAATGGAAGTTGGATGATAAGCAGATAACAAGCTGCTCCCAGAGTTTCCCTTGCTTTGAGAAGAGTGAAGCCACTGGGAGATTTTCGGAGCAGTTTCTACAAACAAGCTGTTAAGAAAAGCCGCTATCCAGAAGGCTTGACAGGAGGAAAAAGGAAGCAGGGAAATCACAGTAAATAGGATTTGGCCGCATCCAGAAAACAGCTAGGTTTCGAATACATTACAAACAGTCCTGCACTTCACTGCTGCGCCAATTCATTGCTGGATGAGAAAAATTTACACACATTTAAAGGTCCACAGAAATTTAGATTAATCTGTTTAGAACAAATCTTGCCTCTCCCTCTGAAATGCCCTCTAGATGAACACATGACAAAGAAGAAATTGCCACCACTACACTATAACTTCTATAATTTTCTGTTAGGAGGAAGGCAGGCTAGGGATTTATTTATTTTGAGGTTATTTCCCAGAGCATCTCTCCTTGGCACAACATAAGAAGGTTAAGCAACCTCAGCAGGAGATTCTCAGTGCCTCCCTTACCAAGCCCTGGTGGGGACCTCCTGCTCATCCTCCAAACTAGGATGGAGAGAATTAGTAGTTTAAAGCTACTAAATGAAAGAAAAATTGCCACAGACAATGTCCTCTACCTGTGCAAACTAATGCCAAACACAGGACATGATTCAACATGCATGAACTCCATACTTATCCCTCCTCAGATCCCGAAGGAGGCAGCGCCACAGTACGTGCGAGGAGGGAAGAGGCCAGCAGCGGCAGAGAAATTTCTAGTCTAATCATGAGACAGACAGAAGAATGGAAACGATAGGAGAAGTGAGATAAAAGAATTAGGGGGCTGATAGCATCAACACACTTTTAGAAGAAGGAGAGGAAGTTGAGCGGCTGTGAAAGAGGGGGAAGGAAGAGTAAGGCTGATTTTCCCGATAGACAGGTCATGAACAGTTCCCGAAACCTGCCTGGTCGGGCTGGTTGTCTGACGTAAAGATGCAAAAAGCAACACATGTGGCATCTTTGAAGCGGAAAAAGGAGACGTTGAGGAGTGGGGCACTCTGTAGGGGAATGAAAAACCTACAAGTCTTCTAAGTGCCATAAATAGAGACGAAGCTAGAGCTTTCAACCTATAATGAATGTGAATAGTTAAATAGGAGTTTTGCAGAATTGTCCACTAAGACAAAAATCTTAAAAACTGGCTCTTCACAAATGCCTTTTCTTTTGGAAATCCCACACCCACTGCTGGGAGATTAGCTTTACAAAGTGAGAATTTAACTGGAATTGCAGCTCTGGGTAACAACAGGAAATGTTGCTCACAGCAACAGAAAATGTAGGATGATTAGGTTTTTGGGGAAGAAGGGAAAGAAAGTTACAGTAACTATGCAAACAGAATAAATAACAATGCTGTCCTTCTCCAGGACCTTTCCGAGGATCTGGGAGCAACCTACAGCCACTCCCCATTAAAGGCTGCTGTGCTACGGCCACAGCTTCTTGCACCATATAGGTCCCAAGCCTGGCTGTACTCCTTATCTTTACACTTCTATCCCTCTGCAGATCCTCACACCAGACATCAGCTGGTGGGCAGGGACCCATGGCAGGTTTGTGCAGTGCAGGACCCCAGCTGGGACTTGGGGTGTTGCCAAGTGCTCCTTGTACATAAGTAATGAGGCAGCCTCATCAAGAGACAGAAAACACAAAAGGTTTCCACCAAGTGCGAAAACCTGTAAGCGCGAGAAGGGAAGGCTCTCCCCACACCGAACGTGCTGTGCTCAGTGGCGCAGCCCAGCAGGGCAAGCAGGCTGGGAAAGCCAGCCGTCTTTCAGACAAAAGTGTAAAAAAAGAAGCAGGAGGAGAAAAAGGGAAAGACAAGGTCAAGTTAGAGGGAGGCAGGCTCCAGACAAACCCTCCCCAGAGGAAAGCACCTCAACAGACATTGCTGTGGAGACAGCAATGCAGAAGATACTACTCAGCAGGGGAGAGGGTCATGTTAAAATACAAACCCTTGTTTACGTGCTCCCCCAAGTTCCTCAACAGTTGCTGAGAATTTTAGGAAATACTTTGTATTGGACTTGTTTTATTGCATGTTTCCCAGCAATTTCCAGTTCCAGTTTCTACTTTTATTCTTTATTTTTAATCACCACTGGGACAAAACAGTAACATTCAGATACTGCCTTGCTAAGAAAACCGGAGTAACTGGGAGTTATATTAACAATACTTAAATACAGTCTATTTAAAGGTTTGAACGCATCTTGTTAGAACACTGCATAAATTAACCCAACCTAATTCTCTAGGATGTAACAAGATCTGAAAAGCTCCAAGTTTCATGTTCTCTCTTACCGCCCACTTAAAAAACCAAAACCCAACATGCTGAGGTTAGCTCAGGTTGCAAATGAAAACAAAATTCACATTCAACTGAACAAACGCAATTTACTCCTTGATGCAGTGAAGATGATGCACAATCAGCTCAAAACCAAAGCAAGAAGAGGTTCTCTCCCACCCCCTCCATGCATATCTCCCCTCGTTGTCACTGTTAATGATGCCCCCCCAGTCTGTCCGCCCAGGATTGTTAACCGTTCCCTCCATCCCTCCCCACTGTCCGAAACCATCCCTGGATGGAGGGAAGCTCGCCCTGCTGCCGCTGGGCTCCCGGTCTCCCCCGCACCACTTGCACTGGCAGCCAGACAAAGCAAACTCCAGTTGCATCACGGAGCAAACTCATTTTCCAGCAACCTCCCAGCCCGGAGTTTACCGCTACTGTAATCCAGTGCTGTCAACAACGCCTCCTTTGTTGCGCGCCCGTGTGCGCCGCTTGCTTGCTGGTTGCGTTGTTGTTTTGGTTTTTTTACTATTATTATTTTTTATTATTATTATTTATTTTAAGGAGGATTTTTGTTTTAAATGAGTAATCTGTTTTCGAGAGATTTCTCCTCCGTGCTGGCTCCACCCTGTACTGTAAACGAGACATTACCTTATACAAGAATGAATCTGCTGCATTCCTCTGTCTAGCTGCCTCGCAGCACATTTCCTACGCTCGCAGCAGCCCTGGCAGTGCACGCTCTCCCACCCCTTCCCCCCCACCTTTTTCTCTTTTTTCTTTCCCTTTTTTTTTTCCTTTTCACTGCCTCGCTGTGTTTTTGTGTAAATGATCTCACATGACTCAACAAATCCATCTGCCTGGAGCAGGCCAAGTTTGGAGCCTTCCCAGGAGGGAGGAGAAGAATTGCTTTGTGGAAAGGACCTGGAGCTTTGCCCTTTCTCTGGCTCAAATTACCCGCCTGTCAGGCCTGACGAATTTGGCTAAAAATAAAAGGAAGCGGGCCGTGAAAAGGAGATGAATGAGCTCAGCAGTTCCTTAGATAACATGGGGTCTGGTGTCGCCCAAAGATCCCAGAGCAGGAACTTCGGATGCCGGACATGTAAGCGTGGTGCTGCAAGCCTCAGTGAATTCAGCTGCTTGAGGACCCCAAAAAAAAGGCTCAAGAAAAGGCAAAACCAACTATACCCTGTTGGAAATAAATGGTTTAAAGACACTCAGAACAGGAAAACTGCCTGCTGTAGGATTTGGGCTTGTACATGGGGAGATTTACAGGGTTTCCAGAGGGGAAAGGGGGCGTGGGGGGGTGTGGCAGGGGGCCGTACATGATGTCAGCTTCCCACCCTGACCGGGGAGCCTCTGCATCCTTCCTGCAAATGCCTGCCCAGCGCCCGCAGCGGGTATTAAGCACTTAGCTTGGCAATGTAATGACACACTGCAACAATCTGTAATGCGAGGCAGTCAGCAAAGCCCTGGCTCGAAAAGCTCTTTCTCCTAACCATTAACCATATGTTTGGCTCCGCCGCCGCCCAAGCGAGCGGGTGTTCCAGCGCACCATCTGGTTTCTATCCACACAAGCAACTGCAAAGCACAGAGTATTTCCCTCTGGAGCTGTGTCTTCCTCCGTGGCCCCCGATCCCCAGCCGGCTCCCCACTCCTCTGCTCCCCATCTTCCTCCTTCGTGCCTTTCCAGCAGCAACTTTGCCTCCCTGTCCCACTGATGGCTCGAGGCGGTGGAGACCACAGCCACCCCACCACAGGTTCACCAGAAGAGCAGGGATGCTGCGTTGTTCTGCCCTCCGTGAGCTGCACATGTGTACACAGACGGACTGCATCCCTCATCACCAATGTCTGGGGTATCACATTAAAAAATAAGTGTGTTCTTGAGTGGTCCAGGAGCTGCTGCAGTGACCATCACATCTCACTCATGCACACATGCGCACAGGGAATGTTCAGTTTGGATTACATCAACTCCATGCCGACACTGCAAAAGGACCTCAGGAATGTACCTAACAACAGGAGGACCATTAGCAGTGTTATCTCCTGCTCTCATGTAGGGCTTTCTATGCACATTAGGTGTTGGTCCCCTGTCCCACCAAAATAAGAAGGCTCTGGGGAGAAAAAAAAGAAGTATAAAAAGAAAAGGAGAAAGAGGAATGGAATGAGAGTGTGCTGAAGAAAAAGGAATGAAAATATTTACTTTTCCTGTGATAACTAAACAAGCTCTTTCTGAAATGATAAAAAAAGCTTTCAAGTGTTATATTTTAGAAGGCCTTGTACCATATGTTTGCTTTATGATTTTGTGAATTCTAATTACTATTTATGTTTTTAAAGCACTTCCATCATTCCGTTTGTTTCTGAAGTACCTATGGGACATCAGCAGTAATTTTCCCCTCAGGTTGGCCAATTTAAGATTAATCATGACCCATTACAAGTAAGTATTCAGGGATGCAAGTAATAGGATATTCAGCAAATCCAGCACTTGCTCCTTTAAAATAAGTTTATACTCTGCAATGACTCACACATACAGTGTTTATCCAAGTTACCAGTGCTACGAGGGAAAAAAAAAGCCCATTACATTTGCAAATACATACAAATCACAGCTGTAAGCACCCGACTGCTTACACCAAGACTTGTTTCTATGACTGGATATTGATTTTTTTAATAATGTGTCATTATACCAATGTTGATACAGCAACTAGCTTCCTGGAGTATGCAATTTAATACTAAAAAGAAGCTGGCTTTAGGAAATATCAAATCCACACCCCCTCACATCCTTTTTGGTCATGACTACAGCAATGCAAAGCCACAACTGCTTTTTTCTCCACCTTGCACCTAATGAAGAAAATGCGCTTGCCAGTTAGAAACAGCTCAGTCTAAGGCAATGAGCTTCACTGATCTGTTTCTCAGTAAAATACTGCAGAACCTCTTCAACCGTTGCTGGAAACCAAGAGTCTGTGTTGGAAAAGATGCATATTTTTCAAACTTGCTCCATATGAGAAATCAGTGAACGAAAAAGCACACTGTAGGCCCTTATCCTAGAATCAAACAGGCGTGGGGAAAACCATATGCTTGTGAAAAGCCTGATGACTTCACTAGGATTGCCTAAGACGCTTGAGGATAGGATCTGCTCCCAATTACAAATGTGGAGTGCAATTAGCACTGTAAACTCCCCCTGCCTTCATTTTGCACTCCCCTTCAGTGAGGGAAATAAATAAAATGATTTAAACCATAAGAGATGCATTTTAGCTAGCAATTTACTTTTCCTACAAAAGAGGATGTAAATATGTTAAAGTCCATTATTTTAAGATAATATGTTGCAAACATTAGTAGTACGCTCAAACATCACGCACCAGGTTTCCTACAACCATGCAATGAGAAATTGTCTTCATTCACACAGAAAACAACCAGCAGTAGTTCTCTAAAGGTCTATGTCTGGGTCTTTCAGCAGATAATGATCTGCTCTGATCCAGAAATCCTTTTAGAGGGGGAATTCAAGGGAAATATTCATAGATTCAGAGTTCTGCAGTCGGAAGGGACAGCTAATCATCTGACCTTCTTCCATGAAACAGGCATGGAGCTTCTCCACCTACATCGACGCAGCTGTAATGGGTTGAAGGAGATAATCTCCTAGGCTTAAAAACAAACCCATGAAAAAAACCCCAACAAAACAAAAAAACCCAGTCTCAGATTCACCAGCCTGACATAAAGAAGGAAGCTACTGCAGCCCCAGCATCACTCCCCTATTCACCAACCACCAGCACTATGGGAACACCCACACCCTCTCATCTGGTCTGAATGAATTAACAGCCAGCTACTGGGTCTTGTTATACCTTGTCACCTTCCTCTACTCCTCGGCCTCTGACAAAGGGCCACCGGCAGCCTGAAACCCAGCCAGTTTTTAAAGCAGAATAAAAAGTGGTGTCACATTATTACCTGAATCCACCGAGTCCTCCTGCCAACAACGATGTTTATGCAATCACATTTTTCTGTTTGTAAAAACTTCTCTCTTGCCTCATTGCTCTGTGTGAAAAACAACACAAAAGAGAAAACTGATTAACTGCAAGCCATTATCTATTATTTGCATTACAGCAGTTTTGCAGTAGATATTCAGGTCTTTTGTTTTCTGCCTCATCTCATAAAAACATTAAACAAGAAAAAGTGCTTCCCCAAAATCACTCATTGATCAAATAGAAGCAACAGATGCCAGTTTGAAAAGGCAGATGAGATACCACAGCCCATCACTTGTAGAGCTACACAGGAGAACACAGCTCTCCTATGCCCACATCCTCTGCCCTCCTCCCAGGGCATCCTGCCTGGCAGCACCAGGACCAATGCCAAGCAGACAGTGCCACCAAAAGCAGAAATACGGAGGGAGAGAAAGCTAATTAAATTTCTTTCAGTGTCAACAGCAAATACATACCACTAATAACCACAGCAGTGATGTAAAAATAATACTCGCAAAATTGCATTGATGGTAGATTACTTAATCATAAAGTTTCCCCGTACTCTGTACCTACAACATTATTTAAGTAGTGATTCCACTTAAAATTCTCAGAAGGGTCTTTTAGTGTCTGTGTTTACTCTTTGCTTCCCATATTAGTAGCTTTAAGCTTTAGTGTCAAATTCTCCTGCCAATACACTTCATAGAAGACATTTCTACATTTAAATAAGGAAGAAAAAAGCCTATACCGTAGAAATCCAACTGAAGACACAACCTCAACCCCCCACCCCCAACCTCCCTGAATAGCCAGAAGACACATCATAAGTAAAGGAAACTGGATTTTCAGTACTGGAAGTGCCATTAGAGTCAGTATTTCATTGCTTTCTTTGAAAGCAAACAAAACAAACCCCTTCACTTAAAGAGATGCAACTCAACCATGTGCACATGATCCCTTGCCTACTTTCACAAGGGCATACACAATGAAAGCCAGACACACAGCACAGGGTGGGGAATATGGCTGCGATAGCCTTCCTGCGTTTCAGGGCTCAGGCATTTGGCACACTCTGTCCATTGTTGACATGGATGACTGACAGAAAGTTTTGTCGCAGGATTTTGGTCATGGTCATGTCTCATTGAGACATTCCCAAAAAAGTGGCTGGAAAGACCAAATTCTGGCAATCTCTGGAACAGAGTTTAAACCTGGTTTTAGCCTGATGCCACATAAAGCAAAGAACACAGTCTAGTCCAGGGCGGAGGAGAAAAGAGGCGACCTTTGCCTCTGGCATCTGCTGCCAACCACAGGGCAGGGCCAACTCTCAAGCAAGGAGGGTCTCCTGATCCAGGTGACCTCTCTCCTGCAGCCTGGAGTCACATATGCTCAAAACAGAGCAGCCAAGATCTGGGCCAGGGGACGGCATGGAAAAACATGTCAAAACAAGAAATTTCACTTAATGGGAACAGAAAATTGGAGGTAGGATGGGGAGAGAGCAAGAATTAGGGTGAGGCAGGGAGGGCTGCATGGTGGCTGTGCAGCTGCAGCACTGCCAAAGAATCACATTCAAGATTCTATGATGCCAGTGGATGCTGCCATTTATTTTCTTCCTGCAAAAATCTTTGGTGTACCACAGGTATGTTGCAAGAGAAAACATGGATGAGTTCAAGCACTCATCCCTCAAAAGGGAGGCAAATGTGGCAGGTGAGCGCTGCCTGCTGTGGCTGCCATCACTCTTGGCACATGGGATATACCTGAGCATCAGGGCTTCAGGATAAGAGCGCATGACAACTCTAACAGCTGTTGGCAGCAAGGATGGCAGCCACCCTGACACTCCCTGCCACCCTCTCAGCATCCAGGCACATGAGCTGTGCCTTGGAGAGCTGCCACGCAGCTCCAGTGAACCACTACACCAGTTATTTAAACTCAGTATCCCTCAAGTGGCCATTAACAGTGAATTCCTAACCAACCTGAAACCCTGGCTTCTCTCAACTAAAAGTAATGAACAGTCACAGCAGAAGGGAACTTTATTTCCAGTGCACAAAGTACTATACAGTACAGAGACATCTCAGCAGCAAGGCTGTAAGGTCCTCAGGATGCTTTGTCCTCTTGTTTTAAGTCTCTTCCTGTAAAGAGAAGTGGCGCTTCCCAAATCATTTGTCAAATCCTGAAGCCTGACACTGGTAAACAGAGTAAGATCGTGAGGAAATTACAAACTTCTTCAGTAGGATTTGAGTACTGTGCCATAAATAAAAATTTGGGCCAAACAGAGGACAGCAGGGAAAAAACAAGATGCTGAATAGGGAGTTTGCCCAGGGCTTGCAGCTACTGCTGGCAGTAGGCAGGCAACTTGCAGGAAGAGAAGAGTGTGATATACCCAAAAACTGTCTATGCATTTACAAGATCTGCAGAAATCCATTTTATATCAGAGAACCACTCTGAACTTAGAGAATCATAGAGTGCTTTGGGTTGGAAGGGACCCTAAAGATCAGCTGTAATGTTGCAATGTATTTGTGTATGAAAATAAAATTAACAGTAAATAGCTGAAACTGCCTTGGATATTAAGCTACCTTAGACATTCATAGCATACAACGGAACACAGGTCTACAGTCAACCAAATGCACAGGAAGACAGACCTTAAAGGTAAATAATTCAGGACTTGAATTCTTTAAGGTAAATAATTCAGGGCTCTAATGAATTCACTGACTGTAAATAGGGAGTTCCACTGTGAGGAACCCTCCAAACTGCCCTACATCCAATCCTCGGGAGTGCAGAGCAGAAAACCATCAGCAGAAATATGTCTCAAACATCCTTGGCTATGCCAGCAAGGACTTTAACACAAAAGGAGTCTTGGACAGGAAAAGATAGCTTCACAGACTGCTTCCAGTACTCCATACTGTGACCATGAGCTGCTGAAAAGGAAATGCAGTTTCAGAAACACTACTTGGGCAAACAGTGAGGTGGCTGTGAAGCAAGGAAGCTGACCCATGTTGCATCCAACAGAAGCATTGGAAAAACCCTTCAAGGATAGCCAACACAGCAGGTTGGTCTAGCGGTGCTAAAACCACACAAGACTATGGGTGAAGCTGTCAGCTCTTTGTTAAATATGACAGCCCATAGATGGAAAGAAACCAGACTACCCCTCGAGTCCTCCTCACTTCACTATCTCTCTTCTCTATCCTCTTCGATTGACTATTGCCAAGTGCTTTTATCAACACCTGGGAATTCCTGTGCATCCGTCAACACGCATTTCGGCCAGCCAAATCCCATCAACAAACCACAGAATAAATCCTCATAAATTCTTAAACTGCCAGCAAGTGTCAGTCTTCCCAGCTTGCACCCTCTAGTTCCAAGGAGGTGTTTTACAAGCAGCAACTACTCCTGACCAAGCAAGGAAACTGTATCAAGTCAAGATGCAGCAAATTGTCAGTTATACAGTGTCGTTGCTGCAAAAAACCCAAACAAACCTACAAGGATTTTTATGCTGTCTCATACTCTAAAAGCAGTATTTAACAACACTAAAGTTGCCTCAGACCCTCTTACGAGACCTACATGAAACCAAACAGTGGAATGAAATCCCGCCTTTTGCCGCCAGACAAGGGCACATCAGCAGCAATAGCCAAGGCGCTCTGAGGAGCCTGGAAACACTGTATGGGAACATGCCCGCGAATCAGCAGCCGAAAACACAACTGCTGTTCTCGCTCCGTGCCCAGCGGAGATAGAGATCTCATTGCCAGCAGAGATCTGGGTCACCACCAGGAAGCTGGAGTTATCCCAGCACCATCATCTTTTAGGTAATGTTCCCAAAAGGGGAAACAAGTATGTGGCAAGGTTTCATTTGACAAGATGCTGGTTGTAAACAAAAACAACAACTGGGGGTTTCCTTGCTCCCTGGTGATATCATCCAAATGGAACAAAACCCCAACGAATATCGCCTGGTGTCTTGTATCCAAAGTGCTTTGCAAAAGGAGTTTTCTGCAAATGCAAGGTTCAGATTGCAGTTTCTCAAGAGCTGGCAAATGCACCTCGACTGCCAAAGTCTGCCTCCTCCTAAACACCAAGCTAAAATGTATTCATTTGCCTATCTTGTACTTCAAAACTGGGGAAGAAAAACACCAGAAAGACAACATTCTAAACATATGATGTTTATGAAAAACAAACATTCTGAGTCTCCACACAATCAAGTAGCTGACACTTATCCAGGTGCAGGACTGAAAACCAGATCAGCTTTCTAATCCCTGCTAACCAAAACTTTTGCAACCTTCCTGTATGCCGTTTCCTTGTTTACATCTCATGGTACGGGAGTTCAACTTTTGGAGAAACATGAATGGTAAACCTAGAAAGTGAAATGTGATATTATTTACAGAATAGGAGAGCATGCTGTTCACAAGAATTCTAGGCACACACATCCCAACCCTGTTCCTCAGTTCAACACCCACTCCTGAAATCCTGTACCAACCAGATTAGCCAATGTGCACATGCCTGCACTCTTGTGGAAACAATAGTCTCTTTCAGTCCATACAATCTTCTGAAGAACCAGGCAAAAACGTCATGGGAGAAGTTAGGAAATATCTGCAGAAAACAGCACACAAGATGAAAGGCAGAACAAGCCTTTTAACTTGCACAAGGTACATAACATGGAGGATAAGCACAGAACTTGGTTACCTAGCCCCTCTTCCAAAGGGCTATTTTCTTCTCCCCCCCAGGATGGAAAAGGGGATTGTTGAAACAACTTTAAAAAGAAAAAAAAACACTGGAATAGTGGAACAGCTCCCTTACAAGCAGACCATTGCAAGCAAAATTCAGCTCCAGGAGCTGTGGCAGACCTGAGAGAAAATACACACTGCCCTTAAGTGCCAGGATCTCTGGCAGACACCAGGGATCCTGGCTGGCATGATGAGCCCTCCTGCCCCCAGTGCACAGCACTCCTTCCTCCATTCTCCTCCCAAACACTGTTGCTGCAGAAGGCACAGAACTACTTTTTAATTAATCCAGCACAAAGTTGGAGCTGCCTCAGGGTTAAGCTAAACATTTTCTGTCTTTAACCACTACGGCAGAACCAACTACAGTGAAAAACACTTCACCATAAGGCTAGGGAATTGAGGACAGAAAAGGAGCTGCAACAGAGTCACCCCTGACCTCTCAAAATTTTGCCTCCAGAGCATGCAAAAATAAGAAACTGAATTTTTAATCATCTGGGAAATGGAGCAGGGAGACACTCTTGGTAAAATTATTGTTGTGAATATCACATAAAAGGCCTTATGGAGTTTTACCATCCACCTTCTGTTCCAAACTGTAGGCCTCCAAATAACCTATCAGAAAAAATCCAACTACCCACACTATCAGGAAAGCACTAAGCACTCACAGACATTTAAAAAGGCATACAGTTCTACAAATCCTTGTTTCTCCTCTCACTAGGGGCTGTAACTCCTGCAGGAAACACATGCTCCCGTAACAAAGCAGGTATTCTCTGCATGTACTCATGCTGCCTATTTTTTTTTTTAATCATCTGGTATGCATCTTTCTAGGCATGCTTATGTTAGAGGAAATGCTAGCATTAGGTCTGCAAAAGAACATTGACTACCTGTTCTGCATGAACACTGTGAAGGCTAATCTCTGCCTTGTGCTGAGCAGTCCATACAACCACTGGCATCTTACCACACGTGTGCTTCCCCTCAACTCGTGCTCACTCTCCGCAGGATTTTACTACACAGTTCATCAGTACAGTATTTTTTCAAACTGTAGGAGCAAGTCAAAGCATATTTTGATGTGTCTGATTGCACAGAGACCATATGAAAACATGTAAGTCGGTCACAGAAGAATACAAGTTACTTTTTCATTTCACAGCTCCAAGAGTCAGAAAGGGTGAGTAGGACCCTGATATATACCAGATGTTTTAAAGTAAGGAAAAACTGGTGTGGACACATTTGTCCATCATGAAAGCTTCCTGAAAGTTACCAACTGGCCTTACTACAGGGAGCAGGCTTGTTCTGCCTGTGGAAGATTACAAGCCTAATGCAATGGGAGTATTCACAGCCTTCATGCACATGTATAATCCTACTCTCTTTTCCTGAAAATAAATTTAACAAGTCCATCACTGTGATGTGAAAAAGGCCTCAAAACAGAATCATTTTGTTACCTACACAAAAAAGTTGGGGGTGGAGCATATCCATGGTTTTGCCAAGCACCACACTTAACCCAAGAAATCAAAGAGCAAATTTTTTTCATTTGTTTCTAGCAAGTATTGAGTCAGTTTCCTTTAGAAAATTTTCTTCTGAATTTGTGTTTGGATATTAAAAAAAGCAAATTAAAAAGGCTTTCACCTCAGCCACAACCCTCACTGCACTCTACAAATACATATGGAGACTTCACATCCTGAAAAGACAAGTTTCACCTTGTCGTTAAAAGATTGGAGGTTGTTTTCTTTTCTATTTCAATAAAAGGGAAACTTCATCATTAAAACAAAAGGAAAAGAGGAAGAAAAAAAAAAAGGCAGCCCTGCAGAAAAGCATCATTTCAGAGTAACAGGAATATGCATCTATCACTTAAATTGGCCCCTTGGGTAAAGCCCATTGCAGAGATCAAAAGTCTTTCCACAGACTTGGGAGAAAGCCTGGAGAGTTCAAAATACTGATGAGAGTGGACATCACTGTTCTTGACTGCATGGTGTAGGGGTGCATGAAGGCAAAACTCCCACAACGGCCATAACACTTCCCAGTACGAGAAACCCCAGGGACTTTGGGTACCACAAAAGCACACACTCTCGAGAGCTTTCAGACAGCACAGTGATACAACTCACTGATGACATAGGGAGGCTGATAACATTTTTCGTTGGTGACTCTGCAGCTCCTATTTCCACAGCCCATGCTAGTTCAAAGAACACCACAGGACACACATGGCGGAAAAAGGAGTATCTCAGGCCAGGGTCAGATAAATACACACCAAAGTGAAGCAAGATGACAGCTGGGATTGCTAAGGAGTACATTCAGTGCAGGTAGCTCAGTCTGAAAGCTGCAGGCTGTGCCCTGGGTAGCAGGAGCGCCAGGCAAGAGGCCACAAACTGGTGCTGTTGACCCCTTGCACAACAGAAGGCACAGGGACCAGTGGTGCCAGCCAGGTCACTGGCACTCAGAGACACAGCAGGAGCCAGTGAATCAGCAGGAAGACTCTAGACTATCTTGCACATAGACTGAAGTGTAAGAAAGCCCAGGGTTTCCTTTGTTTCTGTGGGGCTCCTGTTTCTATGTTACTGTACCATGATTAAACTGCTTTAAAGATCCAGATGTCTGGGGAAACCTGGTGCTGAGCTAGTAAGGAAACCTCGTTGGACTGTGTGAGTGTGTTGTGTGTAGGGAGGCATGCAGGGCACTGGTCAGGTCACTGGAGCTGCCTGCTGCGAAGGGGCTTCAGTCCCAGCAGTGGTGGTGGGACTGTGCCTGCCACTGTGCACCCTGAATGATCCCACAGGAACATCTCTCGAGCCTCCCATATCCAACCTAAAGCAAGCTCTTCATGAACACTGCCTCAATTCTTTTTCTACATATTGTTTACTGTAATAAAAAGAGGTTTTGGATATTTACCTAGGGCTTGTGAGGTGACAGGATATTTTTCTCACAATACAGTTAAATAGCATTGATATCTGTTGTTTTCTTTTCATGTTCCCTTGTGCACATACACTCTCCCCTTCTTTCAGCCTGGCTCTGCCTGAGGTGTAAGCAGAATTGTCAGCTCCTCCAGCACTAGGAGGGAGTCACTGCCTCAGGCTCACACTGAAATCACTCCTTTTCACACAGGACTGTGGAGATAATCCTTTGCCCAATAAATAGCCCACTTTCTTCCTTGTTGCTCCAGACAGATATGAATGAATGAATCGCACTTTTTCTGAACACCACCTTCTGCTTTTATTGAGTACTTCACTCACTGCCAGCTGCACCTCCTTGCCCTATGAGGCATCAGTTAAGGTTGCTGGGTCTGATTTCCAAGTCCCCTGCTATAAGTCTCTTTGAGGGAAAAAAGGTTGGATGCTACTAGCCCTATGAGAAAACATGCATTTAGTCCATAACCAAGGCTCCTGAAACACAGCTGTTAAGCGCAAATCCCAGTTTCTGAAATTTTTTTTTATGCTGCCTCATTATCTTTACTACATGCCAGCAGAAACCAGAGTCCCTGTAGGCTGAGGGAGGAAGTCTTTATGCTTCCAGCTGCATCTAACTCTGGCTAGTCAACCAGATGCAAAATATTGCATCAACCTGATGTTTCACTTCAAAGTTTCAAAATTTTCCTCTTACAGCTGGGACTAGGTGCTTGTGGTTTCAGTTACCACTGGGGAAATGGAATCTCACAGCCAACACTTCAGATTACTTCCCAACACTGCTGGGCTGCCCTCAAAAGAAAAACGACCAGAAGATGTCAAACAGACACTTAGAAAATGCTCTGTAACACACAAAAAGTTAAGTGCAACTAATTGAAATAAAGATTGAAGCTCCCTGTAAATCATCATTTTTATCTTAAGAGTTGGACAGGATCCCTAAAAAGTAGCCCTGGCCAAGAAGTTCTGACCACTAAACCAAAGCCTGCAGGTGCTGACTTCATGCCATAATTGTCTTCCAGCCAGACTCATCCAGTTAAGGAGACGTCAATATTTTCATCAGAATCCATAGACTGAAACTCCATTTTTTCAGTATAGTCATGCACAGGAAAAAAAAAAAAATTCAACTTGCCAATGAAGAACAAAAATACCAGATCAATGCACATACAGTCTTAGAATAAAACTCTAATCCCTCACTTGCTAAGAAATCTCTTTCAAAGAAATGTTTATGTTAAAATTTAGAGTTGTGTTCAACATTAATCCTAGGGAATTTTACGACAGAATGTACCAATTTTAAAAGGATTCTACAGCCTTAACAAATTCCTGGAACCCATAGACAGAAATTAAATAGGGGGAACCTACAGTGTTGGCTAGACATATTTCAATATTTGTTACCATAGAAACAAGTCAGTAGATTTAGGGTTTGGAGTTATCCTTGCTATAAAATATTAAACTTCTTACAGTTTTTGCATATGTATATTATGGCAAGAACACTGTCAATCCTGATAAAGCCCAAAGCATCTTAATTATTTAACAGGATTTTAGCTTTTTTCCCCCCCTTTTTATTAACAGAGTATCTTTTAATTTATTTTCTCCTTGATACACTGTATTTTAAGATCTTCCAATAGGAAACACTTCTGGCTGACAGAATAATATACAGGAAATGAAGACATGTTTTTCCTCAGTGTTGTGGATAAACGGTAGATAAAAGGAACACACACATAATCTAATAAACAAGATTCAACAGTAATTATAAAAATTACACCAGTTAGCACTTGTGTTACCAGCTAAAAGTGTATTAAATTTTATACTTCTTTAGAAACACAGTTCATACTTCAGATTTGGTGGTTTTGTTTTCAATCTTAGCAACGGAGAAATGCTCAAGTACAAAAGTGATTGAGATAACATCTCGATATTTCAACAGTATCAAATATTTCAGGCAGATACCTGAGAAACAAAACAAATGCATTGTCCTTTCATGCTTCGGAAGAGCATCAACAGTTGCGTTCAACACAGTGCAACCTGTGGGCAAAAGGATCAGTAATTGTAACAAAGAGGAAGGAAAGATGCTTCCTCCAGCAACACTCCTTTAAAAAGTAAGAAGAGCACTCTTGTTTAGACAACTTGAATGGTGGAGGGGACCGACAGCTCAGGATACCATCCAGGCAGGAGCTCAGCCAGGAGCAGTGGGGAAGGTCAACACTTGGGCAAGCCCAAGCCCACTGCCCCTGGGACTGGATGTATGCAAGTGATTTTGACCCTGATGATTTCGCAGCCAAAAAAGGCTCCACATTGCAACCCTAGCTTTTTGTTTGGATTCAAGAAAATCTGTTTACAGAAGGCTCAACACAATGAAAAAATGAAAAACTTCGGAGTAAAAGCCATAAACCACAGAGTTGTTTCAGTACTTTATTCCAGCACTGAAGTGGACAAGGAAAAACACCAACAAAAGCAAAGCAAACCAGAACAAAGACAAAAACTGAGCAAGACTGAAACACCCTCTTCTTCCAAGAATTAAACAATACTTTTTATGAAGTGTAAATATAAGCAGTGGAACTGCCATTTCCTAATGCTTCTGAGGTCAGTCTTCTAGCACAGCTTCTCAAATAGCCAATTAAATGTACACAGTTCTCACACTTGCATGCATGCTATCATTTTTAAAAACCCTGCAGCTCAAGCCTTTAAAAAAAATAATGGAAAAACTTATTCTTGAAGGCCTGCAAGGCAACCCTTTAACTAATGGAAAATCTTCAACACTTCAGAAGAGGAAAATGGTAAGATGGCTTAATTTTAAATGAGTAAGAATTTAAATGTCACTTCCTGCACGTGACATCGATTTGAATAACCTTGCATTTTTGTTTTCTTTGGTGCGGTTAACAGTGGAATCTTTGTAGAGTACATTTCTATGGCACTTACAGTTGCATGTTTATGTTCAGCAGCTCCTTTGCATAATTCTGAACACAAATAATCAGAAAGTGATTTTTCCTCTGTAAAGAAAGAGATTGATCTAAAAAGTAGCATGCTATAGGACTTTCAAAGAAGGCTGGAGAAAAATTATCCCAAAACTGAAGGGAAAAATGCACAACTTCCTTTAACTGACAGCTGCAGTGAGGTACAATGAATTTATTTTATCTGAGCGGTTTTGTACACACACTGAAGGTAGAGCAACACTATGTACTCTAAAGGAGTTCACTCAAGTCCACAAAGGGCACCACTGTCAACCTGCAGTTGAGAAGTGGGAAGTTATTCACATGTCTGAGTAAGTCATGGAACAATAAGAGATGCTGGCAGGACACGTTGCCAAAAATAAGGCATTGCATGCATGCATTCAACTCCAGAGCTATAAACCCCCTTGTCACACCCTCTTGTAGGCTCTACAGGCCAGGTTTGTACCATAGGAAGCCCTACTCCACTGGACACAGGAGCCTCAGGTCTTCCCAACTCATGCTGCACGTGTCAACACCTCAGCACGCCCCCTCATCCTTTCCATGAAGTGTTTTTAAGCCAGGGGCTAGTTGGGAGAATCACTTAAAAGACATGATGTGACTTTTACAAAGTTTTCTGTAGAATTCATAGATATAAGTAAAATAAAGCAATCTACATAGGTGCTGCAGGTGCATCTTGGAACAAAAGAGCTCTTATTCAGAGATCATAGAATGGTTGGGGTTGGAAGAAACCTTAAAGATCACCTAGTTCCAAGTCCCCTGCTATGGACACTTTTCACTAGACCAGGTTGCTCAAAGCCCTATCCAACCTGGCCTTGACTATTTCCAGGAATGGGGCATCCACAGCTTCTCTGGGCAACCTGCTCCAGTGCCTCGCCACCCTCACAGGAAAGAATTTCTTCCCAATATCTAATCTAAACCCATCCTCTTTCAGTTTAAAGCCATTACCCCTTGTCCTACCTCCATTCAAGAAGGCCACTCAGCTGATAGATATCTCTACCTTGTTTTGTCAAAAATCCCCAAAAAAAAACCCCAAAAAACAAACAAGAAATGCATCCACACAGTGGTGGCCTTTAAGTCATTTGACAAACACCTCTCCAATTTAAGCAGCAGTTTGTGGTGCCACCAGGGGTGGCGTGGGTTGCCCTCCTGTGGTGGCAGGACAGCACAGGACCAGTGCCTGGCCAGCCCATACCTGGGCTCCAAAAAGGGGCATTCCAGCAATGCATGATCCAAAAAAGGGGAGACAGCAAAACCTATGCCCTAGTGCTGTTGAGAGGCAGGAAGGTGTGCTCCGGTTCTGGAGAGCATGCTTCATTTGGTCTGCTCAAAATACATGTTTTAGAAAATAAACTGGGATGATAAACCAGGAGATTGTGTTTCTTGTAACTCAAGAAGAAAATAAATTTCACCCAAATAAAAATTCAGTATGTGAAAAAAATACTCTATACAACATGCAATTTACCCAAAAGTAATTCATTTCTCTTCATACCAAGCAGGACAAAAGCCCATCTGGATTAAAAAAGAGAATGGACATGAGTTTCCCATCTCAGCAAGACATGGAAAAGAACACAAACATCTCATGTCTCTCCAGTCTTGACCCAATAACTAAGGGATGAAGATACCACAGGCTGTCAGGATGTTGTATTTGCCATTCGAGGTGGGGCAGGAGTACTGCTCCTTCGTCTGGAGCATCTTGTTCCTGGTCACCCAAACAAAGAGAGGAAATTGGGGTATATGGACAGGGATCTGAACTGGCACAGAAATACATGCATCTCTTCCAATATTGGAAGATTAACGTGTGAGAGACTTGATGAATGGGAAGGACTAAATATAGAACCAAAAAATAAGCGAAATGATTAATTTCTAGGAAAGGAAACTCATGATTTATAGAAGAAAAAATTTAGTAAGTCTTGGGAAACCAAAGGGAATAAGCAGCAAGTGAGCTGCAGGGTGGGACCATCTGGTGCATAGTGCCACGGCAGCACAGGGCACATACCCGCAGCTTCAGTGCCCCTCTCGCCTTCTCCCAGACTCAGTGCATGCAGAGCAGACAAAGCAGAAATAGGCAGTGTTTAGAGGTTAGTGGATGAAAATAACCGATTTTAAAAACAAGCTGAAATTGGTTTTAAATAATATCTTATAATCTGAAATGAAAATGGTCTCTTAATTAAATGTTTCCATGTGGTCTTGCAGTGGCCTGGTAGCTGTCACACATGTCCTTGCATTCTAAGCTTTCTAGAAATTTCTAAAAATAACTGGATGCTTGTTTAACACTGTTTTAATTTATTTTATGAAGAAATGGAAGGCATTTTTAGCATATTTATTTTTTATTTCTGGGTTATAACATCTCAACAGTAACCCATTCTTTTGATCCTGTGCTTCTTTGTTTTGTGACTATTAAGATAAACGAACTCTTTCACAGTCAGCATGCAACCAACAGGCATCCCAAAACAGCATAAACCTGAGGAATAATCCAGCACCTTAAAGGTTATTATGATCAGTCATTTGCTTGGTGTGTTCAATTCACTTGCTTTTGTGGGGAACAATAACACAAAGGAAGAAAACAGATATGCTGTGAAACTGTAAAAGCACTACATGTTTCAGCATGGCACCTGCTTGATTTCTTTTTTTAACTTAATGCCATTTTAAAATAACTTACAAAAATACTTTTTTCAGTTAAAAAAAAAAAAGATACAGCCAATTACATCCTCTTTGGGTTATGCCCATGAATGAGCTACTCACTGCATTAGAAACAAGCACCTGGACCAACTCATGGGCATCCAGCAAAGTCCACTGGTTTCCTTTCAAAACACTCATTTACAAAAGACAGTGTCAAATCCCAGCCTGTGAGTGGCCTTGTTATTAAATACAAAATCTCAAGAGTGGAAGTGATGAGTGCAGGATGCAGAGGGGCTGCTCACCACAGTGGAGCCTGAGGCTCCAGCCCAGAACAGCTGCGCACAGGCAGGAGACCACTCCCCGCTCTGGAGAGGGTATTAAGACACCAAGGCAAATACTTTTCATACTTTTCTGAAGGTCCATTACAACATACTGTACCACAACCCCATTAAGAAACTATTCCGTGCTATCTCTGGGAGATCTTGCATTTCCTCACACCAGTCTTTGTGTGCACATCCCCTTTACACCAAATACTTTCTGTACAGGGTAAACAGCAGGACCTGGATTTGCACAGCCAGCCAGCCAGGAAAGAAGTGGTCTGAGACTGTGGGGAAGCATCAGCACCTCTCAGTCCTAGCACAGTTGTCTTATTAAACAAAATACCCCAACACTGCAGCAGGGACCCTTCCTGTCACCCTTCATTTCATCTGGTCTACTAGCTCCCACACATCCTAGGAAGAAGTTTCCCATCCTTCACTTTCCAGAGGGAAAGGACACGCTCAGAAGAGCTGTCACTCTGTCACCAACAGATCCAAGGGGAATTCAAGCTTTTGTAAGTGGGCTGAGATAAAACTTATCACCATCTATGCAGCTTTCTTTGCTGGCCGCTCCCTTCTCACAGTCCCCTGCAACTTCCAAACTTTGCTCTGTCCCCTACATCCCTCAGGAGTTGTCTTTGGGATGAGGACACTCAGCAGTGTTTCAGAAGGACTCCAGCAGCTCCCCCTGCCACTGAAGAAAGCACCACACAAACTTCAGAGTCAGGGACACATCACCTTGATGCATTTTTCTTGCTGAGGTCCAGTTTCTCTCATTAGCCTTTTGAAGGAGAACATTTTCATACAACAAGAATATGAAGATGATTCTCTACCCTTTTCCCTATACAAAGGCTAAGATCTAGGGGAATAGCACATGTCATTTGCTGTGGTGAAATTCTGCGTGAAGAGCAGTAATAAAATTTTTTGAGAACCCGATATATAAAAAAGAATCAAAATAAAAACCTCAATTTTCAAAAAATGCACCATTCTCAGTTTAATGCTGTAGGCTACAACAGTCTGTTTTACAATCAGTAATGCAACACAGCCTCCCTATTAACTAAATAAATTCCCATCTTTGATTCAGTGGGAATCTGTTGTTCTAAACAAAATATATAAGGCAAGAAGGTTTATTTAAAATGCCAAGTATTTAAATGAAACTGACAAGAAAAATAGGAACAGGCATTGCACATTTCACAAAAGGGCAGCTATAACAATAATTTACGCTGAAGTGGCCAAAAGATGAAGCAATAGAAAATTGGAAGCAATTAACATGTAACATTCAAGAAATATTAAATACATACTGAAGACTCAATACAACATTCACACAAAAAGATGTAGTGATGAAAAGCAGATACTTTGCATAATAAGCAATGAGATATTTCAAATGTGGCCATAAAAACAGAGGAGACTTGTAATGCCACACTGAGAAGAGCTGGCTGCAGAACTGCAGTGCTGATAACATAAGCAGGGAGGGATGGGGCACAAGCGCATCACCCTCCCCACCAGGAGAGGAGGTAACAGCCCTGCAGCCCTGCTCGTGTGTCAACAGCACCTGCTTGCTACCAGCCCAGCTGGTACTTATGGCTTTGGTAAGTCCTACTCCTCTGAAGAAACAGCTCTGGGTAACACCAGGAGAACCACAACCTGTGCAACCAGGAGAATCACAGCACCTGATCCATGCCCACTCTTGCTGCCCTGGGAAGCCAACTTCACCCTCTAGGTCTGTCTTGACCCAAGTACGTATCAACACTGGTGTCTCTTCTGGCACCTCCTGAGGTCACGCTCTCCAATGGCTTCCCTCAAAACAGGATATCACAGTGCAGTTTCCCTCTCTCCACAGACCAGGACCATCCTCTCAGGCTGCCAGCAGCTTTAAACATACAAATGCTTAGCCAGAGTTCAGACCTACTCCGTGTCCACAAGTTTAGTTCGTCCAAGGCACAGAAGAGGGACCCAGGCATATGGGTGGATTTTATGTAGGCTCTAGAAACCATCTTTTACTTCAATGAGTATGAGACTTGCATGCAGCCAGGCAAACCAGCAGTTCTGTCTACATGTTCCACCCTTTTTTTCAGCCGACACAGAGAAGGGCATAGTAAGCACTCTAAGGGCATCGCTTGTCTAGAATCACAGTGGTGATCCTCTGTATCAGGTACCAACACCACCTGCCATCCAAGCCCTACTTCTTGCTGCAACAAGCCCCCAGGCCTAAGTGAGCCTATTTACAACAGAATCACACCTCACAGCTCCTCTCTGCCCCTATGCAGCTCCTTGCGCATTCTTCCAGGATCTCTGTGAGCTGGAGGTTCCCTGTTTCATGGGGAAAGTAAGGAGCCTGCCAACTGCTCCATAAAAAAGACAGCAAGAAGCCTAATGATAATGAAGTGCCAGGGTTTTCTGTCACAAGTTTAGGTAGAACTTCAAGATGACAAAGGAATCATCCACCCATCACAGATGCAGATGCCAAGAGAGGCTTTTCCTTTGCTTTTCTGCTATGCTAATATTTCAAGAGGATGACATTATTTAATTTTTTTTTAAACTGAGCTGTCATGGTCTTTGAAGTACCACCACACTTACAGCATGGGGCCTGGCAAACTCAGATGAAAATGGCTAATGAATTTCAGATTTTTTGTTTTATTGCTCTTGTGTTTGATGTTGAAACCTAAAAATGTTGGAATGCAATTGTTATTCTTGCATGATAAAGGCTGTTTCTATCACAGCCCTGAAATACTGCAGGGGTTACACACAAAATGCACAATTCTATTACCTTATCATATCAAGACCATGAAGTTGTTACCTGCAGAAAATCAATTCCTACACAGTAGTTATTACAGACCATTAATTTGTACAAGGAGAAGTGTGTTCTCCCTGGATTTATAAAATTTTCTTCTAATATTACAGCCTTTTGTCTGCTTGGGAGGGATGAGGAGCATTAAAAAAAACCACCACCAAAAAGTTAATGTGAGAAGCCAGCTGATTTTTAGTGTACAGATCTGAAGTCCTCTGGAAGGCAGGAATGCACTTGGGCATCCCTTTGTTCTGCAGAGTGTGGGAGCTCACTGTACCCCAGTTTCAGACACTGCTTTATCTGTTGGGGATTATCCAGACCAACTACATGGAGTTAAATCCCCAAGGAGGCTGAAGGGAATAGGCAGGAAGGAGAACCAGTCATGGCAGGGGGGTGAAAGCCACCAGGACCCTTCAGCAGATGATGGGGAAGCTACTGATGGGGAGAGCAAACAGCATGGGGTTGCATCCCTTCAACAGAGTTCCCCTATGCTTGGCACCGGTGAGGCCACAGCTTGAGTGCTGTGTCCAGTTCTGGGCCCCTCACAACAAGACAGACATTGAGGTGCAAAAGCAGGTCCAGAGAAGGGTAACAAAGCTGATGAAGAGTCTAGAGTGCAAGTCCTATGAGGAGGAGCTGAGAGAGCTTGAATTGCTTAGCTTGGAGAAAAGGAGTCTGAGGGATGACCTTATCACTCTCCACAATGGCCTGAAAGGAGATTGCAGCCAGGTGGGGGTCAGTCTCTTCTCCCGGGCAACCAGTGACAGGATTAGAGGACATAGTCTTAAACTGTGCCAGGGGAGGTCTGGGTTAGAGAGATTGAAGAAATTCTTCACAGAAAGGGCAATCGGATATTGGAATGGGCTGCCCAGGGAGGTGGTGAAGTCACCATCCCTGAAGGCATTTAAGGAAAGACTTAGACGCAGCGCTTAGTACCATGGCTTGGTGGTGTTTGGTCACAGGCTGGACTCAGTCTCAGAGGTCTTTTCCAACCTAATTGGTTCTGTGAACACAGAGGCAACAGGGACTAACAGGAATGGCACAGAGCTCACAAGAAAGAAACATGCTCAGCTGAGCAGGAAGAGCCAGGTGAACATTTGCTCTCCCAATTCTGCTACATAAGGTTAACTTGTCATGAATTAGGTTTTGACTTAGTCAAGCAGAACCCAAGCATGGTTTTCCAGGTAAATACCAAATTTGTGCAGGATCATGACAAGTGATGAGGCTTTCCTGACCTTGTAGGTTTTCTGGGGGAGGCCTGGGGCAGGGTGTAGTCTGAAGTCTCCAGGCAGATGGAGTCTGAAGACAGCAACCCTCAGCCCACGGAAGGTGCAGGGACCTGCACACACCCATGCCAGAACCTGAGCTCACCCAGCAAGCCCAGCACATGCAGGTCCCAGGTACAGTTCATTTTGCATAAGCTGATTAAATCCAACAGGTTTGTGCTCGTAAGCACCAAAACACTGTGGGTATTTTGCCTCTGCCTGTCTCACTCTGCTTGCTTTAAAGAGCAGGCTGCGTATGTCCCAGCAGGGCCAACCAGCCTCAAGCAGCTCCAGTATCCCTGTGGCCACTAGTGGCCTTCCCTTCACCCCCATGCACCCACGCAGGGACTCTCCTGACCCTGTCCTCACCGGCGGATGCTCCTCCCTCTCCAGGAGCACCCTGGTGCCTTTCTGTCCCCATCTCCATCAGAGCAGTCATACGTCACACCACCCTGCTTAGTGCTTCTCCTCTCCAAAGCTGGCTGTAAGGAGTAAATAATCCTCTCTAAGCCCCGGGGAAGGCAGGTAGTGTCCATTTTACACATATAGAAACAGAGGACGGGGTGAAGAGGTTCAGCCTGTTTCTATCAGTAGATCCCTGAAGATCAAACACGCCACTGGTAAGCGTTTTAACTTAAGCTCTTAGAAGGGTAACCTAACAAACAAACCTAACAAGCAGGTACTGAATGTTTATGATCTGTTTGTTTACGTGACACACAAAAAATTTACTCTGGGCAATTTCTCTGGGTATGTTCATTGTTCTGTAAGCTTGTGTGTGCACGTTTGTGGCTGTATCCTCTCCTCTAATCTTCAAGCTAATTTCAGCCAAAGAATTGACTGGAGGCAACAGGAACAATCTATGAGCTTCCTCCAGAAACATTTGAGTGGACTGCACGAGCCGTACTTCCCATTCTTCCAGCCTAACTGCTATACGAGAAAAGCAGGAGGACAAATGAAAGCTGACGAAACCACAAGGTAGTCACTTGCAAACCTCTCCAGCACAAGCAGTTGCTAGTCCACTGCCAGCATCGCACTGGACATCCCACGGATTACCCACCCTCTGGGTTTCTCACGTGCGTGGTTATTATGTAAGGTCATATGATCTGACACATGTGTTCCTCGAAGTGATAGGCTTCCTGGACTCCATCCAGAGGATCAGTGAGGATTCTATGGTCACCAAGAGCTTTGAGAGAACTCTGCTGTTCAGTCAGTTGTACCCTGCTTGGACAGTTAAAGGGGATGCCTCTACTTTTCTAGGAGGTCCAAGACCTCAGTGGAATTAATTAACGTGGTAGAACTCCACAGCCACATTACATGTTACAGAATTATTTCCAGTACCAATGCTGGTAGATATTACACAGATGGAATATAAAAGTTGCTTTAGAAAGACAAAAGCCTCTTACAACCACTTCATAATGTTAAGATTTTCAATTCTCTGCAATAAATGCTATCTGCTAACAACATTTAAAGTGGGTGGCAATCCTGGTTCCAGCATACTTAAGGCTTTGCATCAGAACAAAACTATCATAAATTGGTTAAAAACCACAGTGATATGCAGTTGACACCCATGTATGTTACACTGGTTCCCAAGAACAAATGGTATGTGTATACCTCAGTATGCTCCATTTGTTATTGCTGTTAAGAATAATGCAAAGTACTTAAAATCTAAAGCAAAGTATAATGCAGTTGGAAAAAATATGCAAACTTCTCTTGTGCACATAATACAATTCCTCTACATTCTCTATGAAATCAATATTGTTTACTAAAGCATTCTTTGTATAGATAGCAGACGATCAACAAGAGATCAAACAGTGGTATGTAAATGAAAGAATAGTTTAAACTATGTTGTCTCCAGTCCATTCCCCCGTTATGTCCTTATTGTAATACACATGCTGGAAAATTAAAAGAAACATTATTTATAATTATCATACATGAACATAAAAATGCCAACTGAAACACAAAGTATTAAGCTGACAGCAGTGGTCTCTGCATAACAGTAATTCCTTTGGATATTCAAGTAACTGCAGTAACAGGAAATCAGCTAACAAAACCACCATGGTCGGGAGCCACTGTCCTAAATGGCATTAAATACTACGAATGTGAAAGAGTGGTACATCATATAAATCTTTCCTCTGTTTTTACAAAGAATGAAGTGCCGTCTGACTCCTCACCTGGAGCTTCACAATACAGTTTTTCTGACTGACAAACTCATCTGATTTCCAATCCAAAGTTTGCTTTATCTCCGTCTGAGGAACTGAACAGATGCTTCCACCACGAAAAATGACATCCAGCCTGCTGCTGACACTTTGCTAGTAATCCCAAAAGCAAGAACTAGGGACCCACTGCAGTTTAAAAAAAAAGATGTTTTTCTGCTGAAACCCAAGTATTGGTTCTGACAAAGTCCTACATGCAATCATCCCCCCCGCTCAAGGAAGAGAAGCTCTGCAGGCTTTACCCAGCCCATACCCCACAGAGCAGCCGAGCAGCTGCTTACCTGCTGGTGCATGGAATCTGCTCGGGGAAGGGTTCCCTGTTCTTACCTGCCTGCCAAGAGTTGGCAGAACATCACTTGCTTCTTTCAGTACTGGAGAACAGCCCCTCAGCAGAAGGTGCAAATAAACCCTAAACCCTCTTCATTATTTGTTTTTCTTTTGTAAAACACACTCCAGCAGGTGATGCTGCCACTAAATTTCTCAGCATTTGAATTATCTGAAAACACATTAGCAAAATAAATGAAGGTGAAATGGAATTTCAAATACCAGTTTCCCTGGTCTTTATTCTGCCACAGAGGAAAATTTCACTAGGGAAAAATACGTCAGTTTTGGAACTAAACATTTGGACTAAGGCTTGGAAATAAACTTGGACATGAAAAAAAAAAATCTTTTCATTTAGGAAGGGAATTGATTATTAGCTTGTATAATCCCAAATTCTCTGGGTAACCAAGACATTCAAGACAGAGCATAGACAAAAACCAGATACCTACATGGATTAAAAAAAAAAAAAAACACAGGCAGAAAAAAGAAGCTTTTAGGAAGACCATATTAAATGCATATAAACCCCTTTTTCTCAAAGCCTAACACTAATTTTCCCTGCATTTATTTTCCCACACTTAGCAGCTAATTTCCCTAACACCCCTGAAAATACCAGCACTAATTCTAGGCATTATTAATGATCACAGGCTACATCTCCTAACTGCAATAATTCTAGGCTGAACTTCATGTACTAAACATTGCATTCCACAGACTGATGAGCCAGCTCTCAGATAAACATGCTTGGTTAAGTATCAAGTATTAACACCCTATGGCAATCTGAGTCCATGCACAGTGACTCAGTGCAATTATTCTGAGTGTAACAATAAGTGGGCAGTCATGCGGATTTGCAACTTATTGGTTTAAGCATGAAATTAAACAAGCAAGAAAAATTAATGAAAACTATTCAATTTTAGACCAGACTGGGGACAAAATATGAGTAAGTATTATAAACATGACATAATCTCATTTAAGGAGACTGTGTAACACATAGGTTTTACAAATAGTTACAGACATTAATCTTGTTAAGTTTATTTCCAGAGTTTTATTCAGTAACAGGATTGATTGGTTGAAGAAACACAGGCTCAGACAAAAAACTAGCTGAAAGCTCTATTTTTGTCAGAGTGATGGATTCTTTTCTTAAGTAACTTGTTTTGTTGTCTTTTGTTCCAGGACTATAAACATTATTAGCAGTTCTCCAACTGGCAAGAGAGGCTGAGATGTTTTGTCTTCACCATTCTGGATTGCTTTTTGTTCTCTTACACAATCCAAGAGTTGGAAAGAGGCAACAATTTTGATTTCCCTTCCCTGTAAGATCACCTTTCTTTTGCTCACAACTGGGTCTTTCCACTGAAGCAGTGAGGATAGAACTGCTCCATGGCTCACCCTTGCTCTGGGAAGAGAAGGGTTGCAGATCCTGATAAGCAGAACTATTGCAACCTATGAGCTTACATATCTGACAACCAACATTACCATCCAGTTCCCTGTTGTTAATTTGCTTCCTATCATCACTGACTTCCCAACAACCAAGCCTCTGCATGGCTTTCATGTGGCTGCAGTTATTTCTGTTTGCACCAAGAGGTCATTTCATATGTTGCTAGCAGAAGGGATACTGCTTTCTTCTGTGACTTCAGGCAGCTTTTAGGAAACAAAGATTTCCTGCCCCCTTTCCAACTAGAGGCAAAGGTCAGGGAGTCTAACAATGAAGCACAGTGTTGCAGCTCAATATTTTAGTGCTAAAAAATTTACCCACAAAAGCAGAGAGGACAATTGCTATATAAAACTCCATGCACAAATACATCCCATCCAAAACACATGTTTGTAGCCCAAGCAAGGATTTGTGCCCTCTAAAACAATGCTATTATGTATAGATTTTCTGGGAAAGATGGTGTTACTAAGCAAAGGTCCAACACTTTAAAAGTGGTACGTTTGGGGTTTTGTAAGAAATGAAAAGCACAATCCATGAGGTATGAACAAAACAAGATACCTTCCTTGCTGAACTCAATTGCTAATGGTCACGTTCACACTTTGCCTCCATGCTGTGACCTGTTCCAGACTATGCCATCCCCTTGACCTACTGAAAGCATTTACAGCCAAAGGGTGATTTCTTTAAATCAACATTATCTTCCACATCTCACTAACAAGTACTGATGTACCATTCTACCCCTATGATATTTCTTGTATTCAGGATCCAAGAGGAAACATATTGGAACATCTTTGCCATACATTTTTCAGAGCAGTATAATACTGCCCGGAGCACCAAGGCCTCACTACATATTTATGAGCTGTCAATTTTCAAACAACATCCTTCCCAGGCAAAGGAAATAATCACCAAAAACCCACAGTAAAAACTGTTTCATTATTTGGATCACAGCTTGTAAGCATGATCTTTGCTGTCCCATACAGGGAATGGCTGCTTTTGTGTTAATGTTCACTACAGCTCTTCTATTCCATTTGGAGGAGATGGGACCCTAAATCAGCACAGGTCAATGCGGCATCTCCCATCAACAGCTAGCCCTTTATCTATTTCACTGGATATTGGATAGTGGTCTGCTGGATGTAATACACTGATTTAGTTTTGCTCATTTTCATTTCTGTAGAAGCTAAGTGTTCCCCACAGAGTAGTACTTTTTGTTTACATTTTTTACAAGACTCCCAAATGCATCATTCAGAGGAAATACTGTCAGTATAATAGTTTATACTGTACACAAGAAAATGCCTTCTCAGATCACACTCATGATCTACCTCACTATCAGCTTTAGGAAATAAAGCTACAGAAGCTTCAGGGCAAGGTGCAAAAAGACTAACACTAGTCAATCACAGGAAAAACTACCCCATCCTGTCTCTTCTGTTCCCCTTGCCATACTGGAAACCAAGCTCTGAGGAGGATGCCTTTGCCCCAAAGCAGAGGGCTGTCAGCTAGCAACTTTTTCCAATAGCTTCTATCCTGGAATGCCTCACTCTTTTGGGTTACTCACCAGGATAGAGAAAAAGCTCATTCAAACCTCTAAGTCTTCCTCCATAAAAATGAAGCTGAGCCACTTTCTCTGCCCCAAACGTTCAGGCACACTTTCTTCTGCAGCCTCTGCGATGATCATCCAACCACTCACGCAGGTGACAGAACTCACCATTGAACGTGCTCATCACAGCACTTCCCAAACTAGTCAAGCATGGGATGGAATAAGGACATATGCAGAATAGAAATCCAGCTGCTTTTCCTGAATGGCTTCAAAGAAATTAAAATCCTCCATCTACTTGCTGACTTCCTGCATTTAAGACAATTAGTTAAATCAACACACATCTATCACTGTAAAAAGCAGGTGTGTTGTATCCAGGGTTTGGAGAAAGACAAAAAATATTTACTATGTAGATAGACTAGCTGTATGTGAACAAAACAAACTGGTATAGACTGAACTCACTCATGCATTAACAGCCAAGAAAAAAAGAAAACTTATGGTTGCCTCTTCAGCTGGGCAGAAGCAACAGGCAGGGCTTCTGACAGGTTGATTAGATGACTTTTTTTTTTTACTACTCTGAGTAAGGAGACAGGCAGGAAAGGAAGTCTAAGTCCTACTTACAGAGAAGCAAAAGCATGCTCTTCTCATGCTCCAGTCCCTGGAGACCTATCGACTAATCTGCAGCACACTCTTATTTTTCAGTAGTCCTCCATCTCCCTGCTCTCGCTCTACAGAGACACTGGCTCATGCTCCAGCCCTCTGTCCCCACATTTCCTGCCCAGCCCCTCCACACCTTGGTCAAAGTTGCAGAGGAAATGACATGGATGGTTTCAGAGTGGCTGCGAAGCACCCAAGACTTATTCAGTCTTGGACCTGACAACCAGGAGTCCCTTCTCCAGCCCAGGTGAGCCACCACAGAGTAGTAGCATGGGTTCCCTGAACCACTGGAGGGCCTGCCAGCCTCTGCTCCAGCACAGCATTCCTCTGCCCAAGGGAAATCATTTCCCCTACAGCGATTCACTGATTTACAGCTGGTTAGATACTACCCCCACCTCCTTGGTGAATGCAACATACACAAGCACATGGTCTGCAGCTGCAGGGACAAACCCCAGGGGAGACAGAGTGATTGATGTGCCATATACAGGCTGCCACCAGTTGAGAAAGCTCCCATCTGAAAGGATAAATTGCTTATCTTCAATGTCAGAAGTTCCTCACACTGTCTTAGAGGAAGGATCGGTCCCATGTCTAAGCCAAACCCCTCCCTATCCATAAAATTCACACAAATCCATAGAAGAAAAACTCCTTTCTCATGTGAGTACCAGCAACCATGTGCTTTTATGCGGTGTTTCTCCTTTTATGAGGGCAGAGAAAGGTAGGTGAAGGGCAGTTCTTCCTATGGGCCAGTGTTTCAGTGTGGGACAGGTCTGCACTGCCATCACGGCAGCTGTAGTGACTGGGACCACCAGCCTGGTGTGCAGGGGGGCCAGCCTGGGCTGAAATTCTGACTCCCCCTGAGCAGCAAGTATTGTGGCCAGACTCCTGGTACCCAAATTAACCTCTTCTCGGTTAAGCCAAAAATTCCAGTATAAGGCTGCTCCCCATCATAACCAGATCCTGTTCACGAGGTGAGGATGACGGCTTTATGTGTTACAGGAATTGTTTTGTACCAAAGCAGAGAACAAAAGGAGGGATGGCAGGAATGGGACAGAAAAGCTACATGAGTGGTGGACTGCATCCTTGCAGCCAAGGAGAGACCGGCTGGTTGAGGGTAGATTCTCGCATCTCGGGAGAGACTACTGATGAGAATGCCAACAAGACAGAAATGTAGTAAAAAGCTAGGTCAGTGAGACTTCTAAATGCTAAGAGGCACAAAAAAACATATGCAGAAAAGCTCATTAATCATAAAATACCCTCCTGTGCCTTGCATTGGGGATCCAAAATAAACACTGGAGTTTTGAACTCTTTTCAAGAAATTATACCAAATGACATGAATTCTGGATGTGTCCATGTTTGGGTTTCTAGGCAATAAGGCTTCAGTATAACTCTATTCCATGCCAGGTACTAGTTTTATAATGGAAGTCAGACCTCCTTGACATGTGATGGTGGGAGGTCTGAGATACTGCACATGACCAAATAAGCCTACTTCTCTGAAGACACTGTGGGATTCCCCCCCACACTTATATGAGAAGCAGCTGCTTCTTTTTGCTGGTGGTGTTGGTGTGTTTTTAATGTAAATGCATTTCCCCTTCTCCAGAAAATGGTCCCAGGGTATTGTGGCACCCTGACAGTAAGTCTTGCATGGCATCTTGCTTGAAAGGAAAAATGAATTTTTTTCCTGCAGAGAACTGAGGAGACCCCACAGCCAGGGTCCTCCCAGAGAAGAGGAGCAACACACTGCCAGAGGATAGCAGAGGCCAGGAGCTCAGAACTGACCTCAGAATTTCCCATCTTCTTACCTAATAACAATGCTACACTACCACAATACATCTCTTCAGGTTTGAGATGTAAAAACATGGTCCCTACAATTAGATGCTAAAGTAAGTTGTGGTGAATAATCTAAAAATTATGACCCAACTACATCAGATTTTTGGTAAACTGCTCAACAAGGACAGTTCAGGTCCAATTTTAAGGTACAACTGTCATATAAGGGTGCAAGAACAGTTTTCTCTCTCGCTTTTGCCATCAATGGAGACTCCATGTGGAAGGTCATTTTTGCTGAGGACCAAGTGACATTGCTGCAGACTAAGAAGAGTAAACAAAACTGGAGGATGGAGATCCTATTGTGTGTACATGCAGCAACTCCAGCTCAACACGTGTCCATCCTCCTCTGTCTCCTTGACCTCCTCTACTGGAATTCACTGACCCCTTACTTTTACCACTTATGAGAAACACAGCTAAATGACTAAGTTTGAAATGTCTTTGAAGAAAGTTGTCTTTTTTCTTTTTTATCTCTAACCTGAACATTTCATTGAGAAGGGTTTTACCAGATCACAGCATAGCTTAGGTTGGAAAAGACCTCTAAGATCATCAATTCCAAACACTAAACCAGCACTGAACAAGTCCAACACTAAATAATCATGCCCCCAAACGCCACAGATACATGTCTTTTAAATGCCTTAAGGGATGGAGCCCCCACTGCCCTGGGCAGCCTGTTCAATTCTTGATGACCTTTTCCATGAAGAAATTTTTCCAGTTATCCAATCTACACCTTCTCTGGTGCAATTTGAGGCCATTTCCTCTTGTTCTACTGCTTGTTACTTGGGAGAAGAGACTGACCCCCACCTCTCCACAATCTCCTTTCAAGTAGGTGTAAAGAGCAATAAGGTCCCTCCTGAGCCTCCAGGCTGAACAACTTCAGCTGCTCCTAAGATATGTATTTCAGACCAGCTTTGTTCACATCAGCCTTCTGTCGACACATTTCAGCCCCCCAACCAAGCCCTTCTTGTTGTGAGGGTCCCAAAACCAAACACAGTATTCAAGGTGTGGCCTTCCCAGTGCCAAGCACAGGGAGACAATCACTTCCCCAGACCTGCCATTAAAAGCTATTCTGATGCAGATGGATGCATAGTAAATGTTTGTAGAGAGGAGAGGGTAAGCCAGTAGCCTTGAGATGAAAACTTGGCAGTCCTCTGGAGAAGCCCCATGTGAATCCATACTTTCAGCTCAAGTTACCAGCTATAGATGACTGCAGAGCCATGAGATTTTGGCTTAGCCAAACAGGAATGCAGCTGCCCTACCTATTGCTTTACAGCAGCAGGTATGATGGTGACACAGTGTAACACAAGGCATGCCACAGTGCCACCAGAAGAGCAATGTGTGTGATGCTCTTCCCTCCAGCTGCTGCGTAAGGCACGGACCAGTGTCCTCCGACCAAAGAAGTGCAGTGCAAAGAGGTGGACAGGCTTTTCCTTTCCTTGCTGGAAACCAATCAGAACAATAACCACCTCACAAAGGGCACCACAAAACTTAGCATGCTCATTGCTGATGTCTGCAGTGCCACAGTTTTGGCTCCTAGTGCCTTGTCCATTCGTATTTCAGATCGGGCAAGGGGAATACCCTCATTTTAGTGACTAATTCCGTTATCATAACAGGCATGTTCTCTGTTCACCGTAAGCCTCCTTTGTATCTGATGAGTGCATCTGGGAAGAAAGGGAGTAAAGGGAGGAAGATATTCTGCATTTATGTTTCCATTAATTCAGCATGAGAAACAGATCAAATGTTCATTTATTCCGCGTTCCAGGACACTTCTTCCAGACACTATATATAGTTTCTCAGATACCAGCATCTCCCTCACCTACATATTCACACTAATCCATACAAAAATATGAGTCATTACACAAAGTTCCATCCAGAAGAGTAAGCCATTCATCCTTTGTGGGAGGAGAAGGAGAGGGGAAATTAAGAGCTGTTTCCAATTTAATTGGCAGACTTTACATTTTTGTTCTGCTTCCATTGGAAAGTGTGGTGCTAATTTTTCTGCCACAGCTTGCAACCATGGTGAGATCTCAATCTGCTTCATTTACATCTACCAGCAGGACTGCTAAAAAAATAAAATAAATCAGAACTGTATTTGCCATGCCTCTGGTCAGCATGCAAGTTCTATATGCTGAACTTCTGCTTGTGTTATTTCAGGGAGTCAAATGTTTTAAAGCTCCCTGAAACTGCTAAGCGCCTTTTTCAACTGCTCAAACCTTGGTGTGGTATTCTTGAGAGCACAATATCTTCTGAGCTCATTTTGAAAAAGAAAGAAAAGTACCATGGATTCACTCACAGTGCTCTGCAGCATACCCTTGACTTTAAGTTTTATACCATAAAGCACATTTATGCCCCACCCTGTCTTTTTACTGTACCTTCTAGTCAAAAACATGGTTTCCTGTAAGCAAGCAGCTCTTTTTTGGGCTAATTTTTAAGTGAGGTTACTTAGGAAGCAGCAAATTAGAACAGGTTTCTGTTCTGATAATTCCTACATTATCTACTTTGAAACAATTATGTCTTTCCCTTTCCAGTGTGACAGAGTACTGGACTTCGACTGTTTTCTCATTTTTACTCTTTGTATAATTCCTGATTTTTTTCTCAGATGCTTCTTGGCTTTGCATCTTTTTCTCTCTCATTTTCTAATCCAACAATTCCAGCCTGGCAGCTGCACATAACATTTATGACTATTTCAACTCAACCTCCCTCGTCTTGTTCCTTTTTGCAAACAGCCCTTAAATCACAGTCTTTGCCTCATGAGCAATTCAGGAGCCATTCCCACTGACTGTATTACCCGAGAGGTGTGAGTGTTCCATTGGTGCAGGGACCATCCATCACCCTGCAGCGTTGAGTCGGGTTAATTCCACAGGCGTTGCTGAGCTCCCAGGACCATCAGCAAGGTAGCACTGAGCAGAAAATCCTCTGGCAGAGGACTGGAACCTTCTACTTGAGCTGCTTCTGGAGCTCCTGCAGTGCTCAAGGAGGGACATTTGGGACACCTATCTATACATGGATTTTGGCAAGCGGATTGTAGGATTACAAAGAATGGCAACCTGAAGTCCAAAGGGGATAATACACAAAAGACACCAAATCTGCAGCCTTTCTGCAGGAGATAAGCTAAAGCCACACTGCCATGGGATTTTCAGCACCTTTTTCCAAATTAAATTAATTTTTTTCTGTGTGACTTTGGTAACGATTCACAGAGCTTGCTACGTCTTTGTGGAACATTAGATTTCCCTGCAGTTGCACCCTTTCAAAACATGTATCAAGCCTTAAGGCTTCTGCATCAACATACGTGGCTGTGTACAACAATTTCTAAAGTGTCAAACACACAGAAGAGAAATACTGTTGAGTCCTTCAGTAGCCACCTCAGTTGACAAGGAGACAGGATGTAGCACAAACATCAGAAAGACTGTTCTGCACCTCTGATACCTAATACCTACATTTGACAGTTCAGCTTGCTCAAGCTCCCCTGGAGCAGAGCATTTGGAGCTCCTGTCAACCAAGCTGATGCCAAATATTCCAGGTACCTTCATGGGAAAACCACATTTTTCTTCATAAAAAAAGAGGAGTACGTAAACTATATCCTGCTCCATGGCAGTACAGGACATGAAGAGAAAAAAAAAAAGAAAAAAATAAAAAAAAGGAATCACAGGCACTAAAGCAGCACAATCTGCTAAGAAAGAAGAATGTTACAACCAGCAAGGTGTGCATGTGTATGTCTGCTCCCTTCCATTTCCACCTCCTTCCCAACCTAGCACGTGCAATTTTATCCCGTGTAGCCTGCTGGGCTATAGCATTCCATCTGAAATGTAAGGGAATATGAGCCACATGCAATACATTCAACAAATATTCAAGGCATTAAGAGGCACCTGAACAGTTCAGGAAAATTACAAGCCCTCAAGTAAAGACTTCAAAATTAAAAGGAAACAAATCTGTACTTGCAACTGTTAACACCAAGCTTCTTGGGGTACGGCTGCAAAAAAAAGGCAACTCATCTACAGAGAGAGTGTTTCCTCACAGACTCCAGGTATTTAAGCTTTCTATTTCATTTTAAGGCTCTCCAACAGTTTGTGTTAGGCATTTAAAACTTACAAGCCATAAAATTATTTAGTCTCAAAAAGTGATCTTTGAAAGGCAAAAATGCATACTCTTAGCTGATGAGTAATCAGGAAAAATTTCTTTTCTCTTTTAAAAATGAAGTTATGCTTGCCCTATAAAAATTACGGAAACTTTTAAAGGCAGAAGATGCCATGGAGGGGAAAAAAAAAAAAAGAAAAAAGAAGAAATGCAACACTAGATAATTTTAAACACTTCGCATACCTAAAAAGGGCATATTAAACCACAACCTTAGTCATAAACCTCCAGTAAGTGCAAAGACAAAGTACCGCGGGTGCGACATGCAGCCGCTTGGCTGCCGGCGAGGAGCGGCTTCGAGTGCAAAACACACGCCAAAGGAAATGGGTGTCGTACCTCGCCTGCCTCCAGCATCTCCTCCTCCACCCCCACCTTCCCGACCACCTGTAGCACCCTCAGAGGAAGCAGACATGCTCCCACATACATTCCAGCTATGCTGTGCCAGCCGCACAGTACGCACGCAGCCAGCAGCACATGTGGGGAAGTACATGCATGGAGTACTGGCATCGGGTCTCCCTGCTATGATTAACCTCGTCTGCGGGCAAGCCGGAATTACTTTCTCATTTTTTAATTTAAAAAACAAACCAGAAAAGCAGCCCAAGGAGCAAAAGGGACCCCCTCCATCACATTCGTGCCCTTTCCCTTTCTCCCCCGCACGCACACCTACCCACACCTACATTGTGCTGGAAAAAGGCTGTAAGCATGGCATTACCACTATTGTGTCCTGGGTACAGGGAGCTGTGGTTTTGAGATTAAGCACCCAGTAAAGAAATTTTACCCTTTTGACCAGAATTTTCCATAAGCAATTGAACATTGGTTAGGAAAATAAAATAGAGAAATGTCTAAATTTCCTCTCATGCTCAGATGCGGCTATATGGTTGAGATCACTTCCCCGCGATGAGCTAAAATTAGGGCAAAAAGGACATACACCAAGTGCCTGAGAGAAGATGCCTGCAGAAGATGCCTGGCCATGGGGACCGTGCTACCGGGGACACTGGGAACTGGTGCCAGAGCAGCACCACCTGGTTTGGGGGCTCTCCTTGCTGGTGCCAGAAGGGCACCCTGAATCCACTAGCTTCAAATACACTGCTATAGGTATCTTTTCATCAGTGGTCAGTCTTAAAGGAAAAAAAAAAAAAAAAAGAAATCATGTGATATCACCACTGCCCTGAAAAACCCAGCAGCCACAGAGAAAGAAGTTTTACCCCTGTAAACCCCATAGAAGAAAGAAGCAGAAAAAAGATGCAGGGAAAGCAACTTGTTTTCCAAAGGTCCTCTGGAAACTCTTGGGGTGCTTTTCCTATTCTGCTGCAACGATCTTCTCTCTGAGCCATTTCACGTTTGCCAATACACTGGGGGAGGGACCCATGGGTGGGGAGGGAGTTAAAAATAAAAACAAACACTGAAAACTATTTGTAAACTGTTTCACCCCAGCGAACCCTTCAACTCGCGGTTTCTCTAACCGACTGCACAGCACACCTGCAGAGTGAGTCGGGGCAGGAGACACCCCTCCATAAATACCCGGGAGATCCCTCGCCTGGCTGCGCCTCCTCGGGCACCTCTCTGTGTGGGATGATGGCACCGGCTGCCCATCTTCCTGGGAATAGCCTGAACTTTACAGTCAAGTAACAAATGATAAGTGGGCAGGGGACAATACCAAATAAATATATATATATATATATATATTTCCTCAGAAAAAAAATGCCCTGAATATAATTTCAGCTTTGCAACAGTCAACACTGCCCTTATCTGGGTTTCAACACATACAAGATCTCAGGCACCTGGTCATCTCTCCTTCACCCCACCATTTCTGACTAGCCAAAGAAAGCAGCTGTGCCAGGTGTTACCAAGTACAGCTGTAAATCCTGCAGTCTCCTCTGCCCCATCCAGGTGACCTGCAACCTGAAGTGCCAAATCTGGCAATTAAGCGATCCCCCAAACCATGCAAGGTCCCATGAAAGCCAGATGCCCATCTCCTCCAGCATCAGGTCTGTGCTCCAGGTCTGTTGACCAACACTGACCACTGCACATCTGGAGCAAAATACTAGGAGCAAAGACATTCCTCACAGTTCTGGTTTACTCATAGTCCAACAAAAGGGCACTAATTCTCACCTCTGGGTGGACTCCTACTTTAAAGAAACAAACAAAAAACCACCAAGCAAATCCCAAGCCACCTTCAGGCGGTGAATCAGGCATTGCTTGAGTCACGCATGTACAGCATGAACCAAACTCAACTGAGAGCTGCACCACCGACCTCAGCCTTTGCTCTTCTCTGCCTGCCCACCCCCGCCACCCCCACCTCCACCCCAAAACTAGCAAGCAGACAAGCTTGTTCACAATCCTCTGAAGGTTTAAATCAGAAATCTGCAAGCAATGCTAGTGTGGGCATCGACATCCTGTGTGTGGTGGGGAGAGCATTAACACTGCTGATGCTGGGAAATGTGCAAGTAACCAGGACGGGCAAATCCCAAAGGCTGGCACTCAAATAAGCATCCCCAGTATGGCTGTTTGTCCAAAGCTTAACCAAACTATCCAAACTTGCTGATGTGCAAAGTTAAGACTGGAAGGGAAAACCTTTCAGAAGCCCTTATTCTTCACACTAGAACATAGCTACAGGATATTTTCAGTATTTACATGGAATGGAATTAGATTCTAGGAATCCAGTCTGGGAAAATGAAGTTCTTCTATCTTTTCCTCAAGACCAAATCATGTTTGTCTTATTTTGACAACAGCTGAGCACAACAGAGCTCTTCTATGGCCCCATCACACTGCAGACCCTACAACCAAAGGCTATTCTGTCCTCTCTGCCAGCTTTTGCATTGCTTGTTTACAGAAATGTGGCACTAGGAAAACCCTGAAACCACCTATACCAAAGGACAGTCAGAGAGAGGACAACTTCACTGCAAGAAACGGACTCCAAATCGTGGGGGAGGAAAACAGGCACTTGGGGAAGGAGAAAGGAAAAGTGGGGGGCCAAGCAAACCACTTTTGGCATTCGTGTTTACCACTGCCACCTTGCCCTACCCCCCTGCACACCCTCTCCAGAGCACTCAAGTGTCATCTGCACTTCAAATTCCTTTGCTGCAGAGTGCAGTAGTCAGCCATTTCATGTTATTTTAGAGCAGACTGTAAAGACTTGGTCCTATAAAGTTCTCCTGTGACATTACTGACCTTGTTGCTCTTTATGCTACTCCAGTTTCCATAAGAAAGAAAAAAGTAGTTAAATTCTCAAGTGATTCAATCAAGTACTGTGTTCATCTTCAGAAATAACTGGCATCACTTTGAGATCAAAATATCTACCCCACTTCTATAGAAAGACTTTATAGCTTTAAGTTCTATATAGATAACACTTCAACAGCACAATAATTTTTTCTCTACCGAAACTAATCACGAAAAGCACCAGAAATATTTGTAGCAGGCAGCTAATACCAATTACTACTTTCCTTGCAAGCTATTTTGACTAAATTAGCCTTGATAGCATCACAATTTGTTGATGTAGGAAACAATAGAAATTAACAAGCCACGGCAGTCAGGGCAGGGAAAGAGAACCATGGAGGCAGCATTTACCCCTTGAAAATAGGATTTGCGAAGAAAAACTAGAAGCATTACACTGACTACATAACATGTGGGTTGCTGTACAACAGAACTTGTGCATTGCATTTGTAACCTTGTGTTTGGCTTTAGTAACTGCGGCTAGACAAAACAACTGGACTGTAGCTGCACAACACCACATGGCAGACCTCACTTTGATCTTAGAAAACAGTAAAATATTTCTAGAGAAAGTTTGGAGATGATCTAAGTGATACTCACAGCTTTTTAAGCTTGGAATTTGCTGGTTGGTGCATAAAGCATTACTCACTTTCTGAACAAAGTGGAAAGTTAACACAAATTGGCAGATGACTAACTGTCCAAGAAAGAGATTACTGAATGAATCACTGACTCTACTTTTAGTCTAATAATAAGACAAATGAAGAGGACCAAGAAGGGGAAAAAGACAAACAAATAAATTTCCTTGCAAGTGTTTAAATTCGCATTGCCCATGATTTTCCAGCTATGACAAACTATGCATAGATTTCATAATTTACCATGAGTTTTACATTGGGGTTAGCTTACTGACATGTCTCATGATTATTTCACACCATCACTTAATTTGGATTTCTGTAAGAACTCTGCTCCACACTTTCCCTTGATACACATTTAATAAATTACAGGAACAAATTAAGGATTGGAAATGAAGTTAAATTGCCGAGTTGAGTCACAAGCACTTGGCAGGGTACAGATTCCACACACAGAAGTACCTCAGGCACAGCAGATACCTGAAGCTGACCTGAAGCAGAATTTAGAAGAAGGAGGACCTTCAAAGTTTCCTGACATTTTCATCTTTACTACTCAGGTTCTGGTGAAAAGTTTGCCTAATGCACAACCAGCATTCAGCTTTGCAGAAAATGACCCCAGGTGCTGCTCAAGAACAAAGGAAAGGGGCAGCAGTGCCGTCCCCCTCCCAAACAACAGCCATCCAGCTCTAGCAGCCTGGTGGAGTGAAGCTACAGACAGCAAATCTAGGAGATCTGTGTTTGCCCTCAGCAACCTGCCCACCCACTGCTCCCCCTGTCTTTCCCACATTAGCTCTGCTGCTCTTTGGACCTGTGGTCTTACTCATCAAATTGCCTATGAAAATTAGCCAGGGTAAATTGATGTGTACTAGGTTGAAAGGCTGAATCAGCTCAGCAAAGCACAAGCACATGGCCAAGCAGGACCTCTTACTCTCACCCAGTGGCACAAGGCACTACCAGCTCCTAATTTCACCCTCTTGTTTTGAAGGATGAAGTTAGACTCCCTCCCTCACCTGAGTAAATTCAAGTCACTTGGGTCATCTGCTGAACTTGTTACTCAGCATTGCTTGCCATCATCCCCAGAGTGATAAAAGGTTGCGAGAAGACCCAAGGGTTTTGGATTGCAGCCACATGGTTCAGAAAATTCTCCACAGTCACCAGGTTTGCTCATCTCCTCCTATGCAACAGATTTAAAATTCTCAAGAGCTCATCACATCTGGGAGATCGGTGACATGACCATGTTGCATGAGGTCAGAAGCCAGAATCAGGTAGGAATTAGAATAGTTATAGAATCACAGAATAGTTTGGGTTGGAACGACCTTCCGGATTATCTAGTTTCAAACCCCCTGTCATGGGCAGGGATGCCTTCCAGTGGACCAGGTTGCTCTAAGTTCCATCCAATTTGGCCTTGAATACTTCCAGATTTGGGGTATCCACAGCTTCTCTGGGCAACCTGTTCCAGTGCCTCACCATCCTCACAGTAAAGAATTTCTTTCCAATTTATAATTTAAACCTACCCTCTTTCAGTTATTTGAACATTTGCAGGAGATAGTACTTCTGCATTTTGTTAACATCGAAGACTCAATCAAATGAGTTCTGCTTTCCTCTAACTTTTTTTCAATTGTCCGTTGCAGACACAAGATGGAAATACATATTCCAAACCTGTCATGCCCTGGGAAGCAAGTTCCTACTGCCAAGCTATAGGTTAGGCTAGGCACAGGCTGCTACTGGTTTTCTGCAGAGCCACACATTGCCGGAGGAAGACAAGAACAATCTCCAGGAGATGGGGCCTGGTGCAGTGATGGTCAGTGCACTTTGGGGACCAGATGTCCCATGGCCAGCTCTAAGTCTTTTACCAAGCTGTAGTTTAATTTGATGCATTATCCAGGTTCTTGACAGACTCCACAGCAAACTTAACATGCACAGAACTAACCCTACACATCGGCTGACTAATTTCCTGCCAATTTAATTCTCAGGGCTGGCCCACTGTGGGAAGAGACAGGTGCCAGGGCAAGCAAAGGCAAGGAGGAGATGCTGAGCAGAATCACAGTCCCAAATTTCAGCAGCAACACTGTCAGCTGCCCTTCACAGGTCCAGCCTTCAGTGATTTTGGACACAAATCCCATTTCAGAGTCAGCAGAGCTCAAAACATCAATGAGGTTTAGACGCATTATTCATTTGCCATGATCCAACCTTCACGACACTTCTGTCGGCATGATTTTCTAAAGACAAGTCAGAATCAGAGTGCTGGACCTATGTCCTCTTGAACTCTGAATGACCACTGACATCTTATTTTGCAGTCTTTACCAACTACTCTTCTGTGAACTTCAAGAAGAATTGTCCCTAAAATCCTTTAAGTTGGAATTTGGCCTTTTATGCTATATCCATCTGAAAATAATAAAACCTGTCTTATTGTTGCCATGTAACAAACTATTGGATTTCCACATGTTGCAAAGTTTTATTTCCACAGGCTTCTGTGCCTCTATTTTCAGTGTACCTCTCCCAGTAAGAGGCTACAAGACAAAGATTCTCCATCACAGTCTGGTGACACAAGAAACTGACAAACACATCCAAGGTATTTCAGCACAACCCAAACCAACTACATAAATATATTTAAATATTTAGTGGTAAAAGATGCCTGCTGACAATGAGGGAGCTGGGATGAGTCTAGATTTTGAGAATCTGCCCCTGAACAGATTTTTTAAAAAGCACACTCTGCTTTTAGAACAGAATAAGAAGAAACGAAGAACCATCACATCCTTACAAGGAATTACTTTCTCTGTTGCTGCAATATTTATACTAGTAAGTTATCATGGAGGCTTCATAAATGTGGGAATTTTCACTCTAACAGCAAAGAAAATACTAGCTCTGCCTCATGTATAGTCTTTAAACCTTGTAACAACACAGGCCACTTGAAAACAAATAGCAACACTAAATATTAATGCAGCAGATCAGGAGACACTGACTGGACTACCATTAAAGGTACTACACCTTGAACAAAAGAATTAAAATTTGATATACTGTAACACCATGAAGGGCATGATCTGCTGACATGGAAACAAAATAACCTTGCATTCTACAAGGCACACCTTCAAAAAAAAAAAAAAAAAAGCAGGATGTGCTAGAGGTTGCTTCACTGCACTGAACACAGCGCAGAATCTTTACAAAAAGATAAAAGGATTTGAAAACTATTACTTTTTAAGAGAGAGAGAAATAAAATAATTTAAAAGATCACTTTCTGATTTGCACTTTTTTCAGTATCACTTTCAGTACTGGAAGATGTGCGCTTCCTTCCAGGTAGCGACAGACACATCCTACCGTTGTCAGTTATGTTTCAACTCCTATTTTCTGTTTACTTTCCTCTCCAGATCCCCTGACCCCCAGCTGAAACAGCAATACAGGTCACTCAGCAGTCTTACTGTCCCTCTCTTTACCAGATTGGAAAAGAGGTAGAGAACAGCAGCTCAGCAAGAGGAGGTAGTGTGCCAAGTCTTCCCCCACTCGACATAAATACATTATATTTTCCAGATGTGCATCTCTGACATCGAGGCTAAGCAATACTCTACGGTGAAATGCAAAATGCTGAGAAGGAGACAGGAGAGGGGAAGACTTTCGCACTGCAAGCAGTGGTATAAGTAGGTTTTCTTTGGATGGTACAAGATCACAGCAAATCACTAAATCTTCCGTAAGTTTAAAAAAAAAAAAATCTCAAAGTAATATTTTCCAACCTTTCACTAAGAGTAGGGGCCAAACCCACACGTTTTAAAGGTCTTCCACAGTTTTATTATTAGAAGTAGAAACCCTACTGATACTGATGAGTCATTTGTATTGGCGGAAACCAAGAACACCCATTTTCTTCATGTGTTATAAAGCTCTCAGTGTGGTTTTCTATTCATTACTGGTCAAAGTAGTTGACTAAAAACAAAACAAGTGACAAGAACTCACCTTGTTATTAAACCCTGCTCTACAGCAGCTGATTTTATTTATCACACTTTCAAAGACCGCTTATTTTTCACCCTATTCCACAAGAAGAAGAAAAATACACAAAAGACAGCTACAAATCTAAACTCCCTGACAGTAAATCCTGAACTGCAGATGGCTAATTCACTCCACTTCTGCAAAGGCTTTTGTGATCAGCTAAGAAAGAAAGAAGAAAGGAAAAAAAACCAACCCACAACAAGAAGATCAGTTAAAAATCATCAGTCAGCAGCAGCTATCATTTTAGGATCCTTATGAGTAATCAGAATAGAGTCTGTAAATAAAGAAGCAGTTGTACAAGAGCGTGAGCAGATGAAGGAATCCTTTCATGCTAGCAGCCAGTGATACTGCCACACAGGAGGTAAAAACCAGACTAAGAAATAGCAAAATTCTGAAAATTAAACACAGGTAAACCAGGTTTTTTAAAGTTTAATCAGAATTCCTTGCTGGCTTTAAAGAAGATTTCTACCATAAAAAGGGGTGGAGAGTAGGAGACTCCACAGCACAGCCTGCATTTGGAAAGGGAAAACACAATTCATAGGCTAGACTTGCCATACCCAAATTTAGAAAGATACTCAGAGGGATTTTTTGGTAACATCCCAGTCACAAAAAACCCCAACCAACCAACCCCAAAGTAAACCAAAAAAACAACACCAACCAAAAAAAAAGAAAAAAAAAGAAAGAAAGAAAGAAAGACAAAAAGTAAACCCCAGAGGTTTAGCCTGCTGAACATCAGTAGCGCCAGAATGCACTTGGAGCGCAACCTCTGCAGCGGCACAATGAACTTCCACTTTACCCTCCGCACCTAGAGGAATGGCAGCCTGGCAAAATGACAGTGTGTTTTGATGTTGCTGGGGAAGAAAACCACAGCAAAGCAGTGACCGGAGAACCGAAAATAACCTTTGAACAGCGGCTCGGCACTGCCGGTCTCTGCCCGCGCCTCCTATTGTGGATAGTTTATAGCCAGGGTAGCTCCAAGCTGCACCAGACACGTGAGTCAGCAAGAGCGGCTCGTAAGAAACTGCTGACATGTTCAATTGCTCTCACACACACCGAACACACCTACCCACTAAATAAAAAACAGCCTGCATGCAAATCGGGGTGAAGGAACACCTCCACACCTACAGTTCCTGTTTTCCTAGTTCAGGTTTAAATTTTAAAGCGATCAGTAAAGAAAGAAGGAAAAAAAAAAAAAAAAGAAAAAAAACCCCTCAGTGAATGTCAGCTATAATAAGTAGCTGTGATTAAGTCTCAAGGGTCATTTTGTTTATTTAAGCTGCTTTTCCTCTTTTCAAAAAACAAAATTGCTGCTCCACAGCCCAGAAGCCCTGTGTGGTGACAGGCAGCAAACAGTTCCTGTTTTTCTTAGTGGGGAGACTCCTCTTGAACCTGTGCACCAAACCCCATCTACCCATCACAGCCCAGCTGATTGTTTTCAACACTCAGGAAAAAAGGAAAAAAAAAAAAAAAAAGAAAAAAAAAGACAAAAAGGGAAAAAAAAAAGCTTCAGGCTTCTATTTCAATACCTTCTAGGGATGAACTGGAAATTCCCATGTCTTTTGTTCCTAATAGCTTTTCAAACATCTTGTTCAGTTGAGATAGCAGAGACAGTTGTATGCAAATGATAGGTCTTAGGAATAAATCTGGGAGGATCTGACCATCTTAGGTCACCTTTCAAACTAAAAAGAAGAAAAAGGCATAGCTCAGGTCCCCGTGCCTCTTGCCCCTGCAACCACCACCTCCTCCTTCTCCATTTCCTTTGAGGCACTGAATCCGAAATGCCCCAGCCGTCTCCGAGGGCAGGTTTCTACCAGCAGGTGTAAATAGCAAAGAGGGAGCAGACACGGAAGTCAGGGAGGGCCGAGAGGTTACACACAGAGGGGCTGCATGCCTGGCGGCCCCCTCACCCACACAGGAGCTGCAGTTCAGCCCCCACTGTACTAGGAGCTTTTACAGACAGTCTTTTTCAAGCTAAACGGGACCCATCTTTTGATCTGCTGAGATGCCAGTGCAGCACAGGTGGTGTTCTTCAGATTGTTGCTGTGGCTCCTTCTGCAGAAAGATCAATACAATCGAGCAGAGGAGTCTTCTGAGCCCAATTTTTGACAGATCAAAGTTCTGCCACACATGTAAACTTTTAGCATAAGGGTTTTCCTGAACTTATTCCCTTGTTCCTTTTTATTTGCCTGTTCTGAACACGTGGTTGCTCTTTGATCATTAGTTCTAGTAACTTAGAAGCTGCAAGTCCATCACTGGTCATAGAGGCATTTGTGTACATTCCTTTGCTTGCCTGCTTTAAAATTGTAATTCATAGTCTAAGAGCGGCATAGTATGCAGTGCTCTTTTCAATCCACTACAAAGATGTTTCTGCCTATCTGAAAAGCAAGAAGAGCACATTGCAACTCAGCTGGCTATATTCATACATTTTACATCTTCTTGATGTAAGCTTCAAATAATTGTAATATTCAGACAGCTGCCAAGGTTAGTATCTTTTGGCTGAATTTAAAGGAATGATGATCATTTTTTTTAACAACCTGAATTAGTACTTTGAGCACTATTCCGGAAATCCTGCAGGAGTTACTGGGAGTAGAACTCTACTGCCCATTCATCTACCACATCAAAATCATTTGGGCACCTACTCAAATATCAATAAAAAACTGCAGTATCAGAACAACACTCTCTACACATTCTCTTAAAGCATCTATAGTCCACAGGAACACTGAAAGCAGCAGGACTAACTCAGATTTAGAGAAAGCGTGAAGTTTAAATCTGAATTTTCTTCAACTCATCAATGGAATGATTAGTGTATTTCCCCTAACAGCTCAACTCAGAAAATGATGATATACAACTATCACACCCAAAATGAGCTGAGCTGAAAATTCAGACCCGAAGATGAAAGACAAAAGCATGCATGCCTTCAAATCTAAGTCAGACCTGTTCAACGCTACAGGTATGTTCTTAGTGTAAACTAAGAAGCCATTGAGAAAGTCTTCCTTTGAGTAAAAAGGCACATACATTTTGATTTGAATATATAAAACATGTTCATACCACCTAAATTAAAACCCCAAGAGACTCCTCACGTCACACAAAAAATGCTATTCAATTTTACCAACTGTTTATTACGTAAAAATGTGATTACAACTGAAAAGATTACTTCACATATATTAATGTTACACATATAATTTTTCAGCATAGTACCATAAACCTCTCTTCACTATGGTCTGAGAGGTCTCCTCTTTATCTGTGCATATGTGAAGCCCTACCCACGAAGGGTCATTGTGTGCCTGTGTGCGTCACAGGCACACAATGACAAAACATCTATTTCTATTCTTAAAGAAAAAAAAACACTTGATTTTTTTCCATAACACCTTTTTTTTCAGAAAACATGAAAGAAAATAACTAATTGGCAACCATACTGCAGCCTTATTAAGAAAAACAGCTATGGCACTTCAGAACTGAAAAATCAAGCAACGAAAGTTTTAAAATAAGCAAAGGCAAGCAACTTCAGCCACATATTCCACACTACACATCATCTCTACAGGGTTTTATTTTCAGGTCTCTTTGTCTATTATTATGCACTTGTAGAAAGAGATTTGTGAGATTTTATTATTTCATTGAGTATCTGAAGACTTTTACAATGTCAAAGATTTACCAAAATCTCCTCATAAACTCGGTTTTATGCCTAACTTTCCTTCCTGCCCAGCACAGAAGAGCAAACAGCCAATGTTTTGCTGCAAAATGAATGACTGAAAGGCAAGAGGAAAAGAGAGGAAGGCATCCCACCTGCATCACCAGAGCAATCTGCCAGCATGCACATTACCACCAACAGATGTTCCAGATGTACCTCTGGGTCAGAAAAAGACTAGGAATACCTGTCCTAGCACTGCTTCCCAGTGTGAGATACCTCAGCATAAACAATTGCTGTTGATTAACAACTCAGGATCTGTCGGCATGTGCATTAGTCATGTATTTGCTGCCTGCATCTTCCCCATCTACTCTCCACAATGGTAAAAGTTCAAAAAAATTTTAGCTGTTTAACCTCAAGTCTCACAGCAGAGTTGCCCAGGATTGCCCAGAAATGCACACTCTGCTTCTGTGGAACATTTATACAAAAGATACCTAAATATCTTGAGAACCACCCTCCCTGCAAAATCACTAGGGACCTTTCTTGTCCACTTGACAGCTGTGTACTGGCATACATCTGTTTGAGTGGTTCGCCCAGCGTTACAGAGGAAACTAACAAGAAAACTAGACCTATGATCCTGATTTTTCAGTTCGCTACTTTTCCAATTAGTCACGGCTTCCTTCCATTCCTTGCAGAGCACCTTCAGAACAGCCTTTGAAGCTGGAGGGTCAAACGCGAAAAGCGATGCTGAAAGCACAGGTTCAGTACACTGCAGGGAAGCACGACGCCGATCCATTTTGCTGCACAGCTGCCCAGATCCCAGTGACAGGGGGCAAGCGGGTGGACACAAAAGCCAACAAGGCTTTTAAAAGAGCAAGCCCACATGAGAGGTGGAATTTTATTTCTACTTGTCAGATGTAAAGCTCCTAGAACAGTGGTTTAAAGCTGTTGTCTATGGGGCTGTTGCAGCAAAAGTCTAATACACCACCTTATCGTTTTATTCTACCCATCTCATCTCAGCAATTACCTCAAAATTCAGTATTTACACACCTGAAAAAGTCAATTTACCCAAGCATCACCACCCTCCCCAAACTGCAGAGCATTCCACCAGCTACAGCAGAATCTCAGACAATTCCCAGCTCAAAAAAACCCCAACTTGTTTTCAGCTCGAGCCTCAGAAGAAAAAATTAAAATATGCACAAGTTTAGCGACAGTTCCAAAGTCTCTGAAAACGGGCTTTCATCACGAAAACACTGACACACGGCTTCAACTAGAGCAAACAGGAACGCTGTAATTTCCCAATCTTTCCAACATCTTAAGGAGTATTTTTAATCAGACGTCGTCCCTGCCTCACGTTTATTATTAAAGACTGAAACACGGGGTTTACTCCGGAGCCTCCGGGGCTTCAATAACAAGGGCACAATGATCTCACTGCAACTGAAGCGATTTAAGCAAGACACCCGCTGCATGACCAAAATAGCCCGCTCCACAAAAGGAGAGGCACGGTTTCACACTTAGCCTCTTTCATGACAGCCAGCGTCTCCGCGGCGCGCTGCCTTGGCCGCACGCTGCGCCTTAATGATCCCAGAAACTGTTACCGGAGTTCGCATCCCGAACCGAACCGACGGCACCAGGGGCACCGGGAGGCACGGCGGGACGCGCTGCCCGCCTGCCCCGGGAGGCTGCAGGTGGCCGCGGCGGGGCCGGGCAAGGCGCGGGGCCGGCGCTTGGCGGAGGGGCTGCCCGGGGCTCCCGGCCGTGCGGAGCGGCGCGGAGGGGAGCGGAGGGGAGCGGGAGAGCGCGCACGGACACACGCGCACTTGGGCGCCCGCCGAACACTCCCCGTTACGCAACGTGCGTATTTCCCACTTTAAGGAATAAGCACTAAGCGCGCCTGCACAGCCCGCGGAGCTCCGGGGGCGGGGGTGCAGCCCCCCGCCTGACCCCGCGCAACAGCTGCTGTTCCTGAGAGGAGGAGGAGGAGGAGGAGGAGGAGAAGGAGGGGAGAAACCACGCTGCCCCCCGCCCGGCCAGCCTCCCCCCAAACTTCGCCCCCCCCGCCCGTTCCCCTTCCCCAGCGGGGCTGCCGAGCCGCGGAACAGGCGCACTCACCTCGCCTCCGCGCAACTTTCGGGGGTCGCCCCTCTCGCTGCAGCCTGGGCGGGAGGTGGGGGAGGCAATGGGGCGGGGTGGAGTGGGCCCGGGGCTGGGGGGGCTGTTACGGCTGAGGAGGTTTGGGGAAGGGGGAGGTTGCTCTTGTTGTTGCTGCTGCTGTTGTTTCGGAAATTCTTATTAGTATTTCTCTGCGGTCAGAAACCTGCACCCTCCCCCCCCCAAATGAAAAAAAAAAAACCCGACCCAGGCGATCATCACATGGCGATTGCTTTGAACCAGCTGTTTCCAGAGCCAAAGTCTTGCGGAGAAAAATAAAGGGGGAAGGGAGGGAAGGAGGGGAGGGCTGGCAGGGGGGCCGGAGGAGGAGAGAAAGCCGCAGCGGAGGGAGGGCGGGCGGCGGGGGGGAGGGGGAGCAGCACCGCGGCGGCTGTGTCGCTGCCGGAGCGGCACCCGGGGCCGGCGGCGGTGGCAGCCCGACCGGTGGAGGCGGAGGAGAGAAGGCGGCGCTGCTGTGCTGTGCTGCTGCTGCCGCGGCCGCTGCTGCTGCCCGGCTCTGCCGCCCGCCCGCCGCCGCCTCCCGCGCCCTGGCCCAGCGCCGCCCCCGCCCCTCAATCGCTACATTGTTGACATTCGCAGGCTGACGTCACCCTCCCCGCCCCGCCGCGCGCTTCATTCACAACAACGCTACGCCAACGGCGCAGCGCCCGCCGCCGCGCCTACGCCCGCCTCGGCCCCTACGCACGGGCAGCGGCGTACGGCCGCTCCGCGACTAGCGGCGGCGGCGCCGCCGGCGCTCCGCCCGCCTCGCCCCTCCGCCAGCGGCCGGCGCATGCGCAGAGCGGGCTCGCTCGCTCCCTCCCGCGGCACTCTGTATGTGTGTGTGTGTGTGTGTGTGTGCGCGGGGGGGGGGGGGGGGGGGAGAGTGGGTGCGTGCGTGCGCGCGTGCCGCCGGACCCCGCGCCGGGGCTCGCGCCGGCGGCCGCGGGGGGCTCTGGGAGCCGTAGTCCGCCGCGAGGGGCAGCCATGGCGGCGGGGCCGGCCCGAGGGGGCCCCGCGGCGACGGCTGTGGCGGTGGGGAGGCACGGGGCAGGGTGTGACGGGCAGGGCAAAGAACACCCACCCCGGTCACCCCTGGCTGCCGGCGGGGCCGCCTCGGTGTTGATGTCTGCGTTATTTTGCGCGCTCCGCCCCCCGGAGAAACCTCATCCTACTTAGAGTGCCGACCGCAAGAGCCCAACAGTCATGAGTCAGCCGTGCCGAACACCGCACGGGGAGATGAGCGCTCCCGGGACAGAAAACAAAAACAAAACCCCGACAAGTGTTCCCGGCGCGGGAGCGCTGATTGTTCTTCGCCTCCTCTCGGGGGTGTGTGTGTGTGTCTGTGTGTGTGTGTAAAGCGCCCGATTCCGAGCCCTTTTCCCACCCCAAGGCTTGGCGCCATGGTTCCTTTCGCCAAGTGGAAAGCTGTGATTCCTGCGAATTATCCTGGTGCCGGCAGCCAGTGCTTCTGAGCGAGACCCCAAATGTCAATGGACGTGAAACGCAGTTGGGAGAGCAGGAAAATGAATAAGCCGCATTCTGCAAGCCCGAGTTACTCAGCCGAGCTCGGACAGAAACACATAAAGATGAAAGACAGCTGATAAAAAGGAAAGTTGGAGAATAAATGATTCACAATAGGGGCCGTGAGTGAGATTATCTCTGGAGACATCTCTAATTAAAGGGCGTTGGATAACTAGAGGGTTGCATTTTCCTGGGTCAGTGGTCTTGAAAAAGAAATTGCAGTTGCAGTAAATGTCAATAAAGAATGATGGTGACCTACTGCTAACAAAAGCACGTTCAGTAATTAACGTGCATGTTTGTTATTTTTTCTGCGTTTGTCAGTTTTCATTGTACATTTTCATCCTCTGTTTCCCCTTTCACTACAGCCAGATGATATGCTGTGTTTTCTGTATCTTTTAGAGAGGAGTGAGCTATTCCAGTGAAATTTTCTCAATGATTTCTTCTCCTGAAATTGCAGCAGCTTCATCAGGCTACCTGGGTTTTCAAAGTCTGCTAAATTACAGAAAACTATGTTGTCAACCTAGGTTCAACTCTTTGTATATCAGGGCAAGTATATAGTCGCTTTTCCAAAACGTGATCCTTCCCAGTTTGCATTTTGCACTATAGTCCGCTTGAGTAAAGTGGAAAGCCTTTAGTTCCTTATAGCATTTTGCCCCTACTTTTCCTAGCTACATGTGGCTGCAGAACAGCACCCCGGTGGAGATTTTGACTCATAAACTTCACTTTCTCTTTCCAAATAATGTTCATATAAAGCCTTGCTCACCAGTGCAATTTAGGTTCTGGTTCTGCAGACATATATGGTGTTAAGCACACGAAAAAAGTCCCACAGGGTGTAAGGAGACTCATCATGTTTATACACTGGTAGGGCTGAGTCTTCGTGTTGCCTTGTTTTTCCCTGAGACACAAAAATAATTTTGTATTGGCATGAGAGATAAAAATGCTATAATGAGAAGGACAGAGAGATAAAAATAAGCCATGCATCATTTGTAATGCTTTAGTTAGCACGCTACGTGCTCGTTATGCCACTGCATTCAAAGTGCACGTATTCTGTTGTTTACAGCACACTCCAGGAGATACGGCTCCAGGTAGTCAAAGCCGTCCAAATTGAGAACTCAATAAAGCACGCTGTGTACGCTCTGCCCATAGCACAATAATTGCCATTTACCTTACTGGCTGATGTTTTAAAATGAATGCTACTATTTGCCTAAAAGGAAGAGTAATGTGAAAATGTCCATTTTAGATTTTATTATTCAATTTACGCTGTGATAAAATTTGTAGTGGCTTCAGTGTGAATCAGGTCGCGCTTGTGCAGGACAGAGATATTGGCACAGAGTGAAAGAAGGTAGAGCTAAGCAGGGACTCTGCACAGAGGCTTTTTGAAAACTCACCAAGTAGCTCTATGCAGCTTTTGGTACCTAAATGCTTTTAATCATTTTGTGATCAGCTCATAATGCAAGACAGAATTCACATTCCTGTATGTCACTCAGATGATGATTTTGTTGTGGTTGTTGTACCTCTATATAACACTAGAAAACTGGGAAAAACTGACAGAGTTGATTTCCGAATATGGAAGGAATATTATACTAACCAAATGAAGCCTACTGTTTAAAAATGCTATTTTTGTATCACATATTTTGCATTTTAATGCCTTGGCTTCCCAATTCATTTCCAAACTGCTTATATTCCAGCAACAAATCTATGTATTCCAGCAAAAAATCTGATCCTGTTTCCATTGCAGTCAACTATCTTCATGCCTAAATTTTTGTATATATAACTATTTCTGGACCATTTTTCTTGCAGTGAAGCCAAACATATATTCCAGACAAATATGAATTATTTGAAGAGGCATCATGTATGGTCTCTCAAAACAATCCCCAAATTGTCAAGCAAAGACAACAAAATAAGGTAAGAATGAATGTGAAGAGGTACAATTTAGAAGTTGACCCAAGAATAGTTAAAGGATGACTTGCCATGAATGCTGCAACGCATCCTCGAGAAAAGGCTGCGTCCACACATTCAACAACATGCATTGGCTCAGTACTATGGACAAATATACTGGTTGTGTGTTACCTTTGCTAAGATATTAATTAGGTGGTTTCTCCACACTGCCATGACTTCATCTCTTTGGAGAGGACTGCCTGGTTGAGCTTATGGCACTTGACCTACTTTTCAGTGGTTCCTTTTTGGATAACACAAAACTTTCCAGAGTAGCTGAATTATGAATATATATTTCAATCATATTTCATATGTAAATTTAAAAGATTTTAAAGTGAATCCAATATTGTAAAACATGTCCCAACATCCCTTTCTGAGATCTCATTTGCATATCAATCTCGTTACTTGAATAGTCTTAATAGTGCCACTTGTTGGAGAGCTCTGTGTATTGCAAGGTATTTCAGTCACGTATTTATAAAAACAAATGGCTTTTTCCTAGTGAGAGGCAATTCCTAATTTAAAGTGCTACGGGAAGACAAGTACTGCAGTCTTGGCTTCAACCACGCTGACTCAAAGACTATGAATGAGCAACACGTTAGTGGATCTTGTGCAATTTGATCTTTACAATGGAAATGAAGGAGTGAAAAGGGAAAAATAAGGACAAATTTTGCAGGTTTTAATTCAGGAAGTTGTCATTTCCTTCTGAAGTACATTTTGCCCTGCAGCATTTGGGTTGAAAAATACCAGTTTTCCTGGGTAAGCCCTGGTCCTGTGCAGAGATCTAAGTCATTATTGGTAATTATGCACATATTCTCCTGGGTTGCGCAGGTAGAATTAATGACATTGCATCATTTTCTTTGCCGTGATTAAGAAATTCACAGTTGATTACTGATTATACTACAGGCACCATATGTCTTTTCACAAGCAGAGCCTAACACACCCCAGGTACATTACGTTTCCTGGAGCACTGACAGTACTAACAGCACACCCTGAGTCAGTGGCGGTGACAGCTACGAAGGAGACATTGTCATGGTGCGCGGTATCAAAGATCCACAATGTAGTGTCTCCGGAGCGTGGCTTGACATCACATCAAAAGCTCCACAAAGGAACATTTGTCATGCACAGAGCTTCAGATCCCTGGCATGGTATTTTGAGGTTGTGGTGGGATATAATATTGGAAATATATTGAAGTACCAATGAAGCACTGTTGCTGGGACTAAAATTATAGTGTCAGGAAGCAAGGTAGGAAAACATGGCAGGCACTGACCTTTAAAAAAATTGATGCAGATAACATAATAAAAAGGGAATATAAGGAACTCTATGTACGGCAAGAAACAAAAGGCCAGGAATCATTAAGGTTTGCACAGTATGTCCAAAAACTGTTCTGTGTTCACTAAGTGGATTCTCTGGTTTTTGTCTTAAAAAAAAAAAAAAAGAAAAAAAGTAAACTGTTCACGTCACCTGCTTGCTGGGATCACCCGACTTAAGTTTGACATAGTTTAATTTGGCAAAACTAATTGCGACACCTATGCTAGACAGGTAGGATGAATGAGCTAAAGATTATTTTTTCCAATGGTTTTACAGGAGATCAGAATTTGTCGGCCCCAAAGCAAACACAGTCCTAGCAGCCTGCTGGTGCTTTGAAGTTCAGTGCTGTGAAAAGCAGCGCAAATGCAGCCCACAGCAAGTCCTGGAGATGGCTAGCCAGGTTAAGTCTTTGTCCTTCCTCATTTTGTTTTAAATCAGTGCCATCTGCTGAGAATTTCCTCAGCTCTATTACTGCTTTCAGCTTTTTTTTACTTAGTGTGCTCATTATTATTTACAAATTGTGAGTTACATTTTAGAATTTGCATTTAGAGTGGTATTTAAAAATATAATATAAAACTTATTTTTTTTAAGAGTTCTAAAGGTCAATTCTGTCAAATTCCATGATTTTGCAGGTCAGGATGATCCCAGAGTCTGCTTCTAAAAGCAAGGACATTTGAAATGACATACTTAAATCTCGGTTCACACGTTCTCCTATCACTAAGAATCAGCACAGTCAAATTGTTTGAGAGCAGTTGTGGACAAAACCTTGTTTTAGTTCTGCTTGCTCAAAAGCCTTGTAATCCATTTTTTCAACAGCACTTGGTCTTTATAATTATTGTATTAAGAGTATAGACATTTGGCAGAAATTAAGCCCTCTTGCTCTCCAGCTAGCCCTGAGATCAGAGGCGCTAGGTGTGGCTGAGTTTAATTTCTGATTAGAACCAGTTTGACACTGTAAATCCAGTTGCTTTCATTAAGGTCCCAGGTGCACAAATAGTTTGGGTTACACTGTTAGTCTGGTCTCCTTCACAATAAGATTCACAAATGGTGCAGTGTGCCAATTCAGCACTGTCGGGTTCAATAGAAACTTTCACAAACACGGTTTGTTTTTTTTTTTACAAATAGTACTGTTTATTGGAGCTACGTGTTATGGGTTCTTCCTAGATTGCTGGTGATAAGTTCACTACACCTGCAAAATACTAGCATGTAGCACTATGTGTGAGCATTCCCAGGTATACTCCGATGCAGTCAGAAGTACAAATCTTACCAAAAATGCATCCCTGGCTTTGGGGAAAAGGGAGGAGAAAGCCCATTGACTTGTCTGCAATGTGAGGGATTTCAAATGCCAGTTTCCACTTTGGGGGAGAAGTGGAGGTAGTAAAATATCCTGTTACTGCTGTCATAATTGGGGGAGGAGGGCAGCCACTTCAAATGTAAATGGACAGTTACAAAGAGAGAGGGTGCAAAGACTCTGGGTCCTGTGCAAGGCCAGCACAGAGCCGTGACACCTCGGTACCACTCCCTCTTCCACTTGGCCAATTGATAAGGGTCATCTGTCCTCCTGATAGGTTATTCCCCCATCAGCAGACCATCATGTCCATGGTAATTCCTTCACCACTGTCTCATGGAATTCCCTTCACCGTATCAGTTATGGCATAGCTCATGGCTGTAGGCCTCATTCCTAACCCCGTTATCCAGAAAAGTGAAAATATCTGCAGCAAACTGTGAGACAAGGCAAAACATCTGCTTTGTCCAGGCTGTCCTGCTGCAAATCAAGGGATGCACAAGAGGATTAGAAAAACACTTCTTTCTCTTGAACAGTGCCGAGGGAGGGAAAACATCTGGGGCTGGAGAACAAAGAGGGCACACAGAGGTTAATCTAGATATGACAGAGTGGTGTTTGTGTTCTAGATATTAAATGTCAGGCTGGAGACTTTTTTCCATTCAAGAGCTCAGAGACATTTCTGAGCAGTCTAGGTCGCAGTTCTGACATGTCACAGGACACCAGTTATTTCGCAAGATTTAATTCAAAGTCATGATTTTGGGAAAACACAGAGGATAGGTAAGAAGAAAAGCACCGTTCTGTGGAGAGAAATTGCTGTTTCTAAGGACTCTTGTACTCTACATAGTCTTCAACATCAATGAGAGTTTATACACATGAGCCAATGGCTGACTAGACTTAAATCCACTTATTAAGAGTAAAAGCCTAGAGGTAATTATTACTCACAGAGGTACTGAGTTGGTAACAGTTGCGACCTTCTAGCACCCATGATTCTGCTTTCAGTGCATACTGTAACAGGGGCTTTTTCTTTCTTTCCTGGATGGGCTGTGCAGCCACAGCAGAGGATGTCTTCAGAAGTGGCAGTTCTGGTGGGATGTCTGACTGGATGCCTGGCTGCCTCTTGTGCCTCTGGCACTGTCTCTCTCGGTCTCTCTCCATCTGGGCTGCTGTCGTGGTGGCTGTGTGCTCTCTTTGCCTCTGCTGGAGAAGGAATACTGAGCACGCTGCTGCTGGAGAGGTGTTTCTGGTGATGAGTCATGCAGGATGTAGCAGATGGAGCCATGGAGACAATGCAGTGCTGGTGTGACTGGGAGAGAAGCCTGGAGCACTGGGGTGGGCAGTGGAGATGGAGGGGAGGACAAAGCAGAATGCAAAGCCACCAGCTTTGTCAGAGCCCAGCAGCAGTAGACATTACTGTGTCCTTCAGAGGGAGGGGTGGGAAGTGACACACAGCAACACTTGGGAATGTAAAATTTAAAAGGCAAGTCTGATCGTCATGTAGTTTAATAATAATGTGTGCTTCATGAAGCTGAAACATGACTGGAGCATAAGAAGGCTTGTGGAGGTTGGGATGACTTCTGGGTGAGCAGAGACTGGAGAAGGACTGGTGGGAGTGCTGGGGGCGAACATGGAGGATGCAGATGTACTGGCACTCAGCGGGCACACACTGGCCCTACTGGCATGGTGCCTCCCGCTGCTTCTGATGGCCTTAGAGAAGCCGTTGGAGTATTTTGGACTTGTTCTGAGAGGCTATGGGGGGGTTCTGAGAGGCTATGGGGGGGTTGGAGTGCTTCAGTGCTACACTGACGGCTTTGGCTTTTGCAGGGTAGTTCATTTTGCTTTTAGCTTTAATACTAACCAAAGACTTTTGACCCCAGTGAAACTGTGGGTGTCCACTGACATATGTAATTATCTGTTTGATTAATTTACTTTTCACATTCATTTATTTTGCTTTTATCAAGAAGGTACCTTAAGCAAGGACCAGGACAGAAAATATATTTCTGTAAGGATGAAGATGGCTCTTTCCACGCAGAGGGATTTATAAGCTGCATTCAACTGTTTTTTGATTAATAGATAGTATTGCTGAAGTGTTAACACTTAAGGTAGAAGTCAAGTCTCTGTTATTTTTCTGTCTTAGAGGTGAAAGCAGAGTGTGTTGGCTTGCAGCATGTGGTGTTTTTTGGGATTTTTTTTGGTAGCTGCAGCAAATAATTGTGACCCCTGATTACGGGAGTGATTTGAAACTGCTCTTTGCTATGTTAACTTGAAGTTGTGAACTACAAAGGTTTGCAGCGAATAGCTTATGAATAGAAAAGGGACTCTGTTGGAACTCGCTATTATGTTTGAAGTTGGTAGAAACTAGAGATTGAAAAGACCCGCTGGTTCACTGAATTAATTCATTGCACATGCAAGACAGAAACTCCTGGCACACTGATATCCTTCCTATGTTTCTCAGGAAAAAGAAAACATGTTGAGATGTTTCTGGACAAAATGCTTTGACACAAGGCAATCCATTAGGATGTCTACATTTTGACCCAGTCTGCCATCTAGTTAATTTTTACATTAAATTTTCAATGTCAGTTGCAGAATGACTAAAAAAAAAAAAGCTTCATGTAGAAGAATGATGATTTATTATGTATTTCTCTTTCTCGCAATGAAAGGAAATGCTATTCTGTAGCTGTTTCTGTTCTAGTTTTCTCTGAAGAATTGTCAGTTTAATCTAAATGTAGATGTTGTGAAAACATACATGAAACACGAGGCTGATAATGTTTTTATTTTTGTTGGTTTTTTTTTTAATATAAGTCAGAACATTTTTTAATAACTGGCAACCCGTGAGTTTTGAAATCCAGTAAGGATACAGTAAAATCTTCTAAGCAGTAAGGAAACAAACTATTGGTGATATTTGGTGATTATGCCAAGCAAAAAGAAAAAATTAAACAAAGGCTGTAAAGAGTGATGAGCAAATTCCATGTGAAGAAATGTGACTTGTCTAATAATTGAACTTAATTTAATTTAACTAGACATGTAGGCCAAGAAACATTTTCCTTGTTTCTTTTTTTTTTAATGGACTTTCATAGGATGTTGATAGAATTCCTCAAAGGAATAGACTTTCTAGCTTCAATTTGCTTATGGTACAGCCTACTTTTGTCTTTAGCTTATGAAATTTGGTCTATTTTGTCATGACTACTTTCTTTGTTAAAAGGTAAAATGCACATTGGGCAAGTGTTCTATGGCAATTTGCATAAAAAGTGATGACAAAGAGCAATTAATTCCTCATTATTATGCAGTGAAATGCTACTTTGCTCCTAAGTGACTGTAGAGGAAGGTTTCTTCCCTGCGTGTAAATCTGTTGCGGCATTGTTCTAAAAATAGTACTTAAGAGCCCTCTGCACTCTTTATAAATCAGGGTCTTTGACACTCCAGTCAGTTCTCCACAGAGAGATTTTTCTCACACATGCTGAACACTACAAGTATTGCCCCAAATATTCATCACTATAATAAGCATCAGAATTTTGTTAGATAAGGCAAGATAGAGTAATTTAGTATTTTGTCAAATTAGATCTCTATCCTTTTTATCTGGAGATCAGTATTCAAAGTACACTCAGATCACACACAAATAGAAACATATTCCTACCACACACAGTTAGTCTGTACAGAACAAAGACTCAAGATATCATTTTCTATGAAGGCTTGATTCTGAGTACAGATTTCATTACCAGCTCACCATAGGATAATGAAATTCCTTCGGGGCAAAGATGAGGTACATCAAAGAGGCAGCATGGAGAGGCAGACTTTGTTAGTGCATGCTCTGTCACCTGCATTACTGGTCCTTGCCTGCCTTTAATTTGTAAGGAAATGCTAGTAATTCAAACCCCTTTATTGGAGCAACTTATATTTATATATGTATGCATAAAAGTATGTGTATACACACACACAGAGAAATATGTATTTTTTGACATACAAAACCTTCTGGAAGTTGTTTGGCTTTGCAACTGAAATGGAAAATGGAAAATAATTAATTTCTTGCTAGCAAAAAATTGCCCATTCAGGTCTTAAAAGCATCTTTGTATTTATTAAATAAATGCTGTCTGCACCATGTAGATAAATAACCCTTCCTGCAACTTTGCCTTTTTATTTCTCTAGCAATTCAGAGTGACTTTAGTGCCTATGGAAATGAGAGGACAATGTTCGGCAAGACTAGGAGCTGCTGAAGACATGAATCACTAAAGCTTTCCCACAAAGCTTTGCCAATATGGGAACAAAAGGATTACCCTACAGAAACACATCACGGGTCTATCTAGTCCAGCATCCCGCCTCTGGCAGCGGCCAGTAACTGATGCTTCAGAGCAAATCAAAACCACAGCAAGCACCTAGCTAATTATGAGATGCTATGCGTAGAGGGAAAAAAAAAAAAGGTTGATCCTGACTCACAAGAGAGCAGTTTATGCCCTGAAGCGTGAGGTTTGATTTCCCTTGTATCCGTTTGCTTAACTCACACAGTTGCAAATACTATTTATGCTTAAAAGAGTTTCTAATCCTCTCTTGGATTCTAATCAACAATCTGCCTCAATAACCTGAGAGTTACCCGGAAGTTCTCGGGGCCGAGCACACACTGCGTGAAAGCTTTGTGCTTTGCTAGTTTAGGGAAAGTTTTCCAGCCTTGGCCTAACACCCACTGCCCGAGGATCAGACCTAATTGTCTAGATAAAAAATACCCAAGCTACCACTCCCTTCCCCTTGAGCCCTGCCTAACTGAAGCAGTTAATTCTTTCCCAGCCCCCACTTGCGAAACGATTGCTTTGGAGAGATTTCTTTTGTTGGCACTGGGCAGTGGCTCTCCCTTTCTATCCTTCTAGGAGGTTTGGACAGGTTCCTCTCTGTGTCTCACCTCTGTATGTGAGAGGTCTGCCAGCAGTCAGAGGATGCTGCCTGGCCACGCTGCCTCTCTCCCACTGTCTCAAAGGAGAGGGCAGTGGCAGGCAGAGGAACAGGGCATAGGAAAGGTTCACAGAGGGCAGCAGTGGTGCCAGCTTCTTTCTGCCCTTTCAGTATTTCCTCATGAAATAGTAGGAGTTCCGCTTGGGCTCCTCTGTGTAAACACACAGTGCCTCTGAGACTCCCTCTCCTTCCCAGCTTAGTCCAGATTTTCTTCTCTCCTGGGCAAGAATGCAAGAAATGCTTTCAAATAATTCTTTGATGACCTTGCATGACCTTGAGCATCATTGCAGTGTGATCCTGGCTCCATTACATCAGAGTGATAATCCTCTCTGCACTCTCTCCATTGCATGTGGTTTTCTTCTATGTACATCGCAAAATGGTTATTCAAATCCAGCACATGGACCTTAACAGCAATCTCAGAAGGTAAAGGAGATCAAAAAAGGCTTAACTACTCCCCATGGGGCCTAAGTGCTCAAGCCTAAAGGTGTGACCCTGAGCTCCTGAACAGAGAGGTGCCTCCTAAACAAAGAAGTGCCCAGACTCTGCAGGTTTTCATCCCAAAGTTTTGCCTTTACAGCCTGAGGCTGTCATTGCTGCACAGGTGAAGACCTCAGTTTTGAGGTGGCCAGCAGACTGGTGCCTAAGGGGATGCTTCTGAGACAGCTCCAAACAGTTCTCATGGTGCTACTCTCATGACATCCTCACCTCTGGCTGTGTTTTCCCATCCCTCACCCGCTACTTGCCCCTAAGTCAGGCACTGGTGTTACAGTATGCCAGTTTGGGACCTCAAGTGGCTGCACATTTCTTTGCAGAATTAGTTTTCTGCCAGCCTAACCTTCTGAACGAGCTGACAGGAGATAGATAAGACCAGGACACGCAAAGGGAGGAGAGGGAGTGAGAGGCTGGGGACAGGGCAGAGCACCCCACATCGATGTGAATCCACTGCCTCGAGAGTCCAGCAAAGAGGCATCCCTGCCCCAGCCTGGCACCCCACAAGAGGATGATCTGCCTGCTTGATGCTCCCCAGCATGGAGGCTCCCCAGCATCTGACCAAGGGCACAGACGGCAGCACTTCTGTGTTTTAGCGAGGCACAGTGCTGTGAGTCCAAGGAGAGGGGCAGGTTGGTGCGGCGGGGAAGGGAGGAGGGGAGGGGACATGGGGTTCATGTAGTGGGCTCAGACAGTGAAGAAAAAATGATGGATCTGCTGGCCCATTGCATGCTTGGAATGGGGAACTCTTGAGCCTTGTGTGCCCCTTCCATGCGAGGCAGAGACACTGGGCGAGTTGGGAGTGCAGCAAGGGCTGGGAGCAAGCTGCCTGCATGAGCAGTGGGGGTGGGCATATGTGTATTTTGCTGGCTAATGTCCATTTTCCTTCATGTCTTCTCCATAGCTAAAGTCAGCCATGCTTCTGTTTCCACCAGCTTTCCCCAGGATCTCTTCAGCTGCTGCTTCAGCTATGGCAAACAGAACAAAACCCAAACCAGAGCCCTTGTTCAGCAATGATCTCCACACAGAAGAAGCAGCCTGCCAAATAGAGAGGTCTGAAACTGCCTGCAGTGTGTTGGTCTGTTTACCTAGCATGGCTCATGCTATTTTATTTGGTTAAGTGTAATTACGTGCATCCTGGGAGAGGTGGGAGGAATGCCTTCTGCAACCTGTACTGAATTTTTCTGAAACCACGATGTGGAGAGAATACCATTTCATGTCAAGAAACTTATTTCACCTAGGAGCATGTTATTTTGTATTCCTCAGACTACATTTTACATGCCTGGGGTGTATACGTGTGATCTACTGAAACCACTCACCATCTTCCATAATTTATGCTGCTCTTCAGTCTTAGCAGCATGCATAAACTTCAGTGACACTTTGTCATTCCTCTCTAAATCATTTTGAAAAATCATTTGAGGAACAGCACCAGATCCATGGTGTTCTGTGTTTCTCCTGCTTCACTTTCCAGACCAGGTTCTGATGTGGCAGGATGACACAGCAGAAGAAAAATCACAGCCAGGAAGGTGTGAAATCTTGTCCCAATAGTAAGAAATTGGAATGCATAACATGGTACCATGAACTTTGGCATAGCTATTCAACCTAGCAATGTCATCCCAGGGGTGGCGAAGGCAAGGAGAATCCAGCTGAAAGAAAACGCTCCCCTTTTTCTTCAGGCAATCTCTTCATAAAACTTCACAATGAACAAATAAACATAATGGAAAAGGGAAGATGTGAGGGGTAACCTTTAAGACACTAGGGGTGTAGCATTCACTATTGTCTCATAGGACTGTACCAAGATTATTTGTTTCCTATTGCTTAATCTGTTCATAATGCAGTGTACTAATCTACAGTTTGTCATTTGACCCACTGCTCTGCCAGCAGTGCTGGAGCTCTGTCAAAGGATTTTGAGAACCTGCTGACACTTTCTGCTTCCTTAATTTAATGGGACTCTTTTGCAGGTTTGAGGGAGAGAGCAGCAGCTCACCTGGCCTGATCCTGTACCCCAAAGTAACAATGTCTGTGGTTGCACATAGTGAGCATCCTCGGTGCTGGGGTTGACGCTGCCTACGTTCCTTTCTGTCTCATATTTTGGAAGAGAGAAATTCTTTTGTCTTGGAAAACACCATTGTTTTTGCACATGGCATGCTCTTGCCAGTCTCTCTGTTCTGAAGTTTAGCTTCTGAACACTCCTGAATTCTTTTAACTTCATCACCTTAGGTTTTCTTAACTTGCTCCAGTACCTCTTCTTCAGAAATATTTATCTTCATAATAGCACAATCATCATTTCAATAAATTTCAAAATCCCCCACTACAGTGAGAACAAATGTAAATAATAAATTCAGCTTCTTGAAAATGTCTTAATCCTTGTTAATTGTGTCCTTAATTCCGTAATGACCCGGAGGGCTTACAGAGACATACATGCAGCTTTATTTTTGTTTAGTCTATTTGAATAATTATGTATTGTTTATCTTATTATCTTTGGTTGTTTGCTCCCTCTCCTCACTCTGAATTATTGTCTATTTACAGTTTACTTGTGCTGAGCTGGTTCAGTCAGAATTTCTAACATGTCTATGTGAAAGCTCCCCCAGCGCTGTCCTGGGGCCAATGTCTCTGAAGTTCACAGCACCACACTCTTCTACTACAGCAGCTCCTGTCTTGAAAGAGCCTTTAAGGCTCTGAAATTTTTTATAAAGGTTTGTGTGCCTCAGTTCAGTGTGAAAAAGAAGTACAATGGGATGTTTCAGTGAGGCATTTGATTTTTTAAATATTGTTATAATTAACAATGATATTAGCCAGAAGAGCAACTTTAACTTAAGGTTGTCAGATACTTACCTCCTGTCAGCTGCTTATGAATCCCTCATTTTAACCATTGCAAGTGGTTTCTTCTAGGCTCTGTGTCAATTTCATCTATTAAAACTGACTTTTTTTTTGAGGAGTGAGCATTTTTGGAAGTGAGGTGGGCCAGGAGGTGAGGGAGGAAATGAGAGTGGAGCTGAATGAGGAGCTGGTAGGAAACTCGGAGACTACCTGACCCAAGGACCATGGCTGAAACACAGCACTTACACACACCCACCTCTCTTGGCTGCCTGTGGGGGTGATTTACAGTACTGCCCTCTTGGAGCTTGTGATTTGTACAAATGAGGCCCAGGATAGGACCACAAACTTAATTTGTATGTCTGATGTAAACTAGCAGTGAGGCAAACCTGTAAAGATGCACAGCTAGTTCACTACCTTACCCAGACTCTAATTCCAAGTAATTTTCATTTTTACTTATCATTGAGAAGGTCACGAGAGAAAAACTTTTGACTGAGTAATCTTTGCTTTCTTTTTACAGCTTTGGCACAAAATGGATTAATTAAAAAGGAGAGGAAAATAATCTCTTCCTTTCTCTTGTCATGAGAACCACATGTGCTGTGTAAAGTAGAGAGTGAAAAGAAGCAAGTGCTCTAAGTAGAGGATTATTTTATGTATTTCATGGGAAAAAGTTGTTCAGCTCTTTTCAAAGCAAACGATGCCTGCAGTACTTTAAAGGGAAGTAGGAGGAAATGATAATAATTATATCTGAACTGGCTTAGGGCTAAATTCTGCAGATGAATATGGGTGTGACTGGGCAGAATGTTGTCTTGATGTTAACCTGAAGGAAAAATGTACCTATCAAGCTCAGATTCATATGCAAGAAGTGTTATGTGTGTTATTGTCTATTCACAAAAATATATTTGATTTTTCAAATTTTTCTTATCTGAATGTGCAAATTAGCCTATTCTTTATTAGCCTTTGTAGGAGCATACTTGTATACAAAAGTGTGACAATTTAGTTTCAGTATTTCAGTCTTAAAGATCCCAAATAGCCAATGCAAATATTAGTGAAGAAAATAAAATTTTAAAAATTTGACAACTTGAGTATTTGTGGATTTTGCTCAGAAGTAGGTGGAAAAGTGAGTAAAGACCAAGGAAGGGAAAGACCTGTAAGGTCATCTTTATCTGTGGAGTTAGTGATCTCTGTAGGGCAGATGGGATTATGTTATTGATCAAAGCCAATAGCCATGTTCATAATGAGTAATAAATAAGAAAATTATTAAAGGGAGCTTATGACAGGAAAACTTTAATAAGTGGGACATTATCAACAAATCAAGGAAGCACTAAAGGATAGAAGAGTCCAGTCATCTGTGGTGGAAAAGAAAGCTCTGCTAAAAAGTGTCCAGTCCCATGTGGTGGAAAAGAGAGCTCTGCTGCAGCTCTTAAGTGCAGCAGTCCTGGTGTTAATGAAAAGCAATTTTTTTTCAGCATCCAGAAATGTATGGGTTAAAAATTCTTTCTCAAGTGATAAGAGCTCAGCTAAACAGATCAAAAAGAGAAGGAAAACCAAAACACAAGCTCAGAAGTTGCCTTTGCCTTGTACCTGGAGTCAGAAAGTGTCAAAGGATGTGTCATATCTTAAAAGGCTAAATGAAAAGTTATAGTTCCTCAGTACATGAAGAAAGAAAAGCTTTATTGAAATAGTTTCTTTGTCACATCCTATAAAAATATTATGAGGACAGCATGTATAAAAGAGTAAGAAAAACAGAGGTTACTGGAAATTCATGTCAAGACAAGTTTCTCTATTTTATAGCATAACAAGAGAAAGCCATCACACCCAGTACAAGTGTTTCTAATTATATGGAGGTTTGGGGGTTTTTAACGTTTCTGGACTTTTCTGCTAAAAACCTATGACACTTCCTGAAAACTGACTGTTACAGATGTTACCAGAATTAACAAACAAGTATATTCATGTTCTCCAGAAATGTGTTTTCTGAAGTGAAAGGCTGAGGTTTTTGCTGATGGATTTTGACATAGCATCCACAAGTAGTGCCATACCAGGGGCTGTTCCTTCAGCAGTGCTGTGCAAAGCACCCTGCCTTGCCACGGGATGTGGCTGTGGCTGCAGAGCTGTGTGGATGCTCATCCACACTGGGGCTGCCACTGCTAATTCTGGACCAGTTTTCTGTAGAGTCAGACCTTGAAAAGGCTGGAGAAAACCAGTACCTCTGGCACATACTGAAGTTTCAGTAGTTCCAGCCCTTTGTCTTTCAGTCCCATTCACTGAGCTGACTCCTCCTGCCAGGTCTGGATGAAAGTAGTTGACAGAGTTGACCTGTACACCATTTCTGTAAATCTGGGAGATTTTCTTATTCTACTCCTTGTTCCACTGGAAATACCTGAGTGGGACTGAAGGAGCTAAATGAAACTACTACTTTTTTCAGGGGCAAGCACTGAAATATTTCCCCCTAAGACACAAGTTGCAGGTGTGATCTAGAACATTTACCTGCAGCTGATGTGAAACTTAATGGAACTTTGAATGTGGGCTAAACAAAGTAAGTGGGAACTATTTAATTCTAAATATCCCAGCTGAGTCTAGACCTTCCTTCAAGAAAATTTTGGATGCTGCTTGAGGCCTAAGTTGAAGAACTCTGGTATTCACCCTGAAAATCGTGGTGAGATGAAAATTACAACGAGGGATTACTCGGGTGGGTTTCTGAGCCTGTTTAGGGCTGCGCTAATGATGGTGAGGAGAATGGCCATTGTCTTTGTGCCTGGTGTGACAGACTGTCCCCTGCCAGCAGCCTCCACATCCATGTGGCACAGTCAGAGCTGGGTGGATGAGAAGATTTACAGTGTTTCGTAGAAAGAGCCCAAGGGTGATACTAGAAGGACATGCAGACTTTGTAAATTGCAGCAGCCTAAGTTCAGATTGAATGCAAACACAGTAAGGATTTTGGGGAGTTAGAACGTGGGCATCCTCAAGAATCCCAGCTCAGATACGGAACAGACCTTTTTCCTGACCTATAGCCATGTTGAAAATTAAACACGGAGAAATTCCACCTTCAATTAGATGAATTCTACCTTCAAATTTTTCATGGCTTTTTTGCATGCTTACTCACTGATACCAGCATAAATCATCTGTTAGGTCACTTCTGAAATGGGAATGATTTGTATGAGCCATACACTGGAGAAATGGCTTTGCAGCCCACTGGATACCCTGTCCCATTGACTTCACCGGCAGTTACATGACTGTAGTTGGGACTGTTGCTGACTCCAGAGACCTTGATGAACACCATCCATTTCCCCATTGACCATTAAAGTTTTTGCAGCAAGACTAGAAAATGGGATAGGCACTTGTAAGGATGTATCCAAAATGCTGTGTTTCTCCTCTTTTTCTAAGTGCTGCAAGCTCTCCTTCTCATCTTCTTCCCAGCCAAGGAAATATTGTTACGGTGCATAACTGAATCCAGGTATTTCTGACATTTTTAGGCTGCTGACATGTACTCTGGGAGGAATTGCTACATATCCTTCTCCCAGCTGAAAGCCAAGTAAAAACAAACATTAACCATAATACTGATTAATAACTAGTTGTGATTTCTGTTAACAAAGCTTTTATACACACACAGTGGAGAAGCAGCAGACTGTGTGTTGTTAGCAATATATCGTCTTCGCACTATTGTTAGAGAGGCATTTCATCACCTCATTTTATTTGTTCCATCTGTTTCATACTGACTTTGCTATAATGCTACTTCGAGAATACTGTGATCGTTTGCTTGCATTGATATCAGAAATAAATATAAAACGTTTTTGAAAGCACCATAAGGATGGAGAGTTTGATGGGATTACAGTAAAAGCAAGCAAGCTGTGAACAGAGACACAGACTGCTGCAAGAATCCCTGGAAGAAATGAGTTAGAGGTTATTAAGGGAGAAAGGAGAAGAAAGATGTTCTTGTGACTAGGGCACCCAACTGATATTAAAGAGGTCTGGTCTTTGTTCCTGGATACGTTATTGGATTCCTTTGCGACCTGTGACAAGTCACTTAGTCTCTCATTGCCTCAGTTCTTCACCACTAAAATTGAAGTAAATAAAATTTCTTTACCTCACCAATCTATTTCAGAGACAAATCCATTCAAAAGTTATGAAATGCTCAGCTGTTAAAGTGATGAGCACAGGGTAAAATGAGTAAATCAATGAATTCTAATTCTGCTTGTGATGAGTTTAGTGAGACATTTCTTCAGCTGGTGAACTTGCTATGAAGACATACACTGGCTTTTTCCTAGTCAGAGAAATATCAGCGACCAGTTTTGTGTGAAGTCATAACAAAGTCTGAGATATTTTTAATGATAATGTATCAGTAAAGGAAAAAAAAATGAAACCCCCTTTTTTCTTATTACATCAAGGAAGAAAAGATCCAAGAGAGGGAATGGTAGATGTCCTAACTGTATAAAATGAAAGCTTGAATAGAGAAAATGTACAACTTTTCTATCACTGGGAAACTTTTTAAAGATTAAAACATACATGAGCTTGACTTTTCACTTCCAGGCACGTTGCACAGTCAATTACACCCACTAATGGTGTGAATAAAGTGCTCCACATATGGCGGGTTGCATTTTATATTCCCCTTGCACCATGAGTGACCACACAAGGCTGTAGGCATGGAGAATCCATTTCCCATAGATTTCCAGTATATCACAACCTGAGGATGTTGCTTTATTCTTCAGTACCTTGTTTGTCACCAAAGCTAGAGAGATATGAGGTAAATTCTATCTGCGAATCACACCCAGAAAGCTTCCTAACCCAAGATAACTGCTACCTGATGCCATATGTGTTTGGAACTGATAAGGAAATCTTTTAAATTTCCTATTATCTTTGATTAGATATGGGTTTCGGTTTTGATTTAGTGTTGGGCACCTACTGTGAGGAACAAAGGAGGTGTCACAGATAACAGAGAGGTAATTGTTTTTAAAAGTGAGATCCCTAAGAGAATAAAAAGCAGGTTGTTGAATTTCTTCTCATTTTATTGATTATCCTTTCAGTAGGATTATCCAGCTGTGGAAATATATGCTTTCAACGGAGATAATCTTATCTGTGAGATGACTAACATGCATCTAAATTTTCCATTGTTACATACCACTGACATATCTTTGAACTAGATCCTTCTCCTGAATGTGTCCAACACCAATGACACTGACTGGTTTTCCTTTAGGATGAGGACAAGCAATTTTCTTTGAATCACTGTGTTCTTCCTTCATGGCTCATGTGTTTGAAAATTATTTGCAGGCAGATGCTGACAATTTCCTGAAGAAACTTCATGGTTCATTACCTCCCTTTATGATAGCAGCAAAATAAATTGCTGTAAAGTCAGTTAATGTGATAGAAAATGTTCACATTTCCAATAATAATAATAATAAAATCTCAATCCTGCTTTCTAAACTCTCCCAAAATACTTTCCGAATCACCTCCCCTTCTGCTTTTGCACGCAGATACTGAGTGTTACTTTGTGCTAAGTAGAACAAAGGTTGTCTCAGCGATGCAAATACTGCTGGTTTATGATGCTGCTTAAAGAGATTCTTCAGGAAAAACAACGTGCATTATTTAGTGTGGCTACTGGATGAGCGGAGGAGGAACAAGGAATGAGGCTTATTGCTTCTGCTGTGTGCTGCTTGCTAAGTCCCTAACATGAGCTGGAATTACAGCAGGCAATAGAATATTGGTTAAATACATGCTCACATTTTCCCTAGAGAGGGATGGGTGTAATATAATGAGCATATAACTACTGTGTGTATTCTGGTGATCATAAAATGAGTACTGGCGGTACAGTAAATAAGAGAGAACAGACAATCAGGCTTTGTCAAGTTCCAGTGTCTTTGCTACACTTGACATTAGCACTATTTGAAGTAGCTGTTCTGGTTGCTATTTTCCTGAATGGTCTGATGGCCAGGTTTTCAAAGAGGCTTTAACTGAGCTGACTCTCATGTTAAGAGGGAAATGATATTTGGGTGCTTTGGGGTTTGCTTCTGCCAGTCAGGAGAGGGATTTTCTCCAGGACCAAGCTTGGATTCTGGACTGTGTTGGCCCAGCCTTTGTGTATTATCATGGCTCATGACTCTCAAAATGGCAAAATGAAAGGAAGTGGATAAAAATATTTGCTGCAAGTGGGGGTGGGTGGATGGGGAACCTTAACTAAAGTAGATTCTCTTGATCAGCACGGAAGATGCTGCCCAAACAAAGGACAAAAGTGGTGTAGCCAAATGTGACCTGCCCCAATAAAAGAAAATTGTTTTGAAAAATCAGTGCTGAAGAGCTTGCATGGGAGTCAAACAGATGATATCCCTCTAATTTGAAAAATAAAAAAACAGATTCTGTGAGTAATTCTGGCTGCACCCAGGGTGGGCAGGTAGTTATGACCTCTGCAATTTATGTGTGTGTGGACAAAGCATGCAGGTAGCCAATCATAATCTCCTGGTGAGCAAATCATTCTAAAGAGGAGATTTGCATCCTAACAGCACGCCCTAAGACGAAAGATAAATCTTCCAAAGCCCATATTTACCCCATGTAGCACATGTTTAACTCTGGGTGATGTGATTTCACATAAGTTGAGACTAATAGCACAGCTCGGACTCCAGGGGTATGCAGAGAAGAGCAGTGTTTCAAAGTGTGGATTGCTGGACTGGCTGACCATTTCAGATAGAAGAAAGAAATAGGGTTTCTGAGGATTGGATGAAGCCAGGGCTTGTGTCCTGTTTCTTATTTTTTCCATTAAGCCTGATCAGTACATAAAGGGATAGAATCGAAATGCAGACCTGTAAGTTCATCGCTGAGATGAAAGAAGACACTCAGCATGAAGGCACAAAGGCACAAGAAAGAAAGATAGGGAAGTAAAAGAGGAAGCAAAAGGCAAAACTTCAGCAGAAAAATCCAAAGCATCAGAATGGCTGATTTCAGCTTCAGAGAGTCGCCCTGAGCATATATTAAACTGGGTTCAGCTGCTGTATGTACCATCAAATATTTCATATTAATAATTAACTAGTCACTGGCTGTCAGAGCAAGATTCAAATGGATGGAAGGGGAGTTTGGGTCACCTTCCCTAGGACTGAGAGTTTTAATGAAGGGATAGCTTTACTACACTGTTGAGGAATGATGAAATACTAGGCAGAAGGATTAAGGGATATACATCTTGAAGGATCCTTCCATGCTCGCTCCCCCATAGGACAGTATTTAATTTTCTCTTTTTATTCTTCTCCTTGATACACTGCCACTGTGTACACATAAAGGGCTTGGTCTCACCTGCCAAAGTGTGATGTACCCCAATTTACATGTCTGGAAAATCAGCTTACATATATGCAAAGTCAACAGCAAAGGCACTGTGTATCAGGAACATGACTGCATTCAATGACTGCTATAAATCAGAGTGCTTGGTGTGTCTTTGCTGGACACATTCTCATTTATCAAGGTGATTTTTAAACCTGTGCCTAATTCCCATGTGTGAGAAATGGGAATTCACTGAAATCTCTTGCAATGCCTTGTTCTGGCTTTAGATCTCCCCAACACCCCTGTTCACCTTCAAACCTACTTGAACATGAACATAAATGATTGACTACGAGGCGTTGGGTTTATTGCCTTCCCATCGATCACTGACGGGCGGTTACAACTCATGCCATCACACGAACAGCTCGAAATGGCACAGTCAAACCCCAGGCTTTCCTTGTTCCTCTCATGAGGGGGAGAACGAGTCCAAAGAGACACCAAAAGCCCTTTGCAGCCTTAGCTGCAGGACCCAAAGTGACCACGGCTTCAGAGAATTGCTCCACAGGAAGCAGCAAGCAGGACTTAAGAGAAAAACTGAAGAAACAACAGTTTCATCATATTCAACTGGAAAAGTTTATGAAGTCAGGCTGCCATTTGCATCTCTGGCTTGGGGTGAAGAATAAGCATAAAAGCTATGCAGAATTACCTTTTTTCCAGTCCTACAGAAGGACAGACAGACACAATGACAAACTGAAAGCCCAGAAGAAAAAGTGGCACATTTCAAAGACCTAATTACAATTTCTTTCCCTTAGAGATTAATCCACTGACTGTAATTAAGCTCCCTCTATTTTTGAGATCTTGGCAAGATCTAAGAAAAGCAAGAGCAAATGAGAGAGTGCCCTTGCTAGCCAAGCAGATTTTTTTACTAAACTCTATCAGCCCTAATTAATGGACCTTTGTGTAAAACCAACGAGAAATCAGATTTCCAATAGAGCTGCATCAAATGGCCTTGGCTACCTCTGCGCACACAATTTGTTAGGAGCCTGGCCACAGCCAGGATTTACACATTCAGAGGATGGAAAGGAGGCATAGGGGGGAGGTAGGATGAACGAGCTCTGTCTGCACCTACTTCTTCTTCTCCTTTGCTGCTGCTTTGTTCTGTTTGTAATCTTACCAGATGGCTAAAGCAGCCTAGAGAAGAGATTGCCTGAAACAGGCAGGTGATGAGGCCGGCAGCAGGGACTCTGTCAGCGATTGAAGAAACTGATACTGCTCTCTAACCCTTGCTGCTAGCAAAAACCTTTGTTATTCTTTTGCTCACAGCTATGTTGCATTTTGGGCCTTTCTGACGGACAAGAAGGATGCCAGAAGCCAAATCCTCAGCTGGCACAGGCGAGGTAGCATCACTAACATCCCTGGAGCATGGCTGATCTGTGCTGGCTGCAGCTTTAGCCCTCAATTGCTGCACAGCCCAGCTCTACTCTTCTCCTTATGGCCTCTCCTATGAGTATGCAGGCGTGCTCCACTCAGAGCAGGGAGGGCCTAGCCCTTTCTGACATCTGTACCTGGCAGACAACATGTTTTTCTTTCCACCCACACCAGGGAAATGCTATGGGCAAACAGCGGTGCAACAGAAACTGAACTGGGTCACAGAGAGCACTCAGAGATCCCCAGAAATCTCTAGAGACAGTACTGACTATGCCAATACCAACCTCAAGAGCAGACTTGACTGTTTTCCATGATGGGAGTCTGTAAGCACAGTGTCTGCCTGGGCTCAAGGTGTGCTCTCTACAGCAGCTGCAGGGATTGTGCTTGCCTGAGCCTGCTCTGTGGGCTAGGATGCTCCCAGGTGCATCCAAACAGTCCAAGAGGAAACTGTTTGTGAGGCAGCTGTATGGACTGAAAGTGGGTGGGATGTGGGGCAAAATATGTTCACAGCCACTCTGGGGCTGGTTTCCAAAGCCACCAGGTCTCTTCATGTTCAGTGATCCTTTGTAATACAGATCAAAACCATGGCACTGCCTGTAAAGGTTGAAGCAACTCATTCTCCATTTCCACTGTAGCTCCCAGCAATTCAGTGTGAAGAGTTAGCCCTTTAAGAAAAAAAAAAAGAAAACAACATCCAACCTGTCAGGTATTTAGTTCCGTGCAATATATTTTCTGACCTTATTCTCATAAAAGTTAACAGTGAAAATTGAATGGGAGCAGAATTAGGTCCTATTACTGCACTGATTAAGGCGTAAGAGCAGAACAGGGCCCACAGTGCTTTCCAGTTATTGTACAGTCAAAGACCCAGCTTTGTCAGTTCTTTGCTTTGTGGATCATAATGACATAAAGTACATTATGTGCTAAACAACAATAGAAACCTTGTCTTTGTAGGCAAAAAAACAAACTGAAAGCTACAGAACAAAAGCTGAAATACCATAAAAATAAGGTAGGCATATTTTTCATAGCTAAGCTTATATACAGTATAAATGTCTTTTGTCTGGTTTTGGTGTTTTTTTTTTTTCTTTTTGGAGAATTAGGCATTGAATTAAAAAAAAAAGTAGGAAAAATATTATTTCTTTTCTTAATCCTCGTTATAATTATCTTTTAATCCCTTTCAAAACTTTTTTTTAATAGGACCTTAATCGTATCCGTTTTTCATTCTATATCATTGCCAAACACTGCTCAGACTTCTTGTATATCTTTTGCAAGTGGAAACACTTCTACTCGAAATGTAGAAGTGTTTATTTGAGCAAACAGCTCTTGAAAAAATATGAAGTTTGAGCTCAGGCATCTCATTTAGGAGGTTCTTCTCTGGTAGTTTGAGAGCTTTCTTCTACAAATGCAGTGATCAGGATTAGAAGAGCACTACCAGTTCTTTTTACCTCTACCACATCATATTTGTTTCTTACCTGTGGTTGTCTTGAAGGGGGAGCTACAAGATCTACAGAGAGAAGTTAAAGGTCTTAAAAAAAGCTGATGATCTCACAAAAGGCCAGAAGTACAAACACTCTTCTAAAGTTTCCTTGATCTGGCCAGTATTATGGCAAATCTTTCAAGCTTTGGGAATGGAGATAAGTTGTGCAGGGAACATGAGAACCAAAGAAAGAGTTTGGCAATTTGTCATGATCAGAAGCAGAAGAACCGGAATCTTATCATCGCATCAGGAGGCATCGAGTCACCACCAGGCGCTGAATCAGACATCTGCAAAGAACCTGCAAGAACCAAGAAGGGACATACAGGTGGTGGAGTGGGAAACTGAGGAATCCTGTTTGTCTAAAGCCAGAGGAATCTCAGAAAAGCCCATAAGGGCCTCCCAGCTGGTCCCAGTCAACACAAAAGATGCAGAGAGTCATCAATCCAAGGGGGCTGGCAGTGCATATGGCTCTTGGAGGAACAGGTGGATCCCACAGCAGTTTTCTGCTTTCCAGAAGTGAAGGACAATGTCACAATAATAAAGGACACTGATGTCGGGCATCCCAGGTTGATATATATGCTGGGGATCTGCACTAGTGACATTAGCCTCACCTAAGGCACTGTCCATTAAAAACATCAGTACTTTTTAGACCATTACAGATCCTAACCAGCCTCTCTGAAAGGTTATAGGCTGCACTTTCAAGCAATGAATTAAAGACATGTTGATGTTAGTGAACATTTATTAAAGTGCATCTAATCTTATGTGCTTCTAATCCTTCTATATAATGTGCAGTAAAACTGCATTATCACACACCCCTTTCTCTCAGGACACACTGACTAGACTCCCTTGGCCAGCAGCAACATTTCCTGAGTTTCCAGAAATGACGAATGATTTCTTAATGCAGAGGTGCTGTGGCTTCACTGCAGTCACAAAAGCAGATTAAATTAGTATTGACCTTGGTGCTGCAGTAGCCATGCGGGTATCAGGAGAACATATGACAACTCCGCATACTGGTTCTCATTCTGCTTGAAGAAGATGAGATCATCACTGACCTAAAAATTGGCAGCTGTGCCTGCACCAGTGAAATCAGCCTGGTTTCACTGACCTTGTAAAGAAAGTACCAACATCTATCATGCATATTTTGAACTTCAAAAGGGAGAGTTTTCCAAAAACTCAAGCCTCTTGCTGACAGAACCGATTTGTAATTTGGGAACCATTACCTCAAGCTGAGCATTTGTTTCGTGCTGTCCTACTGGCATCCCTCAGCCTTGGTTCTGCAGTCACATGGGGAAGATGTGCTGCTGGAAAGATTTCCAGGCTGAAAGGGTGGATGAACAGTGAAGCTAAAAACTGTAAATAATGCCCAGTGATGGGGAGAGCTGAAGGAGTCACTCACGTAGCTTGGGTCTAAATGGCTAAAGTCAATAAGAAGGTGTTTTTGTCACATTAAGAAATAAATTTGTAGGTTAGCTAAGGCTCCACTGCTGGTTGCAGACGGTGGGTGTGTGAATTGGATCTCAAAAAGGCAGACATTTTCAGAGAGATTTTTGTGTTGTAGGTGGGGTGGAGCAGGAGAATATATCCAGCTCAGATGAAGTTAGAGCCGGGAGTAGAAACCTCTGAAGTACAGAAGAAGGTTCATGAAGCAGCATCTGCTAAAGATCAAAATTTTAAATCAGCCTATTCAGTTTACACATAGCCAAGAGGATGAAAGGAGTGAGTCAAGGTGCTCAGAGCTTGAAAAAACTGGATATGTAGGCAGGGGGCGAGCAGTGTAATTCAGGGAAATTTGACACCCTGGTCAAAATATTAGAAGACTGAATTCAGGAGTCTATAAACAATAAACCAATCTGTAGTTACATCAGAAATGATAGCAAATGTAAGTCAGTATGGTTTCAGGTGTGGCGTGTCTCATCACACAAACCTCTTGCCCTTTTATGATAGGAATTCTGGCCCACAGAGCTGCATCAATATCTATGCTTATACTTCTCAAAGCCATTTGACTTCATACTGCATTATCTTCTGATTGAAAATCTTGCACAGAATGAAGAGCCCTTTCTTGGAAAGTGGTACTGAACAGAAGGACACGGGGGTCGTTGCAAATAATTACCAAACCACAAGCACTTAATGCCGTATGGTGGGAAAAACTGGCCAATGCAACCCATAGATGTATAATAAAGGAATATGAAGTAGAAGAAGGAAAGTGATTTTGAATTAATGACAGCTGTTACTACACTTTGTCCACTTCTCATTTTCATGCTTCAAGGAAGATGTGAAATAATGCAGGAAATTCAAACGACAGCTACGGAGATGACCCAAGTGGTGGAAGGCAAGTCCCAAAGACAAGGCTTATGCAGACTGAGAGGTGACTTGATCTGTATTTATAGATATTTACACAGAGAAATGAGACCTAGGACGATATTTTAATGCCATATATAAAAATATAACAAGATCCAATATCTGTAAGCTGAAGTTAAATGAATTCAACCTTGAAATAGAAGCCCCTTCCTAGCAGTGTTGGTAAATAGATATTGAAACAGCTTACCACAATGGTGATGGCCTTGACACTGCTTCATGTCATTAGGATGAGATCAGTTGCCTTTCTGAATGATGCATCTTTATCCCACTGCTCTCAGAATGCCTATGGTGATACAGTTGTTTCTGGCTTTGTGAGGGAGGAGGCTGAGCCCCACACCTGAGATCAACCAGAGCTCTGATGGAGGCAGGGTGAGGAGGGATGCAGGTCTTGGGTAGCATGAAGCGTTGAGTACCAGGTTGGTAACTCAGGGCTCTGCATCAGGTACAGAAGTTTGCTGTTAGGAACATCTGAACATTACCCCCTGATTGCTTTCTGTCTACAGTGGTGGCCACAGACATTGCAGGAAATAGGTATTTCTCCTCCACTGAGACTGTGCCTGGGAGTTCCAAGGCTTAATTTTAGTTTTTAGACCTTGTTTTGCTCACATTACTGAGGCTACCTAAGGTTTATATATGGGACAAAAATTATTCTTGTTATAAAGAAAGTTAAGGAGCAAAATGAAGGTAGCTTCTAAGTGATGATAGTTTATGGGTGAAAGTTTAAGTGAATATAAAAAAAAGTTTGACAACTATCTGTAAAGAATGAACCTGTCTGATTCAGAGCAGAGAGCACAGTGGTTTTCACAGGCTGGCCTGAGGCTATGAAAGCCCAAACTCACAGCCAATATCTTAGGAATGCTGTCCTGTCTCTGGCTCTTTTTGGTCCCACAGCTTCCTTCACTGCCACCATCTGTGTTTGGCTGGCCTGGCCCTGCTGTGACCTGGCCAGGTCAGAAAGCCATAGGAAAACTAACCCCAGAAGAAAAGGTGTGTGGCTCCCTGGCTGGTTCAGCTACTGTACTGAAGAATCCTGACCTCATATGAATGCCTGGAGGAAAGAGGACAGGAACAACTCATGGGGATGATGATGAGGTGAAGGACTGCTCATTTTGGTGATGGTTTGCCTTAGGTATGATGTCAGGTTATGCTCAAAAGCCACATGGGTTCCCCAAGCCACCTCCTAACCTCAGAAGAAGACCTTGCCATCACAGGAAACATTTAAAGGCCCACAGTTCAAGGAATCACAGAATGGATAAGGCTGGAAGGGACCACAGTGGGACATCTGGTTTAACCTCTCTGCTCACACAGGGTCATCCTAGAGCACATGACATAGGATTGCATCCAGACGATTCTTAAATGTCTCCAGTGAGGGAGACTCCACAACCTCTCTGGCCAATCTGTTGCAGTGTGTAGCCTTCTTGTTCCAGTGTGAGTTCTTTCTGATGTTCAGGTGGAACTTTCTGTACATCAGTTTCTGCCCATTGCCTCTTTTCCTGTTGTTTGGCATCACCAAGAAAAGCCTGGCTTCATCCTCTTGGCACCCTCTCTTCAGATCCCTATATACATTGATGAAGTCCCCTTTTAGTTGTCTCATATCAAGGCTGAACAGGCCCAGCTTCCCTTAGCCTTTCCTCATAAGAGAGATGCTCCAGTCTCTCAATCATGTTTGTTGCCCTCCACCGGACCTGCTCCAGGAGCTCCAGGTCTCTCTTGTACTGAGGAGCCCAGAACTGGGCACAGCACTCCAGGTGTGGCCTCACCAGGGCTGAGTAGAGGAGCAGGATCGCCTCCCTTGACCTGCTGGCAATGCTCTTCCTGAAGCACCCAAGTTTGAGGAGAATTGGAGTAGGTGATATCATCCTATCCTTTCCAGTCCAACTTGGTGTGCTTCTGCAGTAATGATGGAAAAATGTCATCTGACAGGAGGACAATGAGAGCAGAGACAACGACATGTTATGTTGGTCTCACATCAAACATGGAAATGTTTAGCCCCAGCTCTAGGAAAAGGTACAAAATAGGGTTTGTCTTGGGCTCCATTGACTGGCACGTTGTGGATAATGCTGGTGCAGCCAGCTGGGTTCTTCTGGGGTGTCTCTCAACAGCTCTGCTTTCTTCTAGGAATTCTGTGTTCACATAGACCAGGTCAGGAGAGAATCTAATGGTTCTAGCAGAGATACAGGCTATCAGACATAGCCACAGTTGGATCTGCTGTGTTTGTCAGCAGTGTTTATATGTACATAAATGCCCAAAGACATCTCACTTCGAGATTTTTCTACCAGGATCATACATTTATATTAGAGTACGTTTATTCTAGTCTGCTTTTCTTGTCATGAAAATATCAGAGTATAATTTAATCCTCCCCTCTTGCTGCCTCTCTTTTCTTTTTCTCTCCTGAAGAGAAGAAGCTTTCAGTAAATAGTGGCCAGAAGGTGCCCTGAGAAAAGCATGGGCCCCCATAAATAGGAAATGAAACAGAAAGCTGCAACCATGAAAGGAAGGGCTAGAAAAGATTTTAATAACATTCTTCAAAAGGTGTCTTGTGAACACTCATCACAGTGTAATCCTCGAGCATTTAAGTTCTCCTGAAACACTGCATCTTCTAAAGGCTAAAAGAAATATTGTTGTCCTGTAGTGTTTCTAAACCCCTGTGATTTTTTAGCAGCATGTTTTCTTATAAAGCTAGTACATGAGAAAGGGAAAACAGGTCAAAACCCTTGCAAAAGCGTACCAACACCAGCTGATATGGTTCACACCAACACCATCCCATGCAGCTGTTATTAACATTCCCCTCCTAAAGTCAGTGAGAGCAGCCCTTGGGCACTGACTGCTCTGATCCGAGGGGCTGACTGGGACACCAGCACAAGGCAAATGTTGCAGGTTTGGCTGTTCTACAGTTTGCTGGTAAAGCTGCATAGAACCACATGATGCCTGCAGCTATGACCAGAGTTGCTGAGTAAAGGCCTTCTGTCTGAAAAATTACCTTCTAACCCTCAGGTTGCCACTCTCCCAAGGACAGCACAGGCTGGATTTGAAGTGGGGGAGGCCAGTAGGCCACAGCACCTTTCTCAGCCCTGAGGCAGCCAGGAACCTTCAGCAGGAATTGCCCTGGAAACTGGGCTCTGAGCTCCTCAGCAGCCCTCTGGACTCCCAGCCCTGCAATGCTGGCCACTGCAGGAAAGAAAATCCCTGAACAAAAGGCACACGTTAAAACATCCTAGTGAAGAAAGACATTCTGCAGCACAGGAAGCAAGCATGTACTGGTCAAATAATTAGATTACTCAAGGTGGTGACTCACCCAGTAACTATTCAGTATTTGTGGTTGAAAGGGAAACCTTTGCCAGAAAATGACTAAAATCCATTGGCACACGCTCTAAAGGAATCATGACTGGGCCTAAATGACTGTGTACACAAGTGAGTTATTTTTCCACCCCTTTCCACCGAAGCAAGGCAGAGGATAAAAAAAAAGAAAAAACACCGTCCCTGTTTACGTAGGTTATTACAGTGCTGGAGTTGCCTCGGGGGGCCTTTCCAGCAGCCACTGTCGCTGGGGCCAGGTTCAGGCTTACATTTCCCTGTTCAGGCTGGGCTGTGATTTTTGTGTTCATTTTAAAGGCTTGAGTTGGCAGTGTACAGCTAGCTCGGGGGCATTAATTCTTGCTTCACTGAATGGTATATAGGAGGAGAAAGAACAAATTCCAGGATCTCGCAGTTTTGCCACAGAAATGGAAAACAGAATGACTGGCTTTTGCAGGCTGCGCTGAGATAATCTGGGACTAATCTCAGCTCGATCTCTGCAAACTGCTGAGTGTGGCTGTGGCTTGTTGCTCAGCATCTGGCAGGATCAAACCAAAGTCATCTCAAGTAACTTGGAGAAAGTACTGTGAATATATGCAAAAAAGCTAGGACACGATGTGATCAAGAGACAAATGAGATGCCTATTTTTCTTCCTACTGATCTCCAAAGTTGTTTTCATGTTACCCTTTCCTTTGTTTAATTCTGAGATCCTCAATGCCCTGATTTTTTCCCTCCCTGCAGCCTAGCAAACCTTATTTACTGTCTTTGTCAAAGGTCAGTGAAATATTTCGGTGGCAAGGGCTGTCAGCAAACATGCTTAGGAAAACTTGAGTGTGTTTGGTTGCTTTTGTCAGGTTTTTGTAACTGTAAGGGAACTATGCAGTAAGGCAATAGCCTGGCATGCACAGATGTGTGTTTGCCTCCAGTGAAGGTTAAAGCACAGCCCTGGCATCATTTAGAGAAGCCTTCCCGCACCTGCTTTTCATTTCCTTTTGCTATTTCTGGTAATGAAAATTGGAAGTGTTGCCATAGATTTGGGATCTAGAAGGCCCGCTACATGTTTTCTTGTTCCTTAAAGGCAAGCCTGGAATTAAATCAATGTTTAAGACTCAAAAAGATGAAACCAGGGAATTTCTGGAAGGAGAAGAAAAGGAAAAAAGCTTAGTATCCGCTATTATTTTTTACTGTAGTTGGGAAACTCAAGTTGCCTGTCGTTCTTTTCAAACCTCCACTGGTTTTGCACCAGAGAATCCACTGTGTGCTGAAGCTGCCCCTTTCTAGGGTTTAACATGGAAACAACAGAACTGCAGTCTGTTTTATGACAAACCATTGAGCTTCCTGTAGCAACAAATTCCTTTCCAGCACTTTCTTCCCCTGCTCACCAGTCTGCCTTTTGTTCTCTGTCTTTCAAAGCTTGGCTGTGCCGCTTGAAGGAAAGGGGCTGGCCCAGCCAGATGCACTTTTTTGCTGCTTCCACACTTCCCCCACCCTGACTGCTACTGAGAGATCCCCATAGATTCTGGCAGCAATTTGGGTGCTCAAAATCCTCAGGGAGATCCTTGATCGTGTCTTCCCCTCCACTATCATCACCTGGCTTCGGCAGGATCTTTGGGTGTGTTCTGTTTTCCTGGGTGGGATTTCTCAAGCCCCTGAGGGAGAACAGTACCTAATTCCCACCAGCCCTGACAAAAGAAACTGCTGCTTTAATGTCTCTGTAAACAGTGCAGACAAAACCCTCAGAGCAACACTGCATGTAAGCTCCTATCTCACCTGTGTGTTAAGAGTATTTCCCCAGCACACACAAAGCTCAAGCTTAACTCTTGTGCTGCCTCGTTTGGCACTTTGAAAGCTTGCATTCCATGGGATCCTAACTCTCTCAGCAGGGTCTGGGCCCTTACAAGTGGAATGTCCTCAAAAGAGGAAGTTCCTACTCATCCAAAGTGTTCATAGCTCGGCAGTGAGGGCAGCTCGTGTTCATGGTGAGTGTCCTGCACTCACAACCTGCTCACACCAAGTGTATGGGGCTGTCAGCACAGCTGCTTTCCCAGCCAGTATTGTGTCTGTGGACTGATGGGCAGACAATGCTGGGACAGAGCAGGAAAGCTCTTTGCCTCCTATACGAAATGGCTCGGCAAGTTTTGGCAGCCAGCTCCAAGTGAGAATTCCAAATGGAGCAGAGAACGTAGCTGTCTTTGAGGGGCTTTGCCCAGTCTGCTCTGGGAGCTAATGGCCACCTACTTTCACTCCCTGCTCACCCTGCCAGTGTTTCAAGAGCTCACTATTTGGCTTTTCATCCTCTGCACACAGCCTGTGGGGAATGTGGGATTCTGCCCTGCGGCTATGATTCCTATAGATCCGAACTGCTAAGTCAGGCAGCACTGAGACTGGAGCAGACTTAGCCTCGGGTGTGCCAGCACTCTCAGGCATGTTTGCAGATCTCATCCCGTGATTCCAACCTCCTGTTTTCCGGACAATGCCTTTGGTCCTCCACGGTTTTTGGTCAAATGATAGTGATGTGATGTCCGTGTCCCATTTTAAATATATGCGAACGTGTAGATTGGAGTGTTTCATTTTAAGATATGGATGAGACAATCTCCAGAGGTTCCTGCCTACCTCAGCACCTCTGTGTTATTCGGGGTGTGGGATTTTATCTGTGAAGTGACATTACTGCTCTTCCCGCTCTCTCTGCTTTTAAATCCCTTTTGGTGTCTCTCTATGCTTTTGCACTCCATTAAGGTTATTAGCAGACACTTAGGAAGAGCATAGTTTGGCTTATCCGCTCTGAGAGCATCTCATCTAAATGAGAACTTTATAGGCAGGTTTCAAACCCCACAGGTCAGTGTAGTGTTTTCCAGACACTGCACGCTCCCTTTTAGCATTCACAAAGCAGACTCCATCACTATCTCACAGCTCGGGAAGGGATTCTCTCTGCTAGCTAATATCCTTATTTTAACATGTAGGACAGAATCCCAATTGCTGTATACAAAGAGTGAAACTGAAGATGACAGGCCTTGAAAAAATGAGCAGGATCTGATCCCCAGTTAAATACAGCACTGTGTTTAGCTCCAGGGAAAGCAGGAAGGATGCAGAAAAGAGATCTCCACTGAGGAATTCCTTTACTATGGGTTTTGTAGCTCATCTTTATTCTCTGCCAGGGTCTCCTCCACCTTCTTTAAACCACAGTGGATTGTGTGTGCTCCTTTGAAAGAAATATGCAATTGTTATTCAGTATTTCTGATGCATAAGGGAATGTAACAGCAGAAGCTTTTGACTTCAGCAGTATCAAATTGTCCCGATTTACTCATGGTCTTATTTTTTTTTGGTAATATACGCTGAAAGTGCTCTAACATCCCCCATCACCCTAAGGATTCAGACTTAAAACAACAACCCCATCCTTTCTGCCTTTGGTACTTTCTGATGCTTAATCATCTACTGTCACCAAAGTCATGGTGAGAATCATGTGCTCTGCAGTGCTGACTGAGCAGGTGACATTTGGCATTACCAAGCCACAGAAATACCCAAAGCAGTGTCCATACAAAGCCTGGCGCCCCAGATAGTCTATCTGTTGCAGGCTGGGCAGAAAGCTGAGGGAAGCACCAGGAACCCCAGGAACTGTGAAGGGCTCTGGTGATGGTGCCACTGTCCACCTTGTCTGTGCTTCCCAGATTAAATGTTTTCCTCATGAAGTGCCCCATGTGATTAGTCTTGCTTTGGTTCAAACCTCCTCAAGTGTTACTGGGATATGACATCATCTCCTGTGTTCAGCCTTTCAAACAAATGACATTCACAGGAAATAATTGCTGGGAATATAAGTGATGTGTTTTTTCTAACCTAATTTTTTAGGAGGAGAGATTACTGAGTAAATGGCACTTGGTCGAGAACACACATTTGTGCTGATGAAGAAGCAAAAGTTTGAAAAAGCTGTGTTTGAAAGAGAGCTGACCTCTTGCAGCAGAGTGTTGCAGCTCCTTTCCTTCAGGTGCTTGTTGATTTTCATTTGCTGTGGCACTCTTAACTCATTATTTTCCACAAGAAAATTGCCATTGACCTAATGATGGTAGTCGAGACAGAATAATAATAATAACAACATCACATCCAGCACACCATAATAATAGATTACATAAAGGCTTCCCATCAAAAAAGATCCCCAAAAAGAACATTTACTTACCCCCTTTTTTTTTTTTTCTGTTTAAATACCACACACTCAACTTTGAAGAATGCATCTGAGGGTGAGATATATGGATGTTTCACTTGGACACCTGCATTGGCTCACAGATAAGGAGGACAGAAATCTGCTCTGTACTGCTCTGGCAGAGTGCAGAGGACACCAACACCTCCTGACTCTGGGCAGGAGAAGTTTTTTCAATCCCAAATACGTGACAAGAACATGGACCACACCTGGGTAGGGCTCCATTTCATCAATCTGCTCTGATACCAGTGGTCTCTCCTGCTGCAGGAGAGCTTATTAGGACAGCTTATTTAAACACCCATACTTCAAGACTAAAGGCCCTCCACCACTTTCTGCATGAGGCTGACTCGGGATGCAACTGGCTTTGGATGGAACCGTGGCAGCAGTGTAATTATGTGCAGAAAAGCAATATAATAAACTGAGACTAGAAGGGAACACTTTCCCCATGCTTGAAATTACCATGAAAACTTTAGAAAAAAAAAGAGTAGCACCTTGTCGTTGGAAATCTGACTCAAGCTCAGCCTTTAACTCCCCTAGTGAAAGTGTATTGATGGCCCTTTTTCACTTTCTAGTTAGCTCTTAACAAGATGGCTTTTGCACTCGGGTCTCTATCTAAGTGATTGAGATCTTATCCCAAAAGCAAGAAAACAGAAAGAAAAGAAACCAGCAGTGCAATCCCAATAGGTGGAGAACATAAAAAATCTCCATGAAGTTTTTAGTTGGAGACAGAGCCCCAGAACATATGATGGGATGAGCAAATGCATGAGAAAAACTTAACACATTCCCTGAAGCTAAAAAAAGAAGCTCACAAATTTTAAACAGTCCTCCAGTACCCCCAGTGCTCCTATTTAGGATCAGTGTATTATTTTGCATTCTGGTTAAAAACCAGGCACGGCTGGGTAGCTGTAAGGAAGCCAAGCAGCAGGGACAGCTCCTGCATTACTATACAAAGTAGTTATTGCCATTAGGGGATAAAGAGACACAGCAATTGCCCTTAATTTAGGAACAAAGAGCAGAGGGATGACTAGCAGCTGAGGGAGTCCGCATGCACATGCACTAACACAGAATCTATAGCGTGGGGGCAAGAGGATGCATTTCCAAGATGACATGGAAAGAACCCACTTTGAAGTTCCCAGACTGAGTAAAATCAATATCTAAATGTTTCAGTGAAATGTGTTTGATGTTGTCTACATGTAGAAACCCAATAGAGGCCACTTATTATTGAATAGTACTAGACTGAGCAAAGTAGGTCATATTGCAGCTTTGTTTGAGAGGCAGCACTGTACCTGCCAGAGCAGCATCCTTAATGCGTTGTATCTGGCACTGGAGAATAGGTAGGGTACGCACCCAAACCACCTGCAAGAATGAGTACAAAGATGAACAGATCTCATCTGTGATTGTTTTCTGAAATAATTACTGGTCAAATTTCCAGAGTCTGTCAAGTGGCTACTTGAAGCCATCTCACATACCAAGCATTTGCGAAGTCTATTTATAGAGTGACTGTGACTGTGGTGGTGCTGAAGGTCTGTCAGCATTTCCATTACAGGCTCTTATGACTTGGCAGTACCATACCCACTCCAGGCTACAGCCTGATGTGAAGGATGGGCTCTTGTTTTAAAACAAAAAATACTTCTCCTTACCTTTGGGTTTATTTCCCTAAATGCATTAAAATTTGTTGGTATCCATTAGACTTTTTTGTTCCTGTTCCTTAAAAAAAAAAAATATATATATATATGTATATATATATAATCCAGAGTTTTTAAGCAGGATGTCCAAAGATCAAACTATGTTTTCCTGTGGGGAAAACAGAGATGTCTACAGAATTGGAAATGGCAAGTGGCTGCCCCTGTGCATTATTAACACGGTTGCTGGCTGATGGCTGAATGTGACGTGGGGTTGTCATGTTCCTGTGGAATGTGTGTGACACCCTCCTCTAGCCATGTAGAGCACTGTCAGGTGTTCCTCACAAGCTATAGAAAGCTGCTTCACTGTTCTGCTTGACACCTTCTAACACCATCACATCTTTTGGGGCATAGATTTTCAAGCACGTGTGAGTCTGCCCACACCTGAGTTTGGGCATGGCCCCTGCCAGGATGGACACATCTGTTTCTGAGTTCAAGGAAAAGGCTTGCCGTTTCTTCTCTCATTCCTCAAAATCCTTTGTATTTCACTTCAGGGAGAGCCTGGGAAGAAGACAACCCAGTCAGTTTGCACAGGGGTAACTCCACCTGTGTGTGCTGCCTGAATTGGGGGTGACCCCAGCTGGGGCACGAGTGCTGTGCTCACAGCCATGTTGCATGTGTGTCTGTACATCAAGTGTGGCTGGACACCCCTTCTTTACAAACAGGTGGTAGAATGGTGGGGCAGAGTGTGCAGGATGCCCAGGGAACTGCTTGTTTCCACAGGAGCTGTTTTGCTGGTGTGCCTTTCGTTGTTACTGCCTTGCTCTTGTTGTCTGGCCCAAGAGGGATTGCAGTGCCTGGCAGCCCCAGCTCCTCGCCTCTCGCATGTGGAGTCTGGACGTGTATTGATTTTTCTGCTTTTCTCAGACTGCACTCATCCGTCATTTTATATTACTGGAGATACCATTAACAATAAAAAAAAGGATGAAAGGTACAGAACCCATTAGAGTGCTTACTTCATGTGTATGAGAAAGTGAGTGAAACAATTAAAAGCATATCAGCTTATAAACATGATGATACAGTTATTAGCACAGTGAATAACACTCAGAGCCTGATACCAGGGGATTGAGATGAAATCTCCCCTTTTCCTTCTCTTTCCCTTCTTGGGAAGAAGAGAGAGTGATCTGATATTCCATAACCACGCTGAATGTATTCAGCCATAGATATCATACATAAGCAAGATAAAAAGAAGATTAAATAATAAAATAAAGGGACATTACACAACCACCAGTCCACAGTTGGCTTCTATGTCAATGAATTTCAGACCCACAGTAGTAAAACTAGAGTGACAGGAAGGTTAAAAGTAAAAGGAGGACATAGCAATTCTGTGCTGGAACTCGTTTCTAGTAAACAGGGAAAAGCTTTAGGAAAAAAATAACAAGCTTGATTATTCCCATTCATGGAATGATTTAACCAAAACCCTTCTAAGAGCTTGATACCCTGAAAGGATGATACAAGTGAAAATAAAATGTGTGAAAATATTAGATAATAAGCAGACACTTTATTTTCCTGAACACTCCAGTGTCATTTGCAAGGAAAAACATCTGCTGTGTGTGTTTTACAGCTTTTGTTTTTGTTATCTGCCCTTTTCTCTCAGCAACCTCAGGTGACATGTATGGCATCTGGAGCCCCAGGTAACATCACTCCAATCACTAGGAGTGAGCACACCTTGTTGATGTTGTCAGGTCTCACACTGTGGGGTTTAGACCCACTTACTCCAAAGGGTTGGTGTAAGTTTGGTGTCTCTGTGGGCCAGTGGCCCAACTGCAGATAGTCTGGCACTCCCAGATAGTGTCACAGACGGTGCCCCAGAAGGTTGGGCCAGGTTAAGACCAAGCCATTTTCCAGGCTGACAATGCTTGAGAACTTGTGTGGAACAGAAAGTTACCAAACAGTTTCACTTCTATTTGGGATGGGAGCTTTTTTGAATGTTTTTTTTTACGAGGTCAGTGTCGAAAAAGCATGGACTTTCTGTATTTTTATGTTTCTTTTCCTCTTCTCTTTTTAGTCTGTGACACTGTGTAGAAAAGAGCTCCCACTGTGATGATGTCCTGGATGATAATGTATGGATGTGGGGTGGGTGAGTCAGGCACGACAGGGGTGCAGAGGTGACACGGTTAGCCCAGCTGACTGCACCACGTGGTGGGTGAACCTGTCCACAGCTGCTGATGCACCTTCACCTTTGCACTTTCCCTGCCCTGGGGCACTCTCTCCTTGGTCAGAGCCTGCAACTCTTGGTCCTGTTGATCTCTGTTTCTGTGTTCGTGTGGCTCAGAGCTCATAAGAGCTGGCAAGCCAGCTGAACTCAGGAAAATATGAGTTTACAAGTTGTGTGGGCAGACGCTGGTGTCCACAAAGTGCTCTCTGGGGCAACCACCTTCAGTCTCTCTAGAAAAAGATACATATGAATATGGATCTCAACTCTGCAGAAAGCTGGTTGCTAGACATTCAGGAGTTTGTGCACACCCAAACTTCTATGAGTTCAATTGCATCAGTGCAAACCTCTCTGGGCTGACTTAGGATGTGGTTATAACCTCTTACCTTACTGTTCGTGTAGAAGCCTGAGTGAAGACCTGTAAGGGATATCCATGTACAAAAATCTGCCCCAGGTTCAGTGAAAAGATGTATTCATGCTGATCAAAACCTGCTTAGTATCTCACCTAGAAGCTAAATGAAAACAACAGTGTGTTTACATCAGGCTTAATAACTCTCTATGGAGTAAAGTCGTGGTGTCCCAATGCGTGAGTGTGTGCTTGACAAGGATATGCATGGCAGAAGTTAAAGGGGTAATAGAAGAGAACAAAAATGCCCTCAAAGTTAAAGTTAATAGTTTGGTAAAGGGGGATCTGCTGGGAAAAAAACCCCAAACTCAACAGCAAAACCCAATCTTGTGTAGTATTTTAATCCTGCTTTGAACAACAAGCACTGCAATCCTTTAGGCTCTGATTCAACAACATTTGGAGCAGAGTTAGGCAAGACAGTATGAATCCTGCAAGCCTGAGCGTGTTTTGAGAAGACGCCCAGTGTCAGGACATTTCCATGTCCCCGGGGCAGATGGCAGGGTTGCAGCACACTAGGAGTGGTGGGAAGGCTCTTGCTTCCTTGGTGAGCAGGAGACAAGCATGCACAGGGATGGCAAATCTCAGCCCTGGTACACACATACCTTGGTTCCTGTCATGGGATCAGGAAGGAAATGCTGACTAACAGAGGAGCTCTCAACAGGGGGGGTTTTGTCACTGATCCCCCAGCACAAAGCAACAGTGATTTTTCGATGACTGACTCATTTCAGATATCCCAAGAATGGAAAAATAACTGAAAGATCCTAAATCTGTCAGAAAGCTCCTTTTGATTCAGATATTTGCCTACCCAAATATTTATATAGATCACATCAGAACAGCTGCATGCCTCAGTTTTTGTTCTCAGGGAAACTGCCAAATGCAACTACAATTTCCCTTTCTTGTGTGAAGAAACAGCACCCAACTTTTTGGGTCATTAGGCCGTGAGGTTTACCATTGTGTTAGACAGAGGTGTGCTGTGCAATGCCTCCAGTTGTTTATAGCTCTGACAAGGTCCTGGAGGTACTGAGTGTGTTTCCCAGGGGAAGGGGCTTTGGGAGCCAGCTGGGCTTGCCCAGAGAACTCATACAACAAGATCTGAAACAGCTGCTTTGCTGGGTGAGCAACTGGGTACTGGGTTGAGTCAGATAATTTGGGATGACAAGAACCTTTCGTGTCTCCTTGGGATGTTGGGATCCCTCTCTGCTCCAATGCCATGGCGTGTTACCCCATGGCTGTGCAAGGGCTGTGCACTCATGAGAAAGGGGGTGGCAGCAGCTGGCTGCTCTTGTCAGTGGATTTGGTCTGCTCCTTAGGATATCTCAGAAAGGGAGTGACTAGGCCACGGGATGCGTGATGAGGCTTGTGGTCAGTCATCAGGGTGTTGCTGATGAGTGGGCTGTGCAGAAAGGAACACACAGGTCCTGGTAAAATGATCTGCACAGATTCCCAGAGGGGATTTCTGTGGTGCCTAACTCCCAAGGGCTGAAATACCTTGTTTAACTGAAAAGATCCTTTATTTACATTAGCTTATTTTTCTTCAGAACAAGTAAGATTGTTGGAAATAGAAAACTGCTGAAAAAACCTTGTGAGTGAGAAAATACAGAATTAGAAACAATGAGAAGTATAAGAATAAGCCAAAGCCACTCAGTTCTTTGCTTTGCCTCAATTATTTCCTGACCTATTTATTGCAGTAAGTGCCCATTAATGGGCTGACTCGAGCTCTCAGATGTGTGAGCCTCTTCCCCAATAGTTATGTTGAGGTAAAACCAAAGTTTGAACAACAACTCCAAACCCTCCACAACCAGTTCTTGGCATTCAAAGAGTTAGCAAGTGCTAATGTAGTAATTAAATGTACCCAATGCTTTCTGACTTCACAGATGACATTCTGTGGTTTGCCTGCCCACCCAAAATGCGTGGGAGGGCAAACCCAAGTCTTAGAGCTCTAGCTGCACTAAGTGTCTCATCACTTTCCTTATCAAGATTTTCAAAGTCACTGGGAAAGGGTTGCACCCATCAGCAGGAGACATTCCAGTGCAGGAGACAAAATGACTTTCCTACAGTTCAAGTTGCACAGGATTCCTGCATAATCATACTCCCTATCTCATCTTTTTCTGCTGTGCACCTTTTCCCTCCTGTGAAGTTCTGCATCATTTCTGCATCTGAATATCAAGGAAACTCAGGAGAAAGCAAAAGTTTAAAGCAAAAATAAAACACCACAAAACACTACTGCTCCATGGACTCCTTAGATACATGGCTGGGATTGTTCTACAGTGATCCTGAGTACCTGCACTTTCAGGAAGCCTTTGACAAAGTCCCTGACAAAAAGTTCGCAGAGGAGCTAGTTACAGGACCAGGGGTGTTGTATTCGATGGCTGGGAGGCGCAGGGCAGAAGTAGGCTGGCAGTTCTCAGTGGCTAAGTGCTAACAGGGAGAAGCTTCCAGCACCTTATCTAGAGCAAGTGTTTGAAATATGTCACTCTGGAAAGGAAGGGAAACCACTGCAGCCACAGATGTACACAAGCCGCCTTGGGTTCGTGACTCAAGAGAGGGCAGTGAAAGGCAGCAAAGAGGGCTGAGACGATAGAGCGAGATGGCTGCTGGCAGCAGTGGTGTAACACTTTTGGAGGCTTGGCACTGCTGGGATGCTTGCCCAGCAGCTGTATGGAAAGGTGAACTTTTCTTCTGCATGCCCTTAGCTTTTAGCAGTCAGGTAGTTTAAACAGTATTTCTGTCTTTGGGTAGGTGTATTTTGAAACAGGTGCATCCCAAACATCTTCCTGTCTTCTCCCTGGGGGTCCCCTGTTGGCTTGTAGCTGCTGACAGATGCCATCTCATTCCTCTTCTCTCTCCTTCCTCCTCCTCTTGCTGCTGCTGCCAACTAGGACTCTCACCCTCTTTCTGACATGGTTTTTCAGGCTGACTGTGCAGCTGATCCAGCTATCTGATCCATCAGAAAGTGCCCTTTGTTTTTGATGTTCATTTCCCTCTCATTTCAGGAGTTGATTCAGCTCAGTGAGAGTTCCAAGAAACACTGGTGCTGCAGGATGGGAATAAGTGCAGCTGCATGATGGGAATGCAGAGGTGTCGTGAGGATGAAGTGGAGCATCACCTCCTGGCAGCAGTGATCCTGTCTGACTGCAGCTCAGTCAGGGCGCCCCACTAGAGCTCAACCTCCTCGGTGGCCCAGGACCAGGGAGAGGCTGGGCTGAGGGTTCAGGTCACCAAGTGATCTAAGGCTCTAGCAAAACTGGAATTTAAAACAAAGCAACAACCAAACCAGAAGTATTTGTTAGTGTTTTTGTAAACAGGAACAATCAAGACACCACATGCTATACCATAGCTATCAGAAAACAAGCAACGTGCTTCAGCCAATTAATAAATGAGTGAGGTGGTACCATTTACATCTGCAAAATCATTGTAAGTCATGTAAGGTATGCTCACTGAGAGTTGAGACAGTCTTTCTAGAGACGCTACAGAAACTTGGTGATAAAACAACTAAAGAGATGGGAGATTTCTTGATGAAAGGTTGACTAGAAGGGCTTGGTCATGTTAGGTGGGAGGTGAACAGAAGGAGACAGAGCATCCTATGGCACACAAACAATGCATATAACACTGCCTGGGATAAAACAAAAGTGAAACTGAAAGATAACCACTTCCAGTAAAAGGTAAAAACTTTTTCAACAATCTGTCATGTTCATTGCTACAAGATGTGAAGAAAGTAAAGGGAGTGCTAGGCATTTAGACACATCAATGAAAGAATATGTATTGTTAGTTTATGTAAGATATCTGAAAAAATTAAGGCGATAAATACCTTGCAGATGATAAACTACTTTCTCTTCCTAGTGCAGGTGAATTGGAAACTGTTTTGAATATCACACTACTCCACAGCTGCTTAATAAGATTCTGGCACCTTTTCCTAAAACGTCTAGAATTGGCCAGTTTTATGTAGGACAAAAAATATTTTAACCTTCTATGGAAATCCTCCTATTCCTAGCACAATAATGAAATCCCATGTGAGCACAAGTGCAGAGGATGTTGGGAGCTCATTTTTCTGACACTATGAACCAGGAATGTTTGAAGGAATGGGTAATGGTGTGACCCCAGATGCCCATCTCTGTCTCCAAAAACAGTGATTATGAGGTGCAGTGACAGCCTCTGAGCAGCCGTGTAAAGGCATTCAAGGCAGAGTGCAAGACCCATTCCCTCTTCTTCTCAGCTTTAACTCGAGAAATATTTAGCAAATGGTGTAACCCAGAATTGTAACAGACTTTCTCAACAAATGGCACTGTAGGCCTGTGTGATGTGAGTGTCTTCTTGCCACTGAGGCTAAGAGAAGAACAGCACTCACCTGTGAGCAGCATGTGCCAGGAAACTCAAATTAAGAAGCCGGTTCCATGTTAGATTAACATCTCTTAATGGCTTTCTGATCTGCCAGTCCATATGAATTTATAGTAAAGAACTAACTTGATTTGGATCCATAAATAAACAAATGTTGGACCAGATAATCTTGCTCCTCCATGGAGAGGAAGATTTTGCAAACCTTTCAAAAACATCATGTCTTGTTGAATTTGGGGAGAGAAGTTAAAGTTGCCTTGAGGCAGCTTTAACTTGTGTGACCGACACTTACAAAGTGAATCACAGTAGGTTTTGCTGACCTTGGCAAAATCAGAGGTCATATTTTCACAGATATGCCCTTTTAGACATATTCCCCTGACGTATTCACTGAGAAAAGGTTTCTTTTTGTACCTCTACAGACTGCAATGCATGTCCTCACTTTCATTCTTCTCTCTTCAAAGTATTACTGAGGCTATCGAGAAGGAAATTAAGTTCCTTTTAGAATATTTCAGTACAATTATTCAGGGCAGGTTTCTCTGCCACGCTCTTGGGTATTTTTATATTTATGAGCTCTCTTTAAGGTTTTAATGGGGCAGCATCCACAGTAAGATGAACCAAACAGGGCTCTTATAGACGGAGTTGGTACATTAGGGGGAGATTTGCATTCTTATTAGCCTTGTAATTTTTAATCCTCTAAACAGTGGCAGTGATTGCGATGTGACCTGTATTTGAGTGAGGTACAACTTAGGGTGAATCCAGTCTTCAGAATCTGTCCCTTCCTGATTCCATGAGAAAAGCTCAGACCAAAAGGCAGTAATTTGCTAATAAAAGAGCTGATGGATGAGGGAGGTTATTGGATCAGCAGATCTTCATTTTCTCTATGACATTTCAGGTAAAATAAGGATGAAAACAAAGCATGGAAAAAGAATAAGGTCCATAGGGCTTGAAAAAGCCTAATACAGAATATTCGGCTTCCCTTCATGCTTTCTGTGAGTTGCCCCTTTTAGTTTGAAGTAAGAGAGCACACGATGCCGAGGCAGGATGGAATAGTACCATAACTGTGTGTGCTCTTGTAAATTTATGGTAAATCTGAAGCAGCTGATGGAGATTGGCTTTCAGTCAAAAGTGCTAAGCTCGGCCACATTTAGCAGAGCCTGAGATCAGTTCCTACAGCTCAGGTGATGCAGTATGAGGGGACTGTGACCACCCAGACCAAAGCCCCAGCTAACTCAGTATCCTGTCTCTGACATTGACTGACAGTGTATAGGAAAATGGTTTTGGGGTGCCAGTGATACAGGTATATTCCCATTTTCTGACAATCTCTAACCCAGAAACTTCCTGAGCTGGAGGTGGCATCTTTATGCAGAACAGCTCAGGATGGTCTTTTTCTATGACTTTGTTCAGCTGCTTTTTTGAACCCATGCAAATTTTTGGCAGTTACGGCATCCTGTGGAAATTAATTCCTCAGTGTATCCTTCTTGCTGTGAAAAATTGCCACCTTTGTTTCGAAACTACCACCTTGTAGGTTCAATATGTGACACTGTGTACTTCCCGTTGTATAGAAAGAGTGAATAATCATTCCCTATCCAACTAGTCCACGCCATTCAAGGTTACCTTCCATCTCCTGACCTCTCTTGACGTTAAGACTCCTAGGTTGTTTACTTGCTTCGTGAGTATTTTCTTTCATACATTTAATCACTGGTGGTGTGTGACTATCCTTTTTGTAACTGTATCCTTTTTTTTTTTTCAAGATTGATGAACTCCATAGGTGCTTCAAAATACAGGAATAACAAGGATTTTGAGTTCTGTTCCTTTCCTAAGAATTCCGGCTGTACCAGTTACTCCTTTGGTGCGGCTAAACCCTGAGCTAATGTGTTTGTAGAAAACGCTGTTGTAAGACCAGGATTACTTTTCTGAGGGTTAATACATAACTTATCTCTGAATTTAGGGTTGCTTTTCCTTATATGCATAGATGTTGTGCTCATGGGCACCACTTTTTGTCTGACATCTTATTGCCCTGTTGCTTTGTCTCATACACTGCATTGTGATTCTGCACAGTCATCACTCGTTTTTAGGGCTTCAGTGGCTTAGTATCATCAATAAACCTCATTAGCTTAGTCTCCATTGCCATTTTTTGGTGGTTAGTGAATGTGCTTAATGACACCAGCAGAACAGATCTTCACAGGACTTCCAGGTTTATTCCTCCTCTTTGTTTCTTTTAACTTTATTTCATGAGAGAACTTCCCCCCTAGTTTAGCATCTTTATGAGCCTTTGGTAAGGGATATTGTGAAACCCTGCTGTAAATCTGTTCCTACTTTATCAACCAAATGAGCTACATCTACATGTTTGTAAACTCCTTTAGAAAACTCTGCTGAATTTGTAAGACACTACTTCCCTGCACAACATCCTTCATGATTCTTCTCTGTCACATTTTTCCATGCATCTACTTGTTCTATGCTTTTAAAAAAGTTTCTACTGATTTTTTTTCAGGACAGCTGACTGATACTGAGAAGGCAGCTCCCAGTTTGCCCTGTCTTTACTTCGTGAAGCCACATGCCAACCAGTGATGCCTGAAACACCATGAGGAGCAGCCTGGAAGACAGAGTCATTCTGAAATGTCCGAGGGATGCAATTATTGCTACAAAGACATTTTCAGGCCTCCTTCCTGGAACTGCCATCTGCTAGAAGATATGTGAGCATCAGTTGCTATGGTAGCACACAAAATACTATGTCCAAACCCTGGAAACATGGAGTACAGGTCTAGAGCTGGGCTGTGGACCAAGAATCTTTGCAAGGTCTGGAGGATGAACATTTTATCCCTTTCCTGGCCTTTGCAAAGAAATGGTTTTACTGCTGTATAGTCTCACAGCTGCCATGAATTCAGTGGCAGACTTTGTCGTCCTGGTTGGGGATGACAATATGTGGAGCTTCTTGTAAAACAAGCCTTACTTTTGTTTTGCAAATCTCCCAGTGGAGAGGCCTATAAGGACCAGCAATGTTCTGCAGTGAGACATTTTTGTGGCTGTTTCCCATTAAACTTACGCAACATCCATTGTGCTTGTGCAGCCTGTTGCAAAAAAAAATGGATGCCATCCCCAGAATGTTGGCTGAATATTGATTTAGCAAATGGTGAGAAAAAAGGAATGAAATAAAAGCCTTTTGTAGCTGGTGCTGCATATAAATAGCGGGGAGGTTAATTTATGTTATTTATGGAAATCTGGAATAGTGGGAATGCTCTAATGCTTATCCCAGCTAGACTATTAGTGCTGTTCTTATATGCATGCATCACCATGTTATCTAAATGTCGCTAAGCCCTCTTTAAAAGCAGTCAGGCAAGGCTTTAGGCAGACTAGAAAGGGACTGTGAAAAAAGTATCATTTTCTGTAACTATTTATAAACCTAAAGGGATGCATGTAATACAAGTACACGTAAGAAATGCTTTTATTTACCAAACAGTAGATAAAAGCTGCAATAAAAGAAGAAAAAAAGAATCTCCCTCTCCCAAAAGAAAGACAGCTCAGGGTGATTTTTTAAAAAAAATCATATATATAGTTGACTTGTTTTTTAAATTTTTTTTTCTGCTGAAAGGGTGCACATATGACTAGTGGAATCTCTCTGAACAAAAGAAAGCCCTTCAGACCAAACTGTGTTCAACGTGGATTTGCCTTGTACAAAACAGACTCCTCACTCCTTTGGCTATGCAAATAACATAAATTAAGGAAAATGCAAATGGAATATGTATCTCATCTCTTACTGCAATGATAACCACAGCACTCCTATGATGGGCACTGTGTTTTGCTCTCAAGCCTTCTCTTTTAAAGGCTTGTGGAAAAGGTGTGACAAGGAGATCCAATGGTGAAATCAATGTTCTACATCAGCTAAAAATACTCCCTGGTCAAAGCAAAGAGTGGATGGGAATGTGCCAGAGGTGGGGAGGGAGGCAAGCCTGAAATGTGTATAAACAAATGCCCCAGCGACAACTGGAATGTATACAAAGCCATTGTTGGAGATTTCCTTCACCTTCAGGGGCTCATTCTTCTGCTGAGATGCACAAACATAGATGCTTTTCTGACAGGGTATCTCAAAGAGTGTAAAAGCAAAAGCCACCGCTAAATATAGAAGGCTGTCACATGCTGCCTTTAGTCACATTTCAATTCATTGTAAACTGCAGCATGCCTCACACCGTGGTTCTTTTAACCTTGGCGACGTGTTTGAGGCATTTTTCATGTGGGCACATCCCTTTCTCCCCTCTAATTTGGAAATGCAAATGTAGATGTGCAGTGGATAATCAGGCAGTTTGGATGGTCCTGTTGAGCTTTAAAATGTACAGGCATGTTTGAAACAACATGGGAAGTGGTGGTGAAAGGGGGAGTGAGTGGATGAGTCACTTTTAAAGCAAAGCAGGCAAACTGGGGAAAAAATAAAAGAAAAGCAAAAGATCTGTGTCTTGACTCAGTGCCCAGACTCTTAAGATGATGCTTCACTGCAGACTCTGAAGTTCAGCTTATTTTTCCTCTCATTTGTTCTTTTATTTTTATGTCTTACATAATGGAGCTTTGATTCATAGAAATCTATTTATATAGTCTAGGATTTGGGCCAAACTCTGAAGTCCTAGCTCTGTCTTTCCTGAGGCAAAATGGCCATTGTGGTTAGTGATATGAATGAGGTTTGCTAGGATTGTGTGTTCAGGGCTGGACTCCTGGGGGGTTATTCTTGTTCACCCTGTAATTTCTTATATCCTCACTGGAAGAGTGATTTCATGTAATGAACTCTAGGCTGTATTGCAGCTGGGGGAAAAATTTCCTGAAACAGACAAAATATCCCAGCTCTCGCTGGTGAGGCCAGTAGGAGCCTGTGCTCCATCTGCATGCCCAAGAACTACCAGTCAGCACTTTGGGTCCCAGCTTTTGCCTTCTTCCCCTCTCTCCACATTAATCCTGCTAGAGGAGAAATGTGGAAGCCACATGCCAGCTGCTTGCTGGGAAAGCCCTGACATGAGGATGGGAGTGTTCTTCCCCTTCCCGGGGCTCCAGCTCGGGATATTTGCTGTGGAGGAGGAATGGCTGGACCAGGAGGCACTGGCATGGCCCTGCTGCAGTGTGTGCTTTTGAGGACTGCACTTGGCTTGTGTAATTGAGGACAGGCAACTGAATGGGATCGTGGAAGCGGAGAGCAGGAGCTGGCTTCCTCCAGGGCTGCTTTGCTTGGGGCAGTTGGGTGTGAGCAGAGGACCCAACAGGGTCGGTCTGTCCGAGGAGCTGGCAGAGCCAGCTGACCTTTTATCTGACAAGCTGGCAGCAAGGAGACTGCTGCCAGAGAGAGAGCTTCCCGCTGACATCAGAGTTATTCTTGGGGCTAGATGGAAAACAGCGAGAGATAATGCTCTTCGCTGTAATGATGAGGCTGATTTCAAATACTTTGCATGAAAATAGCAGCCCAAACCCAACTAAGTAGGTCAGAGGAGCAGAACTGAGGGAGATTGCTTTGCTGTGGCACCATGACCAGGGGCTGGAGTTTTTCTCTAATAAAGTATGAACTCTAAAAGAAGTTCTTTCAGGGACCAGAAATGTCCAGGAATATTCTTAGTCATCTGCTAATACCTCAGCTCATTATCCAGCATCTCTTGCAGTGTAAATGGTCTTATAATCTTGTTTGTTTGTTGGGGTTTCCTGGTTTGTTTTTTGGTTTGTTTGTTTGTTTGTTTATGGCTGCTGGTAAGAATGCAATATCTATGATAGTACTACCTCTTGGTCATATTTGATGACACAATGTTCATATTTTTAGCCAAACTAAAAGAGATCACTGTAATGATTCAGGGAGAATCAGGGAAAACGCTTTCAGTGTATGTTGGAATATACACACACACACACACACATATTTATATATAGCTCGCTCTCTATATGAAAATTTTTGTCTTTTGACTGATTTGTCACAGTCCAGAATGCAAGAGCCACAGCAACAAGTATGCCAATTTTTGACAATACCAGAGTAATGAAATAGCCAAACAAGCACTCCTTAGCCCTTCACTTCCTCAGCTATTATTCTTTGAATGCTGGAGATAAATGTCATTTGTAAATCCCACTCCTTGCTAACATTAGTACTATGCATATGCACTTCCTCTGACAAGTAACCCTGCCAGTGAAATCTGTAAGGCAGCAAACTTTAAAGTTTTCTTTTAAGCATGGATAATTACTAATTGGGGGCATCTGTCTCTGCTGAACACCCACACTCACTCTTCTTTAAGTGTTCCAGGTTGGTGATTTACATCAAAGAGCCTTGAAACATTTGACATCCTTTCTCCTAAGTATGAACTTTGTTATCAACTTTCTCTGCTGGAGTGGCTTTTCCCTTCTTTCCTTTTCTCTTTCCTTTTGGAGCACTAGCTAAGCTTACAGTCCTTGGCTATGCCTCTTTTTGCTTACACCCCAGCTAACCGAGCTGGCCCACAGGGTACAGGACAAATCTGAAAGAGTCTGTTGGCTCAGCCACTGCTTGGGCTCCCACCAGCTCTCCAGCAGCACCACGCAGCAGAGAGCAGAGCCACTCTTGTACGATGCTGTCTCACGTCAGGCAATCTGAGGACCTCACTTGTGTGTGGGAAATCATCCCTTCTTCACAAGAAAGGTGCTGTTCCTCAGAAGCGTGTTTCCTCCAGATTGAAGTTTGTGTCTGGTTATGTTGCCACAGGAGGTGCCTTGAGGGGTATAGCCTGTGGAGATAAATCATCCAGTCCAGTGGGCAGACCTGCTCAGTCCCTCAGCCCAGAAAGAAGAGTTGCATTTTCTCCCTGTGGTCCTCTCCCTGGCTTTACCATATCGAGAGGGGGGCTGATAAGCTACCTCAAGCCAGTGTCGCTTGTCTGCTGCTGTGCTGGAGCGAAAGGGCTCCGAGGACATTCCAGATCTGAAGTCTCTTAAGGTCCCATGGATTGTCTTCTGGAGTTGCCTGTATTTCTCCACTGACTACGGACAGGTCCTCGGCAAACTGGCCTCTGAAGTCAGCCTAGAGAGGAGGCAAAACCTGGTATTTGTGAATACCTCTGTCCCTTGTCCTTCCCAGGTATCCTGTCTTGAAGCCATTGATAGTGAGGAAGGGATGGAACCAGAGATTTTTGTGAAGCTGTGAATTAAGTTTTCTTACTCTATATGCTTTCCCCTTTTTCTTCCACTGCTGCTGCATTTTTGTTTTACCGTGTTGTATTTGCTACAAGCTCATCTGTGTTCCTAGTAATTTTTTCCTAGCAAGAAGTTGTTGGTACTACTAGGAGGAGAGAAGGTGCTAAGTTGTTTTTGAGGTAGGTAGAGAAATCCCTGCTGGGTATTTAACCTACATTTGTTTTCATTTACAGAAGTGTTCAGGTTTTAAGTCTGCTGTTAAAGATGAAATGAAGTAGCTCAAGTAGTTCAATAGGATTTAGCTGAATTACTGAAAGAGCTATACTGACAACATCTGTAGTGTCTTTTCACGGAGGTCACAAAGTCTTGAAACAGGGAGGAGATTACTGGACAAGTTAAATTTCCATGGAGCTGACAGCCATACCTTTCTCCAGATAGCAGCTCATTTTAATTGTAAAGGAAGATATTCTCTGTTCAAAGCTCAGCATTTGACTGACATATCCAACACCACACTGGCAACATTAGTCCCTGGCAGCCCTAGGCAGGTTGATGAGAGAAGCAAATTCTGCAAAACAGGGAAACAAAGGCAAGTGGCAAGCCACACAATGCATTTCTTGTCTGCATGTGTGTGAAGTTCATTGTCAGAAGCTATCCTTTCCTCCATCAGTAGGAGAAGGCTGCAATTGTGGAAATTCCCAACAATGGTTTTGAAGTAACAGGGGCTCTAGCGCGTTTAGGCAGAAGTACTGCATGTTCAAAGGGACAAAAGGGAAGGGCCATTAAAGCCCAAGAAACTGTAGCAAGAAAAGATATACACACAGTTTCTCTGTGTAAAGCCCTCAACCGAACAGCTTCCTTTGTAACTCCCAGCACTGTTCTGGCAGATCGGCTGTATCGTCATTCAGTGTTGTATCTCCTAACACGGAACTGGTTAAAGGCAGGGCAGTCTTTTAAAGTCCTGCTAAAGGATTTTGCTTAGAACTTGTCTTGGAACATTTTTTTTCATGATACAGTGCTGTTTGCGCTTTTGCTATGAGTCTGTAGTTTCACATCTAGTCTGCAAGTACAGAACCTCTGTAGGGCCATGTATAAACAGTCACATAAACAGCTGGCAGTGGACAAAGGAATCACTTTGTTGAAGCAGGTAATTGATGGGCAAGTTACCCAAAAGAAAAGCTGTCTCTTCTTCCCTGAGAAAGGCATAACAGGCCTTCTGGCATAAGGATTTTCAGATATTAGTGGAAGCATTTTTTTTCCCAACCTAAGTAATTAGTATTTTCTCTTAAAATAAACATGCCAAGTTTATGCCTCAAAGATTTCTTATTAATACTCTATCTAGATATAATGTTTCCTGGCTGGCTGACTGGCTTCATAGCATCTCAGCATCCAGCATCTTAACATTTTTATTGCAGCAGGAACTTTGCTGCAGTGGTCATTTCCTTCGCCCATTGCTTGGACTACTCAATCATCACTTTTTCTTTGCTGGCTCCTTTCTCTCTGTGGTGATCACATCCCTGTGCTGGCTCTCATCTCTCTGTGATATCAGGCAGAAATAATTTCTCTTTACTTGCAAGCTCTAATAGCGCCTATCCCCACCCTGCCCATAAACCTCCATTCACTGTCAGGAGGCTGACTTCCACCTTCATCAGCCACAAGCAAGCACCTTTGCATTTTCTCCTCAGGCTTGGGTGGAGTTCCTGATTAAAAATGTGCAATGCTCTCTGCCTTTCTTTCAGCCCCTCTTTCCAGAAAGGCTCTCATTTGAACACTGCAGGCCAAAATCTTGCCCGTAATTTGCTGGACCTGCAGGGTGGCTAAAATTGTCCTACGCTTTGTTGTGTCTCTGGATCTAGCTTTTCATGTTTGTGTTGTAAGCAAGGACTGTGTTCTTGTGTACTGAATAGTGCAGTGGGGATCCCAAGTCTGTGACAACCAGCAATGACTCATTGCTTGGGATCGTGCATGGGCAGAAAGAGAGGAAGGGAGGGGAAGGTACACAGAGATTTTAAGAAGCTCCTTTCTCTCCCTTTAAACACTCTCTTTGATACACCTCAGCACCAACCCTCGGGGGGAATGCTGTGTAAACCTCACAGACCTTTACTTCAGTCTCTAGCTCTGGCCTGGCTTTCTCCAGGAATGCAGGGAGCTACACAGAATGCTTTCACATATTGCATTACAGTCTGAAACCAAGGCAGTGCTTTCGAGTGGAAAACCCAAGTCAGCCTCAAAGAATTGGGAATTTGGTCGGTAGCCAACTCCTTCTATGTAACTCTGCTTTTCACATCAACCCTGCCCTCCCTTTTCCTTTAGGATTGGTCCTGGGGAGAGTCAAGTTCTTCCTTTCTTCAGGACTTTTGCTGTTCTAAACAGTGCAGCATTTTACTGTCAGGTGCATCCTCCCTCTGCAGCTATCCCTGTGAGGAGAAGCAGCACATGCAAGACAGAAAAGAGTGTTGTGAAGGACTGTTTATAAATTACTCCAGTGAGGCAGAGTGATGTGTCATTCTGGCAGAGAGCCCATTAAAGAGGAAGCACTACTCTTGAATGCATTCAGCCGGGGTTTCTGAGAACTCCTTTATACCCACTCATTATTCGTTTCACATTCTAGAAGTGGATGGTCATGTTTGCCTATGTGACGCAGATCTTAATAGTTTTCTGCAGTACTACATCATTTAGCTCTCAGCTAATACAAGCCCAAGCTAGTAATTAACATTAAATGCTGAGAAATGGATCTGATGTGATGAATGCTCAGCACATAATGAAAATGCTGTGATTTCTTACTTGGAAGCCATCGTGGTCTTACAACATAACCAGTTGTTACAGATGCCCAAACAGAATTGGGATTAACAATAGGATCTGGTTACACTTGCAAACCTAATTGCTGCTAGTCTGGTAGAAGTTGCACTCTCGGGCTTCGCTTTGACAGATAACAGCTCTGGCATCTGTTGTCATCTCATAATGGTGTAATGCTATTTATGCCACCAAAATCCCAGCTGAGCCATGAATTACACATAGATCAGGCACACCACAGAAAATGCAGCTGTGTTGGGGGACAAGGCTTGCAACTGCTTTGCAAGGCCAATGTGTACACCGTGGAGTGGGACAATGTAAATCAACTATAATAATTATTAATAAAATTATTAAAGGACCAGCAAAACTGTAACCTGAACATGCCAGACACTGCAAAAACAGCAGCCAGTTTCTGCTGGACAGATAGACTGCCAGAAAAAAAAAAAAAAGCCTTAATAATGGGTAGGCTGGAAACTTTTTCCTTGATCACCCCTAAGAAGACAGGTGCTAAGAGGAAGTAAATATGCTGCAGCCCTTCTGTCTTCTGATGCTGTTGGGATACTGGTGGTGGTAGAGACTGTGAGGGCTCCTGTGGGACCATCATCTCCTCAGGGTTAAGGATGAGTGTACCAAATGTTCTGGGATGAGCCCTGAATGCATGTCCCCAGCATCCTCATTTCTCAGATGAAGCTGTAGAGGGGAAAGGCCCCAGTTTCTTGCCCGATGCAACACTGCTGCAGAGCTCCAACCTCTCCACACTGAGGGGTCCAGGCCCTTAAAAGCCACCCAGGGGAAGACATGTGATACAGAAATGCAGAGAAAACTGTCCCTTGCTGTAGGAGGACGACCTTACAGAGCCCCCACCTTCCCTGATTTAGCTGCTGCTGCAGCCTCTGCTTTTCTCTGTAAGAGGGGAGAAACTCACTGGGGCAGTGACAATGAGGGGACCTGCCCCCCAGCCCATGGGTTGCCCCATTTCCATGTGTCTTTCCAGCCTGGATGCTCAGGGCTTGTGGCAGGGGAGAAGGAGGGACAAAAAACAATATTTAAAAAAAAAAGGAGAGTAGGGTGTCCTCAGCTGCCAAAGTGTCTTTGTCTGTCTCTGGATCCAGGCAGAAATAGGATGCTATGTTTAAGCACAGCAAATAATGTGATGGCAGCAAACACGAGACTAACTGCATGCTTCTTGTGTGATTTGTGTCTTGGGTTTAGGTTTTGGGGGGTTCCTCTGTAGGTCTGTATCTCCACATGGAAAGCTGCAATGCAAGTGGAAATAAAAGACAAGTGGGAGAAAGGGTAAGGAATGAGAATAGGGGAGAAACCAGAGAAAAGCAGAGGGTGAACCCAAGGTGAACAGATCACAATTTGCAAAGATTTGAAACAAAGGTTTGATCAACCCATGCCAGAGAAAAGCCAGCCTGTACTGTGGAAAATTTTGAGTGCACTGTATCAGACTTTAGCCTCACCCTGACCAAAACATTCCACATCCATATCAGGCAGATAATAAAGAAAGTTCTCATGAAAGTTCTCACACAGCAGCAGATCGGAAAACAGAGTGATGCGAATCCTAATAGTGTAAATACAGATAGAGCACTGAAAGGTATTCACTGAGTTTACCCTGGAAAAATTAAACATTGAATGGATTCTACTAAAATTGGAACTTGTCTCAAGCCCAAAGGCTGGATCACAAAACTCGTCTTCCTGGTGAGTGCACAGCAATTCCTTGCAAATGGCCATTAACCATGTGGCTTACCATGAAATCTTATTTTTCTTTTCCTTCCCTGTTAAAAATACATTGTTTAAACTGTTGTAAACTGAGCTGAATAGAAGCTTTTGTACCAGATACAGGATGATCGAATATACTACTTCAAAGCCATCTCTCTTGGGCTTATGGCTTTGCTTTGTGTATTTTTAAGATTTTGTTTGCTTAGAATAGCCTTCAGTTGAAACAGCAGGCATTATAATGTATCCACAGTCCCCTCCTTGACTAAATTAATCCCGAAAGACACAGAAACAGGTTCTCAAGGGGGAATTCTTCACGTACCCTTTCAGTCAGTCTTTCTTTTCTCCATACTTTTATTTTTTAGTTTTTAGCGTAGAAATGTGACAGTCATGATTTGTCTTGTTTTTAGGCTGGTAATTCCATTTCCCAGCTTTGTTCAGTTTCCCTTGAGCTATTGGATCCAAAATGCACAAAGGAAAAATAAAAATGTTTGAGTCCAGTGGGGTAGCTAAGGTCAGCTTTGGGCCTGCAGTATGAATGGGGAAAGGATAATCTCTTGCAATGTGCCTTCATGAACATTCTACAATGGCATATATTAATTTTTAATCTATTAATTTTCTAAATTATTCATGCCAGAGAAATAGAATAAAAGGAGGAAAAGAAATGGCAGACAGCACCAAAAAACAGCATTCCTGAGCAGCTAATGATATCTTTCCTCTCTTGGTATGCTCTAATTCTCCTTTTCTCCACCCTGATCCTGCTGTGGATGCAGCTGTGAATGGACATATGTTACCTGGCAGCAGTGGGGGTGCCCAGACCTGATGTTTGTGAGGCTGAGCTTTGCAGACACCCCAGTGCTGGTGTCAATGCCAAATTAGGGACCTCTGCCTCACCTTCAGCCACTCTTTTCCCCCCTCCAGGGATTCTTCCCCATGCTTGTGCTGACAGTGTTGCTTGTGTGTCCCTGCTGTAAATTAGGTCAGGAACCTCTTCTGTGTGAAGAAAGATGTAAATGTATATTTTTTGGGTTCCTAGGCCAAAATTAATTTAAAATCACTCTCAGAATGGATACAGTGCATGGGTGGATCTATGATTTGATGAATCAGATAGCTTTTCTTTGACACCACCTTGTTTAACAGTGTCAGTTCATGTGCCTGCAGGTGACACTATACAGACCTGACCTCTGGCTCCTTCAGCCTCTGGCTCATCTGTCTAGGGAGAGTTGCTGTTGCCCCACGGTGCCATACAGATCAAAAGCAGCTAGTTAAATATGTCTACAGATTTTCAGACCTGCATCTAGATCTCTCTGTGTATTTGGGTGACACACAGCACAACTGATGCTGATCTCGATTGCACCTTTTTTGCATTACCGTCAAACAAACAATGGAAGAGCCATGAGTGGAATCCTCTAAGGTATAGCTGTCTGCATGCCATCTCCCCGCTTGAGTTCTTCAGGTCGGGAAGACTGCAGGAGCAATCCTCCGCAGGAGCTTTTATTTTAAATTAAAGATGCTACAAGATTATTATGTCATGAGGCATCATGAAAAGTACCCATTCAGGAGATCAGATTGACACTTCCACCCTGCAAGTGCACAGTGCAACAGCTACACATATTGCTAATGTTTGTGTAGGCACTGTGTAAGGTCCTCGAGGGCAGGCAGGGAGGCACCGCTTTGTTCTCTCACCTGCGCTGAATAAAGAGTGTTGTTGGTGCGCAGATAAATCCTGCCACAGACCTTTGTTATGCTTGGAAGAAAAACAGAGTCATGTGTTACAAAGCCCAGTAGGTGATAAGAAAAAGTTTGCTTTGTTTTGTTTTGGGTTAAATAGGGGTTGCTTTGTGCTTAGGCATCTGCATAAGGGGATACACAGTGACAAGGACAGACAGATGAGGAGATTGAGAGCTGTGTTTAGAGACCTGCACTTCAGCTTCTTACTCTGCACTTTTCTCCTGAGCCATTGTCAGCATCTATCTAACTCAATCCAACAAAAGTGGCCCTGCTGGAAAATTCAAGGCCAATTTTTTTCATTGCCTGGGCACCCAGCTGCCAAAGCCATGTGCACTTCAGTTAGCATCTCTAGGCATGAAATATGTAAGAAACTTGGCCTTATGTTTGACCTCGACAGCATCCATGTTTGGAAAGATGGATAGTGTTCTGCAATACACTCTGGAGTTTGTTCTGAGTCCTTCGTGGAGCCCTGAAGCTGTGAGAAAACTGACAAACTGATCATATCCCATGCACTTTCTTGCAGTTGGCCTTCACAGAACCACTGGGGCATGGACACAAGATGTATTCCTGTGTATGGCCTGTCTGGAATCCTGGTCCTCCTTTTCACACTGGAAGAGTACGTGTGGGATTGCTGCTATGGAAAAGCCACCACTGCATGGAGAAGGGGAGACCCTGAGGAGCAGAAATGCAGGCAATCCTGAGGATGCTTGGCAGGAGGAATGTGACTGCCAGGTCTTGCCACTGTACCACCTCGTGCAAGACCACGGATGCACAAGCCACAGTTATCCCCACACCTCCTCTGTGCATCAGAGATGGGTGATAGCAGCTGGTGTCACCACCGTGAGCCCAAGGGCTCCTACTAGGCAGCCCCATCTGTGGAACTTTGGCTTCTGAACCAGGCAAGTGAGCTGGCAGTGTTTCTCCAGGTTGGTAAAGGAAAGCATGAAAAATATGAACAGGACCCAGAGGAAGACCACCAGGATATTTTGTGGATTTTTCTACCCCTTTGATTTTTTTTTTTTTTTTTTTTTTTTTTTTTTTTTGGGTATGGTAGGGTAAACTGTCCTGTCTCTGTTATTTTATAGATGATGGAAACAGATCCACTTTACCAAGAAGATGGATGGGTACCTTATAATCTGGATTTGACACCTGACATAGTAAGTCAGAAAGGGCTAGTGGCTCTCATTCTTTATTTATTGAACTTCTTCAGACCACAAGAAAGTGCTAAAAGGGCAGACTTTATTTCTTACTTTTCTTTTAAGCTTTAAGTCACATTCCATATTTTGCTTTCTGTTTTTCTACCGTGGCCTATTCCAGTCATAAACCAGTGATGGCCTGGGTACATTTAGTCTGAGAGGATTCCAGATGGCTGTTGTAATAGAGAGTGACCAGTCTTTCAGTGTGTGGTCTGTGCTTTATCTGAGCTGGCCCCAATTTAAAAAAAAAGTGATATGAAAATACCTCTATTATCTGTGCATTCCCCAGTGAGGAAGTCTGGAACTTTTGTAAAAGTTTAGTGTTATTTTTAGTCGTTAATGGTGCAAAGCTATTAAATGTGGACAGTTTTTGGGTTTACCCCTTGACAGTAGCCTCTCCGCAGGGGATCACTATAATTTTCTTGCATTGGAGAACAGAAGTTTTTGCTTTTGACAATTGCAGAATAGTTTTGCACTCTACATCTGCTTATTATTTTGATTTAGGGCCTTGGGCAAACTCTTAGTTCATACACTGTCTTCCATCTCCTCTGAGCAAACAGAAGTGAGAGTCATGGTAGGTGCCCTGAGCTTGACAGGTCTGAGCTTGGTGGAAAGAGCCTCTACAAGTTTTCAGAGCTCCTGGTGTAGGGGAGAGTAGTCTGCCTGGGGCTCTCTGTGTTTGGTCCCAACATGGGTGAAGATATCATACCCTTTCCAAAAGGTCCCTTTCTGCTCACCCATATCAGTCTATCATAGCACCACGGTCAGTGGGAAGCTGAAGGCCTGCAGGGATTTGGTTACCTAATGTGTCTATACTTCCAAGGACTGGGATCAGAGGATGTAAACATGTCAGCTGTGGAGATAGTGTGAAGGTGACCCTTTGAGGTGGGTTACATGATCAACCATATCCCTGATCTGATGGTAGCTGGGGTGCCCTAACAGCTTGGACCATGGTGGTGGTCTTCAAGAGGATTCTCAACAAACCATAAGGGTATTGCCTGAAGTTCTGGGCCTCTGTTGTGAGCATAATGGAAGAAAACAAACCTTCCCTATCTCACAGAGACATTGCATTTGCACTTGTAAGGTTTTCTACAATGACAGATAAGTAATTATCTAAGTAAGGGAAACTAAGTTCCTAACGTAAGTGCATGAATCTTCTCATTTGCTTTGACTCATCTCTAGCTGGACTAGCTCCAATCACCAACTGTAATTCCCCCTCTCCTTATAAAATCAATATTCCACTAAATCATTTTCTTTTTCTACTCCAAACATGAGCATTTTATTGCACAATGACATATATCTCAAATCCAGGCAGTCTTTCACCCTGGATGCCCATAAATTTTAGGGACCAATATTCGATGATGTTGAGAGTAAGGTAAATGAGCTACATTAGATATTTTGTTCTATGGGTTCTGAAAAACACGGATAAACTTGAAAGAAATATTCTGTTAAATGCAGCACAGAGCATGCTCTAATGCAGCATGAGCACACCATCTACTCTCCCTGGAAATATGACGTGGTCATTTACTAGTCTAGCATGAGGTCCCTGCACACAGCCGGTCAGCCTGCACCATATGGGAGTCAGTGCCCATGTCTTAATTACACCTCATAGTCTGGCACCGGAGCCGCCCTCACCAGGCACCAGCAAGCAGCCCATACTCTAGTGCTGTCAGACCTTATCTACAGAAAGGAGAGAAAGCCTTGGGAAGCAATTGTTATGTTCTGGCAGAAAGGCTATAAAACAGTGATGGGCACCTGTGGGTTTATCGCTGGCGAGTTTCCAGTGCTCAGGCTGGATGTACCTAAGTGTGCTCCCACCACTCCATGAGATGGGGCTGGGCAGGACACCACAGTGTTGCTGTGAGCACCAGAAATGCATCGGAGCTTGCAAGCTTGACCTGGGTTGTCATCTGCTCCCGTGTAGCCACCACAGCTGCTTTTGGCAGAGCGATCTGAGAATCACTGCAGGACTGCCGTGACTAAAGGTTTAAGCTCAGCAGCACTGATCAGTGCCAGGGCTGGTCTGGTGGCCCGCTTAGAGGCTGAACACAGTGTCCTGCCTAAAAGCTACGTGACATGTCAGGACAATGGCTTGTTTGCGTCTTTATCCATTTCTTTATGTGAAGATGGCAAGTTTATTGAGTCAAACTGTGAAGCTTTTGTTCGGAGTGGTGGTGTCTCTGCTTGACTTGAGGGGAGCTTTGCCAGAACAAATTCTAAATGAAAAAAGAGGCAGGGCTTCAGGTTTTGGTGCTTTAACTGACATTTTAAGTTGAAACACATTTGCAAGGGGACTCTGACTGAAACAAAGTTTTTGTGGTAAATATAGCAATTTGGGAATCAAAAGAAGTTGCACAATTGTTGCCACGTGTGCTGAATCTTACTCCATGCAGGAATCCTTGAGATAAGCTTTAAGTAGTAGAATGGGTGAGATTAATAAGGATTTGAATTATTTGAAACACAGAAACATTATTGTGGGGGGTTTGCTCTTCCGAAAGATGTCTCAGTTGGGCTTTTAGCCATGATGTCTAACAATCTTGAATACATGATTACAAATGCTTAAACTTATAACAAGTGTGTAAGGCTTTCGCATGCTATTCACCCATTACTAGGCATCCAGAATAGTAAAACCTGACTGGGGGCAAGGCCTCTTTTCATGAGATCTCCTGTGCCAGTATCTTCTGAATACAAAGGCATAATGAAGGTATAATTATTTTCTCTTCTCATCACTTGCACATCCCACAGAGACGGAAAGGAGGAAAATTTTACCAAGTGAGGAAGAAAGGAAAATTTTAAGTGGGTCCTGAGTGGGATTCTTTTCCAAAGGGAGCTTATTTGTCACGGCCTTAACACTGAAAGAGAGCAAGGACAAGATCTTGGGGCAACCCTGCCTCTAGGCATGTCTCAAATTAAAACTTCCACATTACAGCTTTGTGACTATGCATAGAGTGACAGGGGTGAAAGATGTGGCACCTGCAAGACACGGCCTGGAAAGGTGAGGAGAAAGCCTGACTCACCTGCTGGCACTGCAATGTCCCCGGATAACCCACTTGGTGGCATCACGGCGGTGTTGTGGGTCACACACTCATTTCTCTGGCCTCTTGCTCACAGAAAACTGTCACTGTCCGCATCCTCACATGCCTGCCGTGTTTGTGTTACTGCCCATTAGATCTTTGAAAGCCTGATATTCTGTTTGCTGCTACAGGGGCGTAGTGTCTCATCATGTTGTGTCGTGGTTCTCATTGAGGCTTATAAATTTAGCTGTAATATGAGTATTACAGCTGCCAATAAGAACACTAGCAGTGAATTTGGAATTGAAAGGCAAAGGTGCATAAGTGATGTTTCAGACATCAGAGAAGACCTAGGCATGCGAAGCCTCCTGCATCCTTGTGAGAGAGCCCTTGTTTCTTGCTGTCATCTCTGTGTATTGGCAAGACCACAAGGAAGAGCGGAGTGAAAATGAGCAGACGTCATTAAAATTATCCAATGGACCTCAGTAAAAATGTACTGAGTGGTCTTGACTGAGAGGAACATTTTTCACGCTGTAATGGCTGCTCTGCTCCCTAAGTGGGAGAAGGAAGGTCATTTATTTCACAGAAGAAAAAAATAAAAAGTCTATGAGATCATTTATAACATTACTCACAACCATTATCTTTCCCAAATCATTCTTATGCCTTCTCTGTGATACTGGCTGCCTTGCAGTGCTCTTCACATAAAACCCTTTCTTATTCCTTAATGGCAGACCAGCTGAAATATTTAAAGTGTTTGCAGACAAATGTATCTAATTGTATGCTAGATGCAGGAAGGCCCCGGGGAATGCTAACTGCTGGCACAGTCACATTTACCTGCCTGGAGGCTGTTGTTTCGGTAAAAACCCTGTCAAATACAGGTTGGTTAATAAGAAAATGCTTTTCCACAAATAGAACATCTTTAGGCTCATACTCTGCACTGACACACTCCTCTGAGTGATAAAATCTTCCTGAGCCATCCCACAGCCCGCTGGTCTATGGCAGCCTGGTGAAAGGGCTTCACTGGCTGGAGGGCTCTCAGCACCCACCTCACTTCCCACCCATACCAAGGTCCCCCTTCACCTGAAGAAAAGGGGGGTTGAGCACTGGGTCTGCATTCAGAACTGGTCTTGAGTGTGGGATTAAACACAGGCGCAGAAAGAAAGACCAAGAAACTCGTTTAGGGCAATGAAAGATTCTTGCTTGATTTGTGTTCTAGTCCTGTTTCCCATCCCCATGTGGGACCCTGCTGTGTGTGGCAATGGTTTTTCTGCATGACCCTAGCAGATATCTCCAAGATGCAGCCCATTGTGATGGCTGATCGAGTATCTTGAATAGTTTCTTGTATGGTTTTCAGTGGCTTCTTTGCTTAGTAGCAATTACAGGATGATGTCCTGTCAATTACATGAAGGACTGGTAAGGATCATTCACAATCTCCTGAATATTTTTTTTCTCACTCACAGTCTTTATTTGTCTGTGAGTCCCACCCTGCACTTTCCAAAAACATGGGTTTTGGCTCTCCATGCTGCAGAGCTGCATTGATGCACTGCAGGACCCTGGGGGAGTATCTGGGGCCTCCCTACAAACCATCATCATGTTTTCTTCAAGGATGTGGTGCACTTTTTTCCTCTGCCTGGGGCTAGTGAATGGGTCCTATTTACTGTTGCCAGAAAAGTTAGAAATGGTGATGTGCCTTAGTGAGGCAGGCAGGTAGGTCATCCAAAAAGAAAAACACTCTTTGTTTACCCCAGTGCTGAAGAAATCACAGCCATTGCTGAAGATATCTGCAAACAACCTGTGAACCCTGCCTATTCCCTAACACAATGAAAATTATCATCCCTCTAGTAAGACATTATTTGAATAGCAGACAACTGTGGAAACATTTGGCAAGAAAATGAGTGGGAAATAACAAAGCAATTGTAAACTTGGACTGTTGTGGAGTGTTTGAAAATCCTGCCCAGAAAGTCCTGAAGGGAAAATGTTACATGTGGTGCCCCAGATTATTTCGTATGAGACATTAATATTTGTGCTGGTAATGACTATCACTTTTCCCATGCTACTGGCGGTGCCCTAAACGAAATCAAGGGCAAAAATAAATTGTCTTGCCCAGATCTTTCAACTGCAAAAAGCATGCCCTATTTCCCAGGGTAAAAGTGGTTGAATGATCTACTCTGAGAAACATGACTCCAGCTATTTAGTGGCTTCTATCTCAGGTCACCGTGGTGCAGCTCCAATGAAAAAAAGAAAAGTTGAGAGGTGGGAGAGCAGCTAAGAACACCCTGAATGAGCACGGATTAGTCCTAAACCTGGGTTAAGACTTTCAGCCAAAGAATAAAAGAGCTGGTGAGACAAGGAACATGTTGTTCTCATTATCTGCCAGTGGTTGCGCATCTGCACTAAAAGTCAACAAAAGGGCATTTTTTTTGTACAATTGTACATTGTGTAATAAGATAAGAATAAAACTAATTCACATTTATCTAGAATTTCTCAGAATGGTTGCAGTCCCGGTAGACATAACTGACTTTATAAAATGTGAAAGTCTGAGTCACACCAGCAGATTGCACATGGCAGGGAAACTAATCTGATGTAATAGAAATGTTTACAAGCCCAGTAACCCTTCTCCCTCCACCCTCCTCCGCTTTAAAAAGCCACGTAAGGCCACGGATCAAAGCGGTGCAGCAGCAGCAGCATGCTGAACACTGAAACAATAACAGCCCTGACTTCCTCAGACGTCAGTAGTACCAGTTACCAGTGGATTTTTGCATTCACTGAAGGAGGAGGTAATATAATCATGTGCATCAAAGGCTGGAAGTGGAGCTATCACTTATCACTAAAATATTGCTAAACATGATTAAACATGGTTCAGTGGAAATATCAGAAACTGACTACCCAGTGGGATCAAAAAGGCAGCAAACAGTTCAGAAATGTATGCTCAGTTAATGCTTACCAGATGCAATCAATTTAGTTAGTCAGTTCCAGTACTTAATTCGTGTCTTTATGAAATGAGTACAGATACACTCCTCCTATGTCTAATACTTTTCCTGCCTTTACATTTCTCTTTCTTTTCCAAGCAACACACCAGCTTTTTTTTCCCTCAAACTCTTTGTCACTCCCTAAGAGAGCTGTAGGTTCCTTCCGCATAGCAGGTTTGCTATTGCTTCCTGAGCAGATCCCAGGTTTGGTAAGGGTAAATGAGATGACACAACACTTTTAGGGTTTTGTAAGAAGTGATTTCACTGTGCTGTGCACGGTGCTGTAAAATAAATGAGAACTTCAAAGTCAAAAGGGCCCATCCTGAAGAGATTAAATATTGCCTGTAAATGAGAGTTTGTGGCCCTGGGTTCCTTGCAGGGTCCCACAGGTTTTCTTTCTGGTCTTGGGGGAAGATCTGGAGATAACAAAAAACTGGTGAAGAAGCATTAGGGATAGGTCAGCTAGAAAAATTGATCTGGATTACTTGTTAAAGGAAGATCAGTTAAACAGTACATGTTTTGACAGCCAAATGAAAGACCATGAAGCTGGGGATAAATAAAGGCAGCTTACCTATAGGAATAGGGGCTTTATCCTAGAAAGTGGTGGTTTAGCAAAGGATTTAGGTGAATAGGCTGGTAACCAAGCTTATGGGAGCTCTGGGGATAATTCATAGCATAAAGACCGATTTGAATCTCAAAGAAGAGCAGTGATATATTTAGCTGCCCTACTAACATGCTGGAGAAAGCTCAGACAAAAGCAACAAGAGTGATTAGAGGTCTAGTAAATGTGAACTCAGGGGAAAAATTGAAAAATGAGACTGTATCTACTCCGGAAAAAAGGAAACAGTCTTCAAATATGTAAAATGTAGCTGTGAGGAAGACTGTGATAAAATGTCCATACCTAGTGGCAACAGCACAACATGTAACAAGCCTAATGTGCAGCAAGGAAGATTTATTTTAGCCATCAGAAACACTTTCTAATGATAAGGACCATGGAGCACTGCAGCATATTGCAGACTACCACAGGATTAAGAACTGGTTATGCTAGTGGTTTCCAATATTTATTTTGCACCGAACTTCAACTGAGAAAACTGACAGGGTTCTGCCTCCCTTTGTTAAGTGGCAAAATTGTTTTGGCATAAAGCAAAGAACATTAAAGGCTTTTGAATACCGGAAAAAATGATGGAGATGATGATAACATGCAAAAGTTATCACACAGGGAACTCACCATCTCTATTAAAAACAAATGCAAAGTTAGTTTTGGAGTTACTCATCTGTTTGTAGTGGTCTTTAGGAGTGGGAGAGTGCTAGAAAACTGACTGGGATGTGACTGGGGTGTGAAGAAGATGACACGGTGGTAGAAGTTGGGGGGCTGTGCAAGAAGAATCATTACAGACAACTATGATGGGTCCATCTTCAAGCAAGCAAGAAATAAACGGGTTTAGGATGAGAGGTGATGAAGGGAAACTGAGGACTCCTGTGGGTGGCCATGGGATTACTGGCATGACACTGTAGGTCTGGGAGCAGAGAGGACTGATGCGAGAGACATGACATGAGAGCAAGGCAAGGGGCACAGCTGGGGGCATTTGTGGCTGGGTTGCAGCAGCTTTTCCAGAGCTGCTGTGACCCCATGGTGCACACCTCACTGGAGAGACTCCCAGCAGAAGCAGCTGTGCTTCTCTGAGCGAGGCTCAGACCCTGTCTCGAGGTAATGCTGTTCAAGCAGACCTTTTTGTGATTGCAAATACCATCTGAGCAGACTTTGTCAGATATATTGCCCTTGCCAAGTACACAACTTTGACAGCAGAGCTGCTGTCAAAGGAAAGAGGGGCATCTTTCTGTTCCTCTGTGCTTCTTGTGCTGTTTAAACTGTACGTTTCTGAAGCCTAAGGAAATGTATACTGATGTAAATATGCACTGGAAAATGAGGAGGTCCTGCTCTGTTGACCATTGAGGATCTGAGCAGATGATGCCCTCAGTTATCCCTTTCCTGAAGTGCTCTTGCACCGTTTCACTCCCACCTCCCCAGCTGAAATCCCGTATTGCTCATATTTGGGAACTGGAGTCACGATCTCAAATGTCGTCACTATAGCTCAGTAGAGAAATGCCAAGCCTCCCACTATGTTCGTGTGGGTAGAACCTTTTCTTTGATTAGCTCAGAATACTTTCTAATAGGAGTTAACCTTCATGACATCCTTGAGGGACTGGCCCACTGTGATTAATCTTAAGATCTGTATCTTACAAATAGGAAAATTAGTACCAAAACTTGCCTAACATCATCCTCTAAATCATTGCTTAAGCCTGGGAAAGACTCTGCTATCTCTCCTTTATTTATTTATTTATTTAATTATTTATTTGTCTTCTCCATGAGTTGCTTTAGCAATTAAAATGCACTACTATAGGATACAGGGAAGAAGCCAATCTGGAAATGCAACTCCTTAACAACATTTGTATGTTAAAGAAGGCCTTACTGCTATTGTAAACCCTGTCTGGACGGACCTCTACATCTGCTCAGTTCCTGACCAACAAGGACTTGAAATGAGTCTGGCTGAAGCCACAAGCCTCCACTGATGTCCCAGCACTGTATATCCTGTGATTCCTCTTGCAAGGAGTACCGGCCCCATGCCCAGCATCCTGAGAATAAGAAATGCTCAGAACTGCTAAAACACAAATCACAAAACAAGTTTGGTGAAGTTTGAAGAGCAGTTTTTGAATACCCCAGTGTGGACGGTAAACCACAACAACAGTAACAGGAAAAGCAGCACCACAAACGAAAACCCAGTACTCCATTTGAACCTAAATTAATTTAATAAACTAAAAGAAATTGCTCAGAAATGAAAATCTCCAGCACCACCACCCTGACCACATAAGATACATGAGAATAAACAGACTTGTGGGCACACCTCAAGAAAGCTTAAAACAGCAACCTCCTCTGAAACAGTCTCCACACTCGCAAGAGGATCTCACTGTCTGGTAGAAATAATTCTTGTCAGCTAACTGTAATCAATCTATTTCACAGGAGTGCTTGCTATATATAAAAATTGTGGTTGGTAACACGGGCAGGACGTTTGTGCCAGACCTATTTTCAGACCTCAATGAAAAACCAAACTGAAAGTATTTCTCACGGAAACCAGTTTTAGGTTACAGATCGGGTAATAATTTGGGAACTTCAGCAAAGGACAAGTCACAGTGCAGCAAAGTCTCCAGAAAACATTTGCAGTTATTTTAGATTTGGTACCAGAACACCACTTGTGTTCTGCTTTTGCAGAGGTTTCCAGGAAATTTTGCACTGGCAAAAAACCCCCCCAAACCTTTGGAGTGTGAGTGATCCACGCTGGAGAGACAGGTCTTAAAGGGCATGAATATTTACTTGCTGTAGTGGGTGGCAGGTAACCAGGAGACCCTTTCTCATGCTCAGGCACAGGACCAGATGACTGAGCAGGGGAGACATCAAACTTCTCTGATCATGAGCAAGACTGTATGCGTGGACACACGAGTGTTGAATCAGATAAAGGTAAAACACAACATTTCTTAGAACTAATAGTTCCATTATTAGTGTCAAGGAGTTGATGGGTGGAAGTGGAAAATCAATAAGAAGTACACAAATCAGACATTTAACCAATATTTTCTATTAATAAACAAAACCCCAACTGTTTCAAATGTACCTGGTGTTTTGTGGGGAAGGTTGAATAGGCAAGGCAACAAAACAAGTTTTGTACCTACATCTAAAGGATGTGTTGAATAAGGGAAGTAGTAACTGTGCTTTAATGAATGGACAGCCTGCTACTGGTGACTGTGAACTAGATATTTAAAGACATATAAGCCCTTAGAGATGAGCTCTCTGTGGCATTTTCCAAAGTATCTCACTGGAAATTAGTGACAGTTGTGTGAAGTGGGAACGGTACCTCCCTGAGCTGCAGTTTGGAAAGTCTCACCCACATCCTTTATGTTTCTAAAACGAGCATGTCTTGACCTTGCCCACCTGCTTCTAGTCACAGGCTGGAAGAGGAAATAAGCTTTACTGCTTCTTCCACTCCCAACTGATTTCTTAACTGTGAATGAATGAGTCCAAATGAAGAAAGTGCTCTTTTTCACACCCATTAGCTAAATTGAAACCAAAAGTCACTCCACTAAACATGTTTCTGCATAACAGAAAACTAAAGTCTTTGCATTTAAAAAGGACAAATGCCAAACAGAAAAAATATCAACGATACATCATGGTTCAAAACAACCTTAAGAATTAAAATTAGGTTCCTTTTTTCCTGTGACTTTGCATCTTGACTTGAAACTGGCAAATCAAGGGCAACAACTGGCGCAGCTGAAAAGAATGGTTTGTCTGAAACCTCTTACATCTCTGCATGACCTCTTCCCCTAGGCAGCCTGGACCATCTCCACAAAAGAGCAGGGCCTGATGGCACTAGGCCTCCTCCTGCACAAGATGTAGTGGAGGAGATTGCAGATGGAAAGGACAAAAAGGAATGGAGAAAAGGAATGAGGTGGGAGCCTGGGGGCATTGTCTGAGGCCACACAAGAAATTTGTGGTGTTCAAGTGAGTCAGCCATTGGCACCTGTGGAGGGGGTGTTCTGATTTCAGTGACTCTTCCCTGAGAAGCTGCCAAGTCAATGATATATAAATTATCAGCTGTCACCCAAGTGTCCCTTCACAGTGACACTATCATTCATCAGCTCCTGGTAGAGTGTGTCCACAGTGGCTTTGCAAGGAAAAAAACCTGATCTTTTGTGCTAAACAGTATTCTGCTGTATTTTGCCCAAAGTAGGAGGTATCAGAGCATCTAGAAAAAAGGGAAGTGACTGAAAACCACTTGGTAATACCGTCAGGATACATTTGATACCTAGCAAACCCCATTTCTCTCAGGTTATTGACTAATTCAGCCCAACCCAAGCACACAGGAGCTGCTGGGCTGCATCAGCATGTTCGGGGCTGGCACTTACCATGGTAGGCAACTTAGCATTCATGGTGGAGGTCACTTGGCAGAAGAGAGTGAAAACCACTGTATCTCATGGCAGCCAGGGAGGAAGGATTCTCTATTTTGACAGCAGCTCTGCTACCAGGAGAGGACACAATTAATACCAATGCAAGCACAGATTACAACAAATAAATTGTCCTGAAGGAGTTTCACTTCGTATTCCTGGGAAATTATTACCATTAGCTGGGGAAAATGAGAAAGACTTTCCTGCCTTTGCTAAGGCCACAGAGGTAGGTAACAATCTAACCAAATTCCTATGCCTTGTTTGCAGAGATTCCCCTGGGCCTCTTTGTATCCTCTTCACATATACTCCACAATACTTACGGGTCCTATAGGTGAAATTTGCAAAATAGTGAGCATCAGGTATTACTTAGTTAAATTCTATCAGGTTGGGGAAGGAGAAACAGGGAATGGAAGAAAAACACTATATGCTTTCATCAAGAGTGGTAGGGCAATGACTACAAATGGAAAATGGTGAATTTTCTTTTGCAACATCCATAAATCTGGACTCCCTTCCTTTACTCCCCGCACCCTCCTGGGAGCATCTGCTGAATTGTAGCTCCCTTGACATGGCCTTCAGAGCAGTGTGTGGCTTTCAGCCATGGTGTTTCTAGCTCTCTTTGGGATACAAGCTTTGGGCTTCATTCAAGAAAGCACTTAGGCATATGTAATTCTTTAAATTTCAATGTGACTATTCATGAGCATAGAGTTAGCACATATTTAATTGCCTTCCTGAATATGAGCCAAAATAGAGAGTATCCCAGGAGTGCATGGGAAAGAAACTTAGTTTTCATTGCTTTAATAGAGATAGTTGCTCCACTTAGAAGCATTTGCAAATGGTTTGGGAAGGTTTGGGACTTCTAGCAGGCACATCTCTAGAGGGTAAAGCAGGCAACCAACCCTACTGCAAATGTGATGAGGATTGCTAGTGTCTGCAACTGCCCCGAAGGGGAGGACTCACATGAGAATTGATGCTTTTTCTCATTTTCTGTATGTCTGCCCAACAAGCGCTCATCTCCGATGCTCTCCCTACCCATTTTTGAATTTGTCAGTTTTTATTAATGTCCTTTGGGAAGAAGCTCTGGATTTAAAGTGTTCAATTGTGCAGGTAAAAATAGAAGAGAAAACTTTTTAAGTGCTTCATTTCTAAGACTCTGCTTTCCTTTTTAAAAATAACTAGAAAATGAACAGAAGAAAACCATTCTCTTTATGTTAACTCAAACACGGTAACAAAACAGAGGTACAACACCAATAAGGATGGTACATTTCTTCCTAAATCCCACAGACCTCCTCTGCATTCAAACGAAATAGTTATTGAGTGGGAAAACCCATCAAAATCTTCAGTATTTACCACCAGTTCTTGGCCAAATACCCTTTCTACTTTTCAAAAACAGCTCTAAAACCTGATGTGGGTCATCAGTGAATAGCAAGAGTTTCCATTTGGCTTTTCAATTGTAAATAGTGAATATCTGAAACTGTGATGAAATTTTAAAAATGAAGCATTTTCCCCAAGATCTACATGAATTTATCCACCTATTATGGTGGATGCCTCCACATCTAAGATGAGGTTAGTCTTAAAATAGATGTTTCTTAGATGACTAATTGAGGCTGAGAAATCGTTGCTTAATTTTCGGACTCCAGCTTGCAACACTGGCAGCTAGCAAGAAAAACCTCCTTTCCTCAGGATCACTGAGTGATAGCTTGGCCTAGGACAGCCATGACCCACATACGCCCACGCCAGGCCACTGAGCCATGCCGGAGATGAGCACAGCGGCTGCTGCTGCAGGCTCTCAGGGTTTGGGGTGGAGTCACGTGTGGTGTGTGGGGGCAAGGCTTTCCCCTTCACCACCAGTCTTGTTTTCACTGTCTCCCTGGGCGAGGCGGTGGAGGAAGGAGGTTAATCAGGACACACTGCACACGTGTCCTGCTTGTGGCAGCATCAGATGTGACTGCTCAGCACTTTGGGGTGGAGGGTGGGTGTGTGGCCTGTGCAGGGGGCTGGAGAGGGCATGTGGTTGATGCCTTCAGAGCACGAGGCTCCTGGGGTGCAAAAAAGTCCTCTTTCTGTGGAGAGAGGCACAGCTTGGGATAGGGCTGCCTCACTCATGGCACTGCAGAGTACTAGAGGGGACAACAATGTGGAATGGCTGGGGAGTGACGGGGTCTTGGCATGGTGCCTGTGTATCCCACCTCTCCTGCCTTCTGTGTGGATGTGCTGCTCTTCATAATGTAAAGGCTCCTTCACCCAGAGGATCCTGGGCCATTCCCAATTTTGCAATGGGCAGAGCTCTTTGGGCCATAAGGGTGAAAGCTGATTAAGCTGTGGTCCTTTCCTGTCCTGTAGGAAACGGGGTCAGTGTGCACAGGAGCGTGGGGCTGATGATGCTGTGCAGCAAAGCACATTGCTGATATTGCAATGCACTTCTCTGCCTGAGGTGACACAGGAATGTCTCCCTGACAGAAGCCAGAAGAGTGCTTTTGAAAGATGCATGAAAGAATGCCAAAGGTAATTTCTACTTTAGCTGTTCCTGAGAAGGATGGCCCAGGAAGGGCAAAACACAGAGGTGTACTCACATTTACACACAAGTACATTTTGGTATGTTGTATGTGAGGATGGTGATCATGATGGAGAGAGGTAACAGAAAATTTGCCCAGGAAATGGCAATTCTAAAGCAAAGCTGTCCTGTACAAAGGAAATGCACTACAACTGAAGGCACTGTTTTCCAATTAGCAAACCTTGACCGTTCACTTTGGTTTTTTTAAAAAAAATCTTATTTCTAAATATAAAGCCATGCTTATAGTGGCACCTAGCGGCTATTGTACTTATGGAGTTCTCCCCAAGACGGCTGGGAGGGTAGGGCCGTTTGCAGCACCAACCTTTGTGTCCAAGATCAACTTTACAGCGTTTTTCTTGTGCCGACACTTTTTATTAGGGTATTGTCTGATGGACCAATGCAAAGATCAGCACTGAAGTCAGGGGAGTCCCAGACTTCAGGGTGAAGGTTGGGTTAGAGAATCTTTAAAAAGTAGGTGAAGCTCTGGACTCAGACCTTCACTTTATTTCAGAATTGCAGCGGACAACTTTGAAAAGGCAAAAATTTAGGGTGGTTCAAATTGATGAAAGCTGGAGGCAGCTCAGATCCAAGTTCCTGTTTCATGCGAACTTTTAATGTGTAAGGAAAGGGAAATCCACATGGACAGATTTACTAAAGGATATATGAGCTGGCTTCTGGCTGTGCTCCTCCTCATGCTCCCAGGGGACACTCCATCCAGTGGGACAGTGTCAACGCATTTGGTGAGAGATGGGCTGTGCCTTCTCCTGCTGGTGGACACACTAAGCAGGACACTGACAGCCAGGCTGCTGATAAAATCACTCAGTAAACGCTCTCAATAGACTAAACCTGTAGAAGAAATCTTCCCACAAGACAGCAAAAAGAAAGAGGGAGGTCAGTGTGACCCCGTGCCTGTGGCCTAGCTGCCTGTCTCCTGCTCCTGTCCTCCATCTGCAGCCACCTGACATGGAGGGGACACACTCCTGCCTCTCCTCTTGGCTGTCTGCTGGCCTTGCTTCCAGGGCAGCCTTCCCCTGACCCTTCTCAGGGCTTCACCAGCGACCCCAACTTCCCTGCTCCTGTCACCCCAGCTCTCCTCAGACCTCCAGACTGCCAGCTCCTAACTGCTCACAGTGCTCCTGGCGTTTCTTTATTCCCCTCTCAACCTACTCCCCAGCTGTGTTTTTCTCTTTCCAGTTGTGTGGACATCAGAAATATTAGGGTGCTGCTGAGTTTTCCCAGTTTTCCCAGTGCATGTTCCTCTTCTGTTTCATCTGTCTTTGCACTAGCTGGTCTCTCCACCTTCACTGAGACCTAGACCAGGAATTTCAGCTCCTGCTTTGGCCCAAGCTTCTCTCTTCCCCTATGGCACTTCCTGCTGTCCCTTTCTGCACAGCTCAGCAGGTTTTGCTAAGAAAACCAGTGAGCTCTGCTGTGACCTACCATCTCTCCTGTTTGACGCACTCTTCCCTTTACACAAGCACAGCTTTGACTAACACAGGTGCTGTGGGGATTACAACCTCTCCTGCTGTCAAGGTCAGACACAAGAGCTCTGCTACAAAGCTTCAGTGGCCGAGGAACAGGGCCTGAGCAGGGGTATGTCATAGTCTGTATGGTTAATTAGCAGGGTCTTGACACACCAGAACTCTCTCCTCAGTGCTGAGGTGTACTCCAGGAGTACTTCTAGCAGACTGCAACAGCTGGACAGGGTTACCTGGGTGCTGTGAGAGGGTGGGTATTGGACTCTGAAAGTAGTCTCAGGCACTTTTTATTTACTAAGGTAGATGTAATCAGCCTGATCAAAGCTGTTATGATGAATCAGCCAGAAGATGAAACAATTCCTCACTGAATAGCTCTCTGCTCCTTTCCTCTAAGCAAACAAGGGCTGTACTGGCAAGGCTGTGCACCTTCCATGAGACCAGCCCTTCCCTGACATGCCTATCGAAAAGGTGTCACACATTTGGGGAAGTACTGAGAGAAACTCACGCCAGAAAGACCCACCAAGGAGCTTCAGACTCTTCATTCTTTCTTCGGAGATTCACAGGTCCCAGGTAACTGTGAGGTGAGAGGAGGATCACCTCATACCTACTCTGCTTCTGACATGGCTCCTCTGGCCAGTCTCAGGGTGTGGATGTGCCCTGGATGGCTGCTCCTCTTTGCTTGCTCTGTATGCACCTACAAAAGCAAATCCAAGGACAAGAGCACTAAGGGGGATGCTTTCTTCAGTGTGAGGACAGATAGTATTATACACAGAACTGCTGTGTTAAAACAATTCAGGCAACAGCACTGGGGAAGACTTAGAGAGCTCATGTGCTGCAAAAGCCCAAGGGAGTTTTTTCTTATGTGCATACCTTATATTGTAAAGTATGAAATATTGTACCTAATGAGTCCCATTTACCTGAGATGTTAATACATCCACATCCTGTGCCACTTTATCTTTTGACATTTTAAAGCTTCCTTTATTTTAATGGAAGCCATAATTTTCTTGAGTATATTATCATGAATTCATTTAAACACCTAAAAGCTCAGCTATACTTTAATTGTGACATAGATATTGGCAATATGAAATCTGCTTTTGCAATGCAAATGCATGTCTATTAGCAGAATATTGTAAATTTGATTTGGAGTCTGGAGCAGCAGCTGTTTATTCAGCTCACAGGTTTCTTGCGGTTTGTGGTTTCTTGTGGTTTAAACATTTGCAGGGTGTAGACACTAACGAGAGCACTGAATTGTTTATGGTGATCTTTGAAGCAGAATTGCAGATTTGTTATGAATTTTTGCCAGGCCAGCAGAAACATATTAACCTCTCCTTATGCAAAGTCCCACATGCAGAGTAACCTCTCTAATCCAGCACTTCGGGACCATGACATCATGCAGGTCAGCGAGAGTTTACGCTGCTACCGTATGGCAGCTGGTCACGTCCTTTCTTCAGATCTCTTATCTGGAGGATGGGCTTTTCCCCAGAACACACCATTCTGGCATTAAGCAAAAAAACCCAACAAACAAACAATTCCTCAATATTTTAAAGTGCTCACAGCAGAAGCTCATGTATGGGCACTGGATAAGGCAGCAGGTTAGTGGTCATCTCAGCAACTTGTGAACTAGCTTTGTAAAGCCAGCTCTGCACTGGGAGTGCATGAAGGGATCCTCCTCACAGGAAGCATGTAATTGTTGAAACAATATTGTGGAGGAATGGGAAAATTATTCTCGCAAGCCTTTTCTGCCTAGTTCTTCACGTTATGCCTTCTTCCTTTAAGTACATGGCAAAAGGGAGCCCTCTAGAGTAAGTGTTGTATGGGAAGATCTCGGTTTTCAAGACGCTTTGCAGTCGGTTTCATTGTGTACTTCAGCAGCTATGAAGGTTCGTGGAACGTGGTGATTTATGCTGCAACCTCCAGCTCAAGGGAAGCACAAACTGCTCACACAGGCTCAGGACATTTTGCCAGCGGAAAGATCTCATCAGCTATGCCCTGTTTCTCTAAGCACCCTTCAAAGACAGGCTGGAAGGGTTGGGAGATCTTTGTAATAGCTCAGACTGGCCGTTCTCATGCTCCCTAAAATGAAAGGGTAAATTAATGCTAGGGAGCAGACACCCCTCTTACCATGCTAACTTTCACTTTTTGCACTTCTATGAGTCTTTCACAGCTGCTGAAGTCCCATGTAAATGCAATGCTTCTCCTTTTCCCATTGTTATCCACCATCATGCATAGATCCCAGGCTCACTTACCCACGTGCTTCCAGTACTGCCAGCCATCATGTCCTATTTATTTCCTTTTTCTGTAATGACCATGTCTTTTCCTCCCCCTGCTCTCAGATTCCTCCAATAAACCAGCAAACCCAAGCTGGTCATCCTGTGTTGGCTGGAGTGGGGGTGAGGAGCAGAAGGGTGGGAAGAGAAGAATCAGTGCAGGGAGATAAAAAAGGATGAAGGGACAGCTAGAAGGAGCAGGATTGAAAAATGAAAGTAGAACTTTGTCCCTAGCAAGTCAAGTGGCTTCTGGCTTATGTATTGTCTCTTCCTTGCTGTTGACTGAATGCCAGACTCAGACCTGCTCTGTTCCTGTGACAGCAGCCCCAAGGAAAGGAGGGTGCAACAAGACCCTCACTGGTGAGTAGGATGAAGATCCTTCAAAGGGGACTGGCAGACCTTGGCCAGCTACAGCCCTCCTGAGCTGCCTCACCATCGCACCCACCCCAGAGGCAGCGCATCTGATGGGCCCCGCAGCCTCCTGACGTCTCCTCAGTACAGAATTACTGTTGTGCCAAGGCTGACAATACTCCCTCCATTCCCCCTGCCATTTTGGCTAAAGCACAGAGCAGTAGCTCAGGTAAATTACAGGCCTGCACCAAAAATTACTGGGTGTAACTCCCTGGCCTGAGTTGAAAGAATGATAGACCTGGGGATTGCAGAGCTTCCTTGTGAGCCTGGGAAACCATGAATTGCCTTGTGGAGCCTGTGGCTTTACACAGTATTGCAAAGTTGTCTTTTTTCCAGTCCCTTCTGTTTACCACCCCAGTGGCAGTGCTTTCACCATCTCAGGCAGCTGCATAGCTAAAGGGTTACACATCTGTATATTCTCTGGTCTTTCTTTCTAACCCAGAAAGACCATAAAGAGTAAGAAATTGTTGCTCAGAAATTGCTGTCAGGAAGGCAGTGTAATGCATTTTGATTTTAACGGGATTTCCCATTTCTTCTTTTTCAACTGTCACATCAAAGTAACAGAAACAAGCAATTTTTCCTTGGGTGCCAGCTTGTGGTAGCTTTTCCATCATGTGTGGCAGCTTGGCCTTAGGCTTTCACCAGGACTGAGTTTTCTGCACAGTGCCTGACTTCAGACAATGAAATATGTGAGAGAGTGAAGTTGTTTGGGTGAGAAAGACACCACAACTTTTGTTATTGCCATCCTTTTTAATATTGGACTAGAACAACAGTAACAACAGCAAAATTAATTTCCATTTCTTTCCTAATCAGATGCCACAGCAGAATCAGAGATAGCTATGTGAAAGCTTCCTCTCAGACTTCACTGCTGACCTGGAGTGGGCTTTAGATTTCAATGTTCTAATTCCTCTAAAATTTTTATCCAGTTTTGAACTGGCTTAACTTGGGAGACACCCCTGTGCCAATGTGCCCCTCTGCTCTCTGCTGGGGTGTGTGGTGGGTGCTGCGGGCTAAGCCCATTGTGCTTCTCCCTCTGCAGGGATGCATCTTCTATCATTCCTCACTCTCCCATCTGACTGAATTTCTGAGCTGCATCCCGGTAAACACACAAACACAAAGGGACTTCAGGCATGGGAGCATGGCTCACAGGAGCTGGAAGTGCTCCACTGGAACAGCTTCTAATGAGATCCATCTGTAAGAGAAGGCAAAGGGAGCGCTAATTGGCAGGGCAAAACATTTTCAGGAGTTGTCATCTGGCACAGTGCCCTTACCTTCCCCTGATGGGAACAGCCTGTCTTCATCAGAGAGGCATGAAGGCTTCGTCTTGAGTCACCAATGGCATCAGTCTCCAAAAATACCTTCCTGCTTCTGGCACGGACCTGGTTATTAGGTCAAGCATATTCAATACCCAGTAACTAATACAGGATTTTGGCTGTGACAGATGCCGATTGCAAAAGGCTTCACCTGATGAAGAATTGCTCAATTAGTTAATGAGTTGCTCTGAAGGAATAGAGAATGGCAAAAGACCAGATTTTGAGGTATTGGCTGCTACTTCAAGAGTGAGAAAAATCAGAGTATAAAATGGTGCACACAGACAAGTTACACAGTGTTTCCAACCAGTGTCCTTGTCTCTGGACCAGAATGGGAGGATCAGGTATGACTGTCTTTTCTTTCAAAAAGGTCTTTCCATCACAGAAAGCTCAATGTTCCCAACACTTATGGTCCTTTTTACCCAAATACTTTTTCTCTGGAAGAAAATACATTAAAAGGGATTTGGCAAAAACACCTCCAAGAACAACCAAACACACCAGCAAGCAGAAACTTTGGGACCTCCTTCAGGACAACATTTCTACTGCATCTTAAATTTGTGAGGCTTGTTTCCCATGGCAATGGGGTGGCACTCTAATGCCTAGCTAGCTTGGTAGGGATGATGACACTTGCAAATTAGCACAAACCACTGTATTAAAAAAATTGGTTTGTCAGATGCTCATACAGATGTTGTAGCTCCAGAGCATTTAAAGAGGCAAAGTGCAACTCAACAGCTCCAAATTGGCTTTTAGAGGAGGAAACGCTGTGCTTAAGGTTCGCCAAGAAAAGCAGCATAAGCAACTCTTCTGAAAAAGCAACGCTGCTACGCCTTGTGATATTTTAGCCTCCTGTGGTGCCAGATGCAGCTAGTGTTTTACTATTTCTTTCTTCAAATAGCAGTGCTCAGGGGGGATAAACTTTACTTAACCTAATTAATTTTAATCACAGCTTTCAAATCTCATACTGTGCAAAGAATTACAAATTGGAATATATTAATAGAAGCCGTGGTTTATGCTGCAAGTTAATCGGGAAGGGTGCATTTACATTTTCTGCATGAGTTTGCAATTACCATTAAAATAAAATTCAGTTATGTCCTTTTAAATTACCAAAATGTGAAGAACAGATTGAGCTGGTCCCATTTGTTGTAGAAAATTACTTGAAAATGGACTAGATTTCGAAAAATTAAATGATTCTTAGTGAGTAAGAGGTTCTAGAAAACATTTTCCAGTAGTCTAGAGTTAAAGTGCTTCCAGGCAATATGGTTTAAACAATCTTTCTTTAAAAATAATAGATTGACTAATGTTTCCTACGTGCTTCAGTATAGGTTCATGGAAGGAACAAAGAGAATTCTTCCACGAAGCCTTGGCTATATCTTCCTTTTGGAGTAAACCAGAGAAACATCTCAGCTGACCACATGCAAAATCTAACTCCAAAATAGCACAGCACTGAGCACCAGTTTAGGAAATTTTCTTCCCAGGGGGGAAGTTCCTTTTCATGTTATGAAAAAGGGGTGGGTTGTGACTAAAAATATCCTCAAATACTAAATTAAGTAAGCAGCTCTGGGTTATCATTACAGACATAAAACTCCTCTATATGTCTTTGAAATTGTAATTCTGGTAGGACCAGGCAAAAAAATTTTACATACATCCAATGATTTAAGAGCCTTTGTCCCATTTAAAAAGAATAAATGTATGCACTTGGACGATTGATCCCTCTGGCCACTGATGGCGATTGGGGCCCATTCCCAGTGCCTGGCTGTGGGATCACTGGACCACTTTCAGCAATTCCCACTCTTGTATCTGGAAAGTTAGGTGACAAATTTCTGTGGTCTGTGTCACCCCAAGTCCAGGGGCACCAATGACCACAGAAGAAGTAATAATAATGTGGCCCTGGCTTGCTGATACATTTGCCAAAAGACCTGATTTTTTTTTATGGGACTGTTATTCCAGATAAAAATGGTTTGGCCAATGGCACTCATCTTCAAAAGCAACTTGATCTTTTAGGAATGCAAGTCCCAATGGCTTCAGTGAAATGTAGGTTTCAGGGTGCCAAACACTCTGTTGAGCATGGAGGCCAGATCCCCACGGCATCTGGTTCTTTGAGAAAGTTTTGTCTCATTAGAAGTGGTCTCATTTGCTAGAAAAGTTTAATTGCTCTGACAGGAACATTGTGCTGAAGAATGTAGAGTGGTGCAGTCTGACAGTGTGCAAAATTGGTTTTAATATAAAGCTTTACATCATAGTTCAATGATGTTCAAGAGAATACAGCAGTGTTTGCATTTATTTTCTGGCATAAACTTGCTGCAATTTTTTTTTTTTTTTAATTCAAAATCATGTAAAGCAAGCAGTGCAGACTCTAGAGGGAAAACCATGGTGTCATCGTGGTTTGTACAGACACAGAAACAGTTTAATCTTTTGTATAGAAAAAAGGTCAAAAATTCACGCCTTTGAGGAAAACACAAGCAGATGTATCTATTATAGATGATAACCTTTAGCTAAGTTGTAAGCTCCAAGCTTATTAAATAATTGATGTTACATCAGAACTTCAGGAAAGCCTTGTTTAACATGCTGAGTTTAAATAGAAAGGTTTGTCATAATACTTTTTTCTAAAACATAATATAAAGAAAACACTGACACAGAGACCAACAGGATGAAACATTTTCATGTTATTAAACAGATCACTGTATCTAAAATAGATCTAAACCTCACTAAAATCTCTGGAAGAGGAAAATTAACCATGTTTTCATGGTGAAATATCACTTCAAACTTGTATTTGCAAGAGGAAGCTTGCTGAGGGTTTCTACTTTTTAAAAATGCAGCCTAAATGCTCTGTAGAGTGCTCATAACCACAGAATGATATAAGTAGCTTTAAAGGAAATGATGAGCTGATTCTTAACTGATGTAAATCACCAGAGCTCTGCTAGAGTAAATGGAAATTTATTCAATGGACAATTTTAATTTTAAATAAGATACAGATTGCAGATCCACCAAAATAGTTTCCATATACTTTCTTTAAATTGCAATGAGAAAAGGAAAATTCACTTTTCCGCCCTTCCAGTTTCCGTAGGTGACTGTAAGACTTTGTGCTCATCTGGCAGAAGGAAATGCAAAAACACACCTCATTTTTCTCTCTATCATGCTCCAGTAAATCTCTGGTAAGTTTAAAGAGGTTGCAGTGCGGCAAAAAGATAGTCAGAGGGAGCATGTAGTTAAATGCAGAGATGGTTCACCTCCAAGTGATTCATCTGCATCTTTTATGCCAGGTAACAGGATGAGAATGGTGCAAAAGCCCCACGTCTGCCTTCTAAAGAGCCCTGCCCACTGCTGAAACAGAAGCTGGACTTCAGCAAGCGCTTTTTGAACTTTCCAGGGTTAAAGGTAAGCAGCCACTACGGATATGGAGGCTTACACCAGGGCTTACGATGGAGCAGGAGAGCCCTGCACTTGTTCTTTTGCTCTTTGCCAGCTGCTGCAAATACTGCAAGCATCCTCTGATCATTTCAAAGGCTACTCTAGTGATTCATCTTTGTGACTTTGGTACTGTACTGTGGTTTGGGTTTTTTAAATGTGGAAAATTCTAAACCAAAAGAAACACACAAGGTATTTATTAAAATAAATACAGGTTAATTTCAGATACCTCTGAGATTACTGCTTCTTAATGGCTATAATCCAACTTTTTTTTGAGTTCAAGCCTGTCCAGTTGCAATCAAGGTCAGACTAGATTTTAAGTAGGCTCTTTGTAGTAGCGGCAAAGTCCGGCCTCTCCCCAAGAGCACATTTTTCCTTGCTCTTACATTATTAGCAATGTCTGATTTCAGACACAAAAAACCCCAAAACCATTTTGCACCCATTAAAGAGGTTTTGTGCATTGAACAGGCTCCATGTGACGCTCCTTCCCAACAATTCCAGACCATAAGGAGGAAACCACTGCAATTCCCATTTCCAAGCAGTAAAGCAGCTTTCAGCACCACCAGCTGACTACTTAAGTGTATTTTAATTAGCTTGAGAATGTTCCCAGGCCACTGCGTTGAAATGAAATGTGCACACAACTGAAGACTTGCTCATTGGCAATCAAATTTTTAAGTTACCAAGCCTGCCGGGTTCTCTTTGCAGAGCAGTGACATTCCTCCAGGGGCAAGGGGGGGGAAAAAAAGGCCATATTTTTGCATAATCACAGCTTTCAGTAGTACAAAATTCACTGCTCTGTGGGAAATGGCAAGACAAAAAGTCTTAGTAAGTATGAAGGCCTCAGTGCTCTGGCATGTTAATGCAAGGGAAAAAACTGCCTTGCACAAAAGAGATTATGAGGGCTATTTGGCATAATTTCTCCATCCACAGGTCGTTACTCAGGGTCTCATCACAGTTACAGAGCAGAATGCCATGGTTTGAAGGGCTCTGTGAGCAGTATAGCTCAGAAAAAGGGCTTTCTCCTGCTGCTCACCCCTCCTTCAGGAGAAGTCTCTCATCTCCAGGAAATCCAGGTTATAGCATGATGTAATTTAGCCCCTGCTGGCAGTCTCAGTATTGTTTAATTAATTTTTTCAAATTCATTGCAATTTCTTGCAGATCCAGCGTAAATGCTGCGTCTTGGCTACTGCAAAGCTGACACCGAGAAATTTTGCAGAAAAACTACTTGCACTTATGATCAGTTACATAGTGAAAAAGTACTGCTTGTGTCTACTAGTGGGCTTAATTAAAAAGGAATAGCACATTTTTCCTTTTCACTTTGCCTGAACTGAGAGGCTAATGTGTGTCCATCATATATTTATTTCTATCTATTGGCAAATAAGGTCAATGATTAGGTAGTTTAAAACTCATGTGTGCCCATATCCAGTCTTACAGAGATTACAGGTAGAGGATGATGTAGGCCTCTGTCCTCAGCTAAGCTTCAGCGAAGAATATGAGGAAATAGAACATGAAGAATACGGGAAAAAGAAAGCAGAGCTGGGCATGAAGAAGACATTGATCAAAAAATTGTCTGATCCTTTCAATCACGGATTAGGGTATAGGTGGCACAAGTGGCAGGCACGCTCCACTGGATAGGCATCAGCCTTGGCTGGCTCCCTGGCCAGGAGTCCCAAGGATGGATAACAGAACCCCAAGATGAGCACTCACAGAAATCTGCACGACACAGAGATGTCTTCCAGGAGAGGTCAGCTCTCCCAGCAAGAGATGATAAATCAGATCTTCACTGAACAGCAATGATACACTGAGAGTAAACACAGAACAGTGCCATTCCGTAGTGTGCTGGGTTCCAGCTCTACCTTCCTGAATTCCCTGTGTGCTTTGGATGATTGCAAGAAACTCTGGCATTAATATTTCATTTTTACGTTTTTCCAAGTAAAGGGAGTTTGGCCTGGTTTCTCAAGCCAAGTAGGCCACAGTTCTGTCAAAATGATTGGCCTCCAGGAAGCCCAGTGTAACTGAGCTAAGTCAAGAGACTCCCACAATTTACTGTTCCGTAGAGCCCTAAAGGTTTTCTGCAGATGTAAGTGAGACATTTGCTTATTGAATTTTGGTTTGCTCACTCATGGGCATCACAAGAAAGAATTGCATTTTTATTTACAGCTTTGCAATCACTGCTAGATTTGTAAAAGAAAGATGATGTTATATTTCATGTGTTCTAAATAGCAGAGAAGAAAGAATTTGAGCTTGGTGAGAAATTTTTTCTTCTTATGAGCACTGCATGTGGAGATAGAGCTTTAGGCACATTCTTTCCTAACTGCACAGCATTTAAATATAATTAAGTACAGTCACTTGTACCAACCAACGATCATGAACTGTATAACATAAATAGATCTCTGTTAACCTCTTCTATCAACAAAAAATGATACCTTAACTTTAAAATTGTTTTGCAGGATTTTTAACAAGTAACAATGTGTTTGGTTTAGAATATTTTACTCTGTCCTTGAACTATAAAGTTCATTGAGGCATTACCAGAAAGCTGTCTCTTAGGTTTTTTATTTCATTAACAGTTATGATCCTGAACAAGATTAGGCACAGTCAGCTAGTTTGTAGCAAGCCCAAAATTCATGGTCTTTTATTAAAGCCTTTTATATGTAGGAGACACCTTATCTCATACTGAGGTGTAAATTCATCGCCCTGCTATCCATATCCAAAAGATGTACCCGTTCATTCACTGCTATCCCACTTTCACAACAACAGCTGACCTGGTATGTAATTGGTTTATTTCCATTTGCATCAGCTTAATCAACTCAAATAGGTGAGTAATTAAAAAAATACCCAATTCTTGCTAAGTAAAAGAATTTTTCCTGGATCTAGCTTGGCTAGATCCAGGAACCTCTCCTGAACTGTGCTGCTTAACTGATAATTATTCAGTGACAGAATCACTGGAGCCCACCACGTACATTATTGGAATGACAACAGGAAGCATGAACTTATTCCCAAATACTTATTCCCTTCTGGAAGGTCAGCTGTGCTCCCTTTGGCCTTTATTTTCCTGTAATCATGGTTTTTTGGAAAGTGATTTGAAATCTTCAGGTGAGAAATGCTCTGCAAATGTTACATATCTGTAATAAAAGTAGGCCTAATGACCACTTCTTTTCCCCTTAAAGGCTTCGCATGGAGCCAGGATCACGCATGGAGATGGTTCTGCGGGACTTCGCTGGTGTTTTTACCCTATGAATAATTGCAAGATGGGATCTAGGTACCTGTTTATTGTTATAAGCCTGTGCTGAGACTTGTACATCTAAATGACAAAAATTCAATCACCAATATAAATTTCCTTATTACTTATGCTCTGTGCATTGCCAAACAAGCTTTTGCCTCCTGGTTGCTGCAATGACATTTTTTACAAGGCGCTGCTGCCTGTGAGACCAGATGACAGTGCTAATGACCCATGTCCTTGTTCTCTGCTTCCCTTCCTTACGCCTCTTGTTTCTCCACACTCAATTAAGGAAAAGGAATTGAGGTTAATATTCCCATCCTTGAAATTAAATCTACCCTTGCCCCACAGTGCAATTAATGAAAACAACTTGGACACAGAGCCTTTCATCTCTAGTTCACTGGTTTATTTAGTAGGAGTTGACAATGACTCACGCCAATAATTTGTCTGCTGAGTGGCAATCACAGAATGAATTAGAGATGTTAGCCTGGATTGTAGGCATAAACCTTGCAAAATCACTGCCACGAGTTAACAACCCTGCTGCTCTCTGAGGCGAAGAGTTGTGGTGGCTCCGAGACTCCTCTGTGTGTCACAGGTCCTCCTGCAGCCTGTCTGCAGACACACAAAGGTTACACATGGCCTGTGCTGCCCTTGATAATACTAATTATAGGGGTAATTAAATAAAAGTGGCTATTATACATTAAACATTAGCCTTGGTCCAAATAACAGGGCAAGTTATGCTATGCACTCATAGTATGAGAAGTGCTGGTCAATTATATACTTGGCTATTAAAAGATTTTAGAGTTCAGCAGCAGAAACAAAACAGATGGGTCAAAAGGAGTGTAGGTATCATTGCTGATTTTCCACACTGGAAGATGCTGATGACTGGGGAGTCCTTGTGGTATTCACAAATGCTAAAGGCATCTGAGAGTAACCTCTCCTGTATCCACCTGTGTAGCCTCACTTGTAAGGCAGAGAGACCTGTGTTCTTCACCATCCATTTCAGGACCCTGAATTAGGCTCACAGCTTGATTTACTGTGGAGGAATACGTGTCTCCCTTGCCTGTGAAGCAAGTGGGAGGAAGTGTCTTTGTGAATATTTCTACCAGCCCTCCAGCTACCTTCTCCAAGGCTGAGCTCTGGGAAAATGGTTGGTACGGGAAGAATAGCCACCAACTGAGTAGAGACAGCACCATCCCTCTACAATCTGATCCTTGTTATGAAGGAGGCTGTGTATCTTTAAGCTCACAGCAGCAGGAACATCTTTCATTCACTGCTGCCCTGATACACTGAAGTAGGCTTTCCAAACCCGAGAATCCCCCTCAGCTCTTGTAAATAAAGAGAAACTGTAGTTTTCTTTCCCACATCTCTTCAGACCAAAGCTAAAAAGATCCCCAGAGTCACAGCTTACAGTCGTGTTGAAAATTTTTGACCTCTGCTGTGCGTGAAAGAAAGGGGAGCTGGCATTAGTGTGTTATCATCGCTCACAGAACAACGATCAGATCTCAGCTGATACCATGGGGAATATCAGTCCAAGTAAATACCAGCCACTAAATCATAAATGTTCAGGAGGGCTCAAAGTGCTTAGTGTTCATCATCTAATTCTTAAGGGATTTGAATTTATGCCAAGTTAATAAGGGAACAGCATCGCCTGCAATTCATTGCTGTACTGTACAGCAATATTTTATGCAACTGACTACAATAACACTGATGTTGCATTCAATTTTTGACTAGCTCAAGGAGACAGCCACTTTTCTTCTCTTGACGTGCTCAGGCTGGACCACAGAGCAGACGATGGAGTCAATAGCATTGAGATTTGAGAAATCTGTTGTGATGATCTTGCAAAAACTTCAAAATGTAGTGTGCTGCTGTGGTGGCTTGAATACAGATGAATAAATGCCTCGCCTGAATGCTTCTGTATTTAAGGCGTATTTTAGAGCTACTGCACAGTTGTCCATTACACAGCAGGAGGGACACTGAACCAGAACATAAGAAGTCAGCACTTTTAAACTTCTTTTAAGCACACTTAAAACCATTTGGCTCATCCATCCTGCAAGCAAATAGGGCTCTTGGGACACAGCAGCACTGGCTAACAAAGGCCTGCTACAGATAATATGGTATTGCACTGCTAGCATGGACAGTTCTTTTGTTTTACCAAGTGTTTCAAAAGTAATATTTCTTAAATATTAATTAATAGATTTAATTTATTAGTTTAATTAGTATTTACTAGTATTAATTAATTAACAGGTTCAATTTATTCTATTATGTTTTCTTTGGTGGGGAGGGAATAAGAAATTGTGAGAAATGCTGTCTTGTGGTGCAAGAAGCCAACAGAAATGAAGAAGCATTAAGCAGCAAGTTACTGATCACTATATAACATTCATAAGAAACTTTGTCATTGCAGCTGCTGCTGTGATATTGATGAGACTTTCCTGTGAAATGGGGAAGAACATACCCTCTTCTTACTCTTGCATGTGCTGTTCTGCCATCAATTTGGTGTTCTCCCTGATAAAGATCTTCTGAAAATGGCTCACTTGTTATGAAATCTGCCCCCAAATAAATCAAGTAAGGGCTAAACCTCCCCAGAACCATCTTCTCTAAAATTATATTTATTACTTTCTTTAGCAACTATCTAAACTCTGTACATAGAATCACAGAATCATAGAATCACTTAAATTGGAAAAGATGTCAAAGATCAAGACCAATCATTAACCCAGCACTGCCAAATCCAACATTAAGCCATGTCCCTAAGCACCACATGCTTTTAAATACCTCCAGGGATGGGGACTCAGCCACTTCTCTGAGCAGCCTGTTCTAATGCTTGACAACCCTTTTGGTGAAGAAATTTCCAATCTAAGCCTCTCCTGGCAAAACTTGAGGGAGTTTCCTCTTATTACTTGGGAGAAGAGGCTGAACCCTACCTGGCTACACCCTCCTTTTCAGCAAGTTGTAGAGAACGATAAGGTTCTCCATGAGCCTCCTTTTCTCCAGGCTAAACAACCCCAGTTCCGTCAGCTGCTCCTCATAAGACTTGTGCTCCACACCCCCCACTGAACCTCACTGACAGAGACTAAACTTGCAGGAGCTGGATAGAGTACAGAAAAGCTGTGTGCAACTGGTTATATTTGCATATTTTCTCGCTCTGAGACTGGGCACCGGAAGGAAAAAAATCACCAAAATCTGAGTTTTCAGACAATTAAAACCAAGTTAGATTCTTAATGTTCATCACTTTTTGCACCTTTTGTGATTTACCACAATAGGATTTTATTAAAAAGAAATCAAGTTCTTTACCTGAGGTCCTGCTCCAGGAATATTTGGATAAAAAGTTCTGCTTTATGGAGGGGAAATTCAGCTGTGAAGGCCAGGTGAAGACTGAGGTTTGCCCAGGAGGTGCAGGTTACATAGTCCTAAACCCACTGAATTAAAGCAGCTGAGATGGAAAACTCAGTTTGACCTCTAGCACTTTTTGAGGGGATCACAGCAGAATACGCAAAATTATCAAAAGCCAGATACATTAAACTCCCCAGCTGCATTGTTAAGGCTTTTTCCTCTTTTTCCTTTCAGGTCTGAGAACTCAGAGCACTTAGGGAAGAAACCATGAAAGTCTTCACCACTTGTTTCACCACATGGCTCCTTTGGCAGCACACTCAGAGAAGGGCTTGTGCCAAGGCTACAGGCATACTTCCCGGATCCTGAGATGTGGGATACAGCGCACTCAATGACTCTCACCCCAATTTTTTTTTCTTCCCCCCAAAAAATAAACCAAATCCCTCCTCAGCCATCTCTTTGGGACGAGGGTTTTGGATAAGCGTAAAATCATCACTGTAAATCTCACACTTCACAGCAGTTTTGGTGTCTGCCAGAACTCAGGGACACTTGGAGCAGTGGCTAAAGGCTGCTGATGAAAAGCAGCAGCCCTGCTTCTCACCACCAGCCCTGTAACCTCAGCCATGGCACTGCGCTCTGGTGCAAAGCCCAGCTGCACTGACCAAAACGGCTCCTGGCACTGACTCCTCTTCTGAGGTCGCATCCGAGCACTTTCCTTTCAGAAGCAGTTTCTTCCCAGCAGCCCCGCAGCCCCAGGCAGCCCTCAGAGGATGAGCTGAATTGGCTGCATCTCCTACCTCATGAACAATTCCCAGCAGTGCCCAACCACTTTGCTGATGATGAAGGTCATGTAAGAAACTCGAATAAGAATCTGATTCGTACATACCAGGTTTAACTTTTTGGAGACATCTGTACAGGGACACCTCCAGTGACAGGCATAGGCAGGCTCCCCTGGGACCTTGGGGAACAAAAATGCTCACAGGAATACTTCCACAGTGGTGGCTTGGCAAATACGGATATCCCCAAATGATAGGATGATTCATTCCCTCCTTTAGCCTAATCTTTGTAACTTTGCCTGTTTTTGGAAGAGCGTCTGAGTAGTCTAAAGCACCTACTGTGTAGATACAGCAGCAAAGCTGTATGAAGGGCTCACCTCCTTTTCTTAAGCACCTTTTTGGCCACCCCTCTTTTCACACCGCAGGAGCTACCAGGTCAGTCATGTGGCTTTGCACATCACTCAAAGGTGGCCACAGTCGTGAAGTCCACACTGCTACTCTGAGAAAGCAGAGGAATAGAGACAGACAGAGCTCTTAGGCATATCCACCTCATCATAGAATGGTTTGGGTTGGAAAAGGCTTTAAAGATCATCAAGATGCAACCCCCTTGCCACAGGCAGGGACACCTTTCACTAGACCAGGTTGTTCAGAGCTCCATCCAGCCTGGCCTTGAACACTGCCAGGAATGGGGCACCCACAACTTCTCTGGGCAATCTTCTCCAGTGCCTCACCACCCTCTGAACAGAGAAAATATAAAGATTATATAATCTTCAAGATGCCTATAGCTAGGAAATTTTTTCTAATTTTCTGCTATAAACTAAGACTTTGTTCCATTGCACACGCTAATAAGCCCATAGGTTATTTGAATGCAAGTCACCACTTGGTCCTTTGCCTAATTACCACAGGAGAGAAGTCTATATATAGTTGCTCTATTGCTTTTCCTGTTCAGTATCAGTGTGAGGGAAAAGCATGACCAGGAAAAGAGACGACCATTGCATTTCCACCAGGCTGCACATCAGTGCTAGTGGATTCACAGAACAGGTAAGGTTGGAAGGTACAACAGTGGGTCACCTGGTCCAACCTCCAAAGGTCTCCTAGACCATGCTACTCATGATTGTGTCCAAACATCTTTTGAGTGTCTCCAGTGGAGAAGACTCCACAATTTCTCTGGGCAATCTGTTCTAGTGCATGTCCACCTACACAGTTAAGGAAGCTCTTCCTCATGTTCAGGTGGAACTTCCTGTGCATCAGTTTCTGCCCACTGCCTCTTGTCCTATTGCTTGGCACCACCAAGAAGAGCCTGGAAACATCCTCTGACACCCTCCCTCACATACTGATAGACAGTGATGAGATCCATTCTTAGCCACCTCTTTGCCAAGATAAACAGGCCCAGCTCCCTCAGCCTTTCCTCGTAAGAGAGATGCTCCAGTCCCATCATCATCTTCATTGCCCTCCACTGGACCTGCTCCAGGAGCTCCAGGTCTCTTTTGTACTAGGATCCCAGAACTGGACACAGCACTCCAGATGTGGCCTCTTCAGGACTGAGTACAGAGGAAGAATCACTTCCCTAAACCTGCAATACTTTTTCTAATGCACCCCAGGACACCACGTGCCTTCTTGGCCACAACGGCATCGCTGGTGCTGTCGTCCACCAGGTTGTTTCCAACCTTAATGATTCTGTGATTCTATGATGTGCTCCTCTCCATCCATCTGTAAAAAGAAATGGTTCTCAAGTGCGTGGATGTCTTTATTCAAGTCAGAAGGGGAGTACTGACAAACTATGTGGATTTATGCAGACACAAGCCTCCTGTATCCTTTAGGGTATCTCAAATTTTTAGCTACTTAGTTTAAAGCACACAGCTATGAATAAAAGTCTTTTCTTCATTAATGCTTGTTTAGGCTAAAGCCCTAAGATTAGCAGTGCTCGAAGTATTTTAAGACAGTATTTTATTAATAATTAAAAATTAAAACTACTTAGTCTAAATTTGGTTTTACTCTCATTAAGTGCTGCTCCATGACCAGATGTAGGTTCAAAGTTCAAACATTTGTAGCAAATCTCTCCAAGTTCAGCGGGAGATGTCAATTGTCCCTGCAAGAAGCAGGAAACTGCTACAGAAAATAACTGATGCACTCTCACACCTGTATTTATCTGCCTCTAGAGAACCCGATCTTCACAGGCATAGAGTATCATCCGTCTAGTGACATTACTGAAGTAAATAAAAACTAAAGAAAGCTCTGATTTGGGAAAAGAAAGAGACATCTATCAATTCTGATTTGATATATGCAGCTCTCTACAGAATCACAGAATTGATGAGGTTGGAAAAGACCTCTGAGACCATTAAGTCCAACCTATGACTGAACACCACCATGTCAATCAGACCATGGCACTAAACGCCATGTTCAACCTTTACTTAGGCATCTTCAGGGACAGTGACTCCACCACCTCCCTGGGCAGCCCATTCCAATGTCTAATCACCCTTTCTGTGAAAAAAATTCTCCTAATGTCCAAAGCGAACTTCCCCTGGTGTATCTTCAGACTGTGTCCCCTTGTCCTGGCACTGGTTGCCTGTGAGCAGAGGCCGACCCCCACCTGGCTCCACCCTCGTTTCAGGTAGGTAAGAACATGTGAGTACGTAACACTGTGTTTATATTTGCATATACATCTATCTACATGGGTTTACTTTCCTAAAATCCTCCTCATCAACCACTTCACCAGGGATAGCTGTATTCTGAAGGATTAGGTGCGCCACACCTTTTTTCCTTCCCCTTGTTCTTTTTAAACTTTCCCTGCAAGTTGCAGCATGGGACCTGAAAGGGTCAAGTTGTTCAGAACACTTCAGAACAGATCTGAAGCACAATTTTGTGTTCTTCACAGGCAAAGAGACACTTATAGGGGTCATCCCTGTCTCTGCTATGGCAATGAAACCTCTCAAATTGTAACATCCACTATGAACAAAACAGAGAAGTTCCAGGGAATGGAAGTTTTCTGAATTTAACAACAGGAGACAAGCACTTATCTCTTTGCAGAACATCCACAGGGAAGATGTGGCATTCTTAAAATATCTTTATACTCAGTTATGAGTAAGACTATTCATCCTACACCCTAGTTCTGCATACAGGAAGGGACGAGCTCATACCAGAAGAATTTTTTTCAGCAGTGGGAACAACTGCACAATGATTATCTTCCACCCACTGTGGGATTCCATGAGAGATCACGGATGCTCTGGCAAGCGTTGGGGCATTACTACATGTTTGTGGAAGTCTCTCAGCTTTTATTAATTAGATTCCTGACAAAGCAGTAAAACGCTGTAACAGAAAGCCACACTGCTCATTCCTGAATCATATGAAATCATTCACCATTTTATGTACAAGTTTTGAATTACAATCTTCAACTCCTCATCAGAAAAAATAACAAACCAAAAAGGCTAAAAAAGCATTTTTGGAAGAACTGCACAGTATACAGAAGCATATTTCAATTGCACAATATCTTACAGAACACAGACTGTAACAAAAAGCAGAGCCTGTTACCTTTTCTGAGAAGGCAGTGCCCAGCCAAAACTAGATGTTTCATCTCCATTAACAGAGGAACAGTTTTAACTGGACAGAAGAGTATGTGAAAAAAGTTCCTGAACAGTCCAAATAGTTTAACAGAAAAATGAAAGTACATTTGTAAACAACTTTAAAACAAGAGCCTTGTGAAAACAATAAAGGTCACTGAAAGTTAAGCTGTTAAACTCTTCAGAGCCCAAACTGCTGCGTTTTACCCTTACAGGTTTTTTTATGATAAACAAATTTTGTCATGCGGAGGAAAACCTAGTGAGAAATCTGGGTAAGTATTTTTTAAATTTTTGGTGGAATTAAGAAAGGGACAATTCGAAGGTAAAAGGTCAGACTCCAAATTCCCTTTGAAAATTACTAGGGTGATAAAACCAAACTATTGATTGAAGCCAACAGTGCACGGTAGCACAGCACTTATTTTATAATCCGAGACCCTTTTTAATGTAAGCCATGAAAAATCATAAGCAACTGCTAGAAATTACTTTTGTATCATTAATTTATCACTGCATTCACTTTCACTATTCAAACCTTGCCACAAAGTGACTTTTCACATACAACACCGATTTACCTTAAGCGTATCTCTTTTACTACATAGCAAAATGTAAAAACTGTCCTGGGAAATGATTTTGTGTATGTAACTATCAATACCTCTGAAGCTGAGCATCAGTATTTATGCTGCTCTACTTAATGCTTCAGCATATGTTAAGTAAGCTGCTGATCACTGAGTGTCTCCATTTTGGTAGGTAGACAGATGTATGTGAACAGCAATGCTTTGGATAACTTGTGCTATTCCTAATACTAGAGTTATTTTCTCCCTCAATTCATTTTGCTATAAATATGTGTGCCCTTAAGTTGATCCCAATATCAGTTTCAGCTAACTAATCAAATTATCTTGCAAGGTTTTGGGAATGAGAACCCTTCCTTTATTGAAATAAAATGAGGGAAAGGTTTCTAACTCTCAAAGGTTTGCCAACAATAGATTTATTTTCAAGACAGGATGTTCAGTAAGTTGTTCATCATCTTTGCTGTTCACAGATAAGCACAACAGTATTAATGGTTTTCATCAAGTAGGCAGGAAGGGAAAGAGAAAATAGTGTAAGGCTTTTCCCCTTAAGATTTTTCTAAGTTCTGCTTATGGGTTCTCATGAATAACCATTCATTTGAAATAAGTGTATTTCAAATTTCAGATTACTTCTCTTTTATTTATAGGGGTCAGCAGCTAAACTTCAATTTCATATTTTTCTTTTGCAAAAAAGTGTTATTAAAAGCCTGCCTGTAACTGAGTACATCAAGAACTTACATAAATATGTAAGGAGTAATATATCATTATATTTAGAAATGCCTCATTTTTGTACCAGTTAGAAGTTAATTCATAATCCAAATAATCAATCTGCAATGTAAACAAGTAATTATTTTCTCCTATGTAATAATGGTAAATAATGACACTGAGCATTACATATTCCACTTGAGTTCATTAAATGCAATTCTTCAGTCACAAAGGCAGCAGGCATTCTGTGATGAACTTCCTTTGAGCTATGTTCAAATGAGTGGAATAACTGAGATTCCTGATGGAGATCTAAGCCACTTCCCTCATTTTCTTAATGGTTTCCACTATTTGCATACTCAACTCCATTTTATAATTTGCTATTTAAAATAAATTCATTTCCCCAAACTCTTCTCTCCCTACCCTATCTAAAACAAACTTATTTACATTTAAGGTAAATGCTTTTCACCAAGTAAGTTGTAAGAAAAAAAAAACTCCTAAAACAAAATCAGTAAGGGAGCAAAAACATAAAGGGAGCAAGTATTTCAAGTTCTGTATTAATTTTCTTTCTGAATTTCCTTCCAAAGATGCTACAGGGACAACAGTTTTAAAGGTTTAAAACACGCTATTACATATTTTTGATTATTTCTCTTTCATACAAGGGACCAACTCTATCCAGTGATCACCTTCCTAACTTTTGCCCAGTATTTAAATGAAACTGCATGTCATTCACACCAAGAAAGTAAACAAAATACAGCCTTTTACTTCAAATATTTTATGAATGCAAGATTACAAGAAATATAATAGTCAAAATGCAGGGCTATCAAGCACTGAACCAAGAATGCTGGCATCAGTTTGCCTACCATTTTGCATGTGGAAAAAATACACTATGTCTACAGGTACAAGGCATCAGTAATGCATCATGAATTACTCTGGTCAGCCAACATCACCTCTGCAGCTTGGTGCATGTTTCAGTTTATTATGAAAATAATCATCATAATAATAGTTTGAGATGAGACACTGGAACAAAACCATTCTTGAACAGGAAAGTTTTTTTTTTTTGCTCTTACCAAGGTAACACCAAAAACTAAAAATAAGGTCTCACAATTTAGCAGCCTCCTCAACACTTGTTAGGCTAGCCTTCACACAAGGAGCATGCAAACAGCCACTCTTCTTGCTTTAAATTGAGGGCTATTGGTTAATTCAAGTCACTGTTTTTTCACCCTATTCAATCAACCTGTTGAACTGGATGTCCACCTAGGAAAAAGAAAATTAAATGATGTTAAGTGTAGCAGACAAGTACAGATCACACCAAGAAGCTAACACTCATGAGCTGTCATAATAAGGGATAATAATAACAATAAAAAAAAAAAAAAAAAAAATCAGTCTTTTCTGTGCATATTTTTCATTTGAAAGGTCCCAGGAAATCATGATGTGCCTGGCCGTTTCTGTTGCTGATTTCTGATGACCTCTAATTGTTTTTTGCATTGCTGATAGTATGTTGAGAGACTTTTGTTTTCATCTAACAGCTTTTTATGTTCTTGTACCAGACGGGATGTGTTTTGCTGGTCTTTTTCATCCTGGTCCAGTTCTGCTATTAGTTCTTGTCTGAAATTAGAAAAAAAAAGCCATTGTCATTTATATTCTATTTTTATTTGTGTGTAGATGACTTCATATGTTTCAAATCAGTATTTCATTATCAATCTAAACTCACAGCTGGTGATATTTTGTTTAAAAGAAGTTGACAAAAGAAATGTTATTCTTTAATGTAGTTTGGGGAAAAATTCCCTTCCAAATCAAATCCACATTTAAACTTTAAAATAGCTGAATGACAGAGCCTCAGTCTCTAAAACTGTCCTTTAGATAATGTCTTTCAGATGTAGTTTTACAGGTCACAGTAAAATATCTAAGGAGCCACACAATATTTCATAAATATATTCAACTGCAATTTTAGGTATCTATATGTACATTTTAAATTTCTAAAAGCAACTTAAAATACAAAATTGCAGTAATTTTTGTAACTTTTTAGTGAAGTGCTATTTTCTATCTCGACTTGAACTTATCAAAGCAGTGGAAAAGTAGAATCAAGGAAATTACTTCTGTAAATGGCATTTCACATTATTTATGCTGTAAATAATACGTTCAATATGTTTTTCTAGCAAAGATTTTAGAGGCCCAAACACAGTGATAATCTTACTATAATTTATTCTGTAAAACTGATGTAGCAGTTTGTTTTACTATTTTGTTATGAGGTGACAAGAAGGCAAGCTGCCAGCAATATTTTTGCAACAAAATAGCAAAGGAGAAAGCTCATGTTAATTAATCATTGCCATACGGTTTTTAATTACAGTTAAATAAAACTTAATAATTGTATGAGGGTTGAACTAGTAACTACCTTAACCAGCATTAAATTCATCCATCACATCATTTTTTGTTTTAATGCCTACAGACAATTACATTCTGACTAAGAAAAAACAGTTTGGAAGAAATGTGAATACAAACTTCCTAGAAAAAAAAAAGTAGGAATCTCAAAGCAGAGAATTAAGAGTTTTGAAACAAATATATTTAAAATAATTTATTGGCCCTTAGGGACAACATAAATAAAATTAAAGTATTATCTTTAGCTTCATTATCTCCTCATCAAATCTAAAAATTCTAGTTACATGTGAAAAAACCAAATTGTTCTCAGAATACTAAGCCCAAAGTGAATATGTGATAGGAGTTCAATCTTAAAGTAATGTTTTCCCCCCTTCTGTAGGCTATTTCTACTGTACAAAAGGTTTACACACACATTTTTCTCATTAGCTAATCCACAAATACCAAGGCAAGCTCCCTATTAGCAGCTGCTCGCCTGCAGTGGCTCAGACACTGGTCCCCAGCATCAGGAAACAGAGCACAACAAACTTGTTATGAACTCAAATTCTGAATCAACAATAACTTTTGATCAAATACAACAATTTGTGCAGCTGCTTTACTTATACGTGTAAACAATGCATGAAGAAAGAGTCTTATTTCCAGTGCACAAGGAGAAGGTACGTAACAGCTTTTAGGTCTTAAACCCATGGTAGAAAAATATGAGTGTTGATAATACTGCTGTAAATGCAGTGCTTGACAAAAGTCAGATATATGATTAAAACTAACTGCAAAATGACTAACATTGACACATTACTCAAAAGTCTATAATCCGTTAACTAAATGATTATCTACAAACTACAATTGAAAATATTTTAAGGGACAGTGTTGCAAATAAAATTCAAAGGTTCTTTAACAGTCCAGGTCTTTCATTTGAGATGAAACAAACATTACCAGTTTGTTACATACAGAGATTTGCCACGATGTTATGTAGGACTTGTCCAGAAGAGTCTTAATATTAATTAGAACTTTCCATTACCTGCTCTAAATATTTCATCTGTACTGAGCAGCTCAGTATTTCTGAGTTTAAGGTTAAAAAAATAATTATGCCCTATGAAATGTTACTTCATAAAGCCAGAATTAACAGTCACAGTGATTATTATTTACTTTTTATCATGTATTTTTACTATTATACACAGACTTTGTGTAAAGGAAACACATAGAAGAACATAAAAGGTTAAACACATTTCACTTACTTCCTCTGCAACAGCAATGCAATTTCTGTCTGAACTTTCATATATTCTTGTGCCATTTTGCAGTGCTGTTCAAACACAGCCATAGATTCTTTGGAGTTTGGGCATGGTGCTAGAGGCTGAAAATAAATCAGACATGTTAAAGACTAATGAACTGATATCTAAGTAAATAGTGTGTTAGAATGTCTCTGCAGTGTATTTATAACAGTCTTAAAAACAGCAAGCTTTTAAAAATAAGTGCCAAACCATGCCCTGGAAAATATTACTGCACCAATGTCAAGGTTTACTTAAATCTGAAGTTTTTAATCTGACACTTGTCACAAAAATCAAAGCAGTGTTTAATCCCACACATAAAAAATAAAGTGTATACAACAATTTGATTCAGTAACACTGAAGCAAATAATGTCTTATTTTGACAGTCAAACTCAGCTTACATTTGGTTTTAGGGATCATGTTTCCCAGGGCTTGTTTTTAATAGCTTGATCAAACCTGAGTCAACTAATCTCAGATTACATAATATATTTTTTTAGCCTTGGTCAAAAATTAGACAGAACATAAACCCAGGTAGATATGTGGCACTATATTTTGCAGCCCCAAAGTCACACGTTAGAATAAAATGCAAACTTGAGAATCTAATGAAGTGTATATTTATTACCTGTAACTGATGATCTAATGTGAGATATGCCATTGGGATGGAGTTATCTGACCCATTGGTCTCTGTAACAATACCAAGAAAATGTTAATGTATTTTCAAGAGTTAATTCTATTCTTACAGGATAAAAACAAGAATTCTAAGTAATTTCACAATACACAATCTGAATGTGGATAGGCAGATGGAAATAGCAGTGTTCCAATCCCAAGGCAGATGAATCATTTTGTTTTTCTGATAGTTAAGAACATCAAAAGTATGGTCTATCACATCAAGAAGAAATAAAAATTATGGTTATCAACCTACATTTCTAGAAGCCATGTAACAGCACACAGATTTTAAAAATACTATTTTTGTACAGTTTGCAATCATTTCTGTTTATAAAAAAATTGCCATTTCATTCTTGTTTATGAAGGATCAGCCAGCCAGCCCATGCATCTAATGACTTTAAAATTAGAAGCTGTGCAAATCAGCTCTGCCAAAGTAAAATAAGCACAACCTCCTGCTCAGTTTTGAAACCTGCTCCCAGTGAGGTCTCTAAGTATCTTCCTCACAACATGCTCTAGGGCATCTCCTCTGCTCTGTATAGATACTTTGTAAGTAGCAAGGAACCCAATAACCAATCCGTCTCCTGGGCATGGCTGCTCTCTTCTTACACTGCCGTTACTCTGGATTTCTCTAGAGCTTTCATTCCAGATTTAGTATGTTCCTGAAATCTTTTGGTAGCCCACAATCTGGGGATCACGAGGTTACTGTTAAGCTTTAAGAGACACAGGAGTAAAGACACACGGAGAAACTACTGATTTTACAGCCGCATAATTGCTACTAGAGGATTATATGGAGAAGGGTAGGTGGGAAAAAAAAGGGGCTGCTTACCCATACCCCAAAAGCACCTGCCACAGAGTAGTCGTGGTAGAGAAACTAAGGTGTTGCCCTCAAAGACTATGCTATTTCCAAGAGCAGCTTCAAAAGGAAACAGAAATAAGAGGGTGGGAATGGAGAAAAAGTAGTTAAGTGTATGCTTGTAAGGAAACTGGAAGGTGGTAAAAACAAAAAACAAAAAAAAAAAAAAGAAAACAACCCTAAAACCAGAGACTTAATCACCATGGTATCTTAAATGCAATCAACATGAGAAGTCCTTCCCTACATTAGACTATTGTCATATATGAATACTGCTACAATGAAGGAATCATTGCAATGCTTCAGAAATACATCAATACATGTAAATACTTCGGATGACATTCCTGAGTGTTTCACCACCATGTCACAGAACTGCAAATTTTCCTTGATTGACCAGATTTGGCTGCATCCTTGTTTTAACACTTTGCTTCACTAAATTATAAACGTAGCATCTTTTACAGAAAACCAAAATTATTTCTCTCTTCAGAAATTTGAACAATTCTTTGTGCATGGCCTACATAAACCTAGCAAGAAAAAGTATACATGTGGCACATTCTGTATTTACCTGAGTATAAGGAGAGTGATTTCTGTGGGCCAGAAAACAGACCTGACTTTTAGCTCCAGTGCTGTGCTGCATTTAAGACCAAAAACTTGGCACAAACTTTTGTTGCACTGGCTTATGATATGCAGTTTTCAGGTCCCAATGAACTATTGACTGGGTAAGAGCTTGCTTCCGATGTGAGGCAGCAATTCCCATTAGTGCTCACTGCCTAAAGCAGCTCGGGATCCATGCTGCACAAGAGGGCACAGGGTGGGCTGTTGCAATGGGCAAAGGCTTGGGGAAGTTATGAGTGACAAGCACTGACTGTGGTCAGGCAAAGCAACAAAGGACAGAAAGAAGAAAATAGAGAAGTGAAACACAGGAGTGTGTTGTCCTCCCACAAACACGGGGGAAAAAAAGTTCATCTTACATAATTACCTTACATTTGGTAAAATACAAGTGTGCAAATATACATACATATTTATGTATATATTTATATATGGTCATGCAAGAGTCAGTCACCACGAGTTTCCACTTTGCAGGTGGTTACAGAAAATATCTGATCATCCAGATGAAAAGGATCACAAGAAGAAGATTACAGAATATGAGACTAAGTTTAAGATTCAACACGTACATTTCCATAACAAAAATGTAATTTTTATTTATATTCTAAAAAGGAATTTGTGGGGATCCATTGTTTTCCTGCAGTCCAGTACTGGTTGTTTCCGTAACAGAATGCATTGACATTTAAAATCAAATTGAACTATTCAATTATCTTTATTCTTAATCCTATTTCATAACAAAAGAACAGTGATGCTACAGTAGAAGTATTTACAATGTTTCTGCAGACACATTAGTTCATTTAAAACCAGTAATTTTGTGTGCTCATTTACATTCTGCATAAGCAAAATCACAACAGAGATGAAAGATAGAAGTAACCTACTCCAGCTGATACTCACCTGCATAACATTTAATTCCAGATGTCTGGGCAATGAAATCTTTAAATGTGCATTCAAAATACAAATGGACAAGACTAAAACGTTCCAAGATGTCTGTTCCCTTAATTCCCCAAAACCACACTAGAGTAAAAAACCGGTGCTAACAAGATCTTCATTAAATATTACTACCACTGTAGTGTACAGTACTTTCTTAAAAGCAAAATGCTTACAAGTTCACGTAACTTAACAGTCTATAAAAAGGCATTCTTAAAGTGTATGTGAAAAACAAGGCACTAATGTAATGACTGGATTTAAGCAGAACTTGAAAGAATCATGATCTTCATTGCTTACTTTTATTTACATCTGAGCACATACCCCACACCACAACCAAATAAATATTTTCATTTTTTTACCGGCAAAAATATTAAGTAATGGACAAAGGATTACCTGCATCATCTGGTGTCCATGGATTACGTGTTGGCTTTTCAGAGGTTGGTCCCGAGGTAGTGATCATTCTCACACTAGGACTAGATGATCTACTGCTGTTTCTACTCTCCTGGAATGACAAAATAAAATGAAATGACAAGTTAACAGAAGATTTTTTGAGAAGTTCATTACGAAGAAAAAAAAAGCTGAAGAAATCTGAACCTATAATCCTCCAAAATGCTCTCCCTCCCCAAGCTTTTACCCTGAATGCTCTCCTAACGGTTTGGTCAACTTTACATGCATTGCAGGGATAATTTCATCCCCATTTTTTCTCCTTTACTGTGTAAAAGAAATGGATACAATTTTGCTATCCAGCATAATAAAAAGCAATGCTGAACAACGTGTTTAAGATCTTTATAGAAAATCATGACAATATGCCTAGTAATTTTCACACCATCATTCAGTGAAATCTAGCAGCTCCACAACATAAGGAAGAAATAAAGTTTGTTTCCAATGTTTAATCAGTGAATGGAACTACATTCAATTAAAGGAATACAGCTTAGTAGCTGCACTAGACTACTGTGTATTAATCTACAGTTTTCTTCTGGTTCTTTTGTTAACTCAGAGGTTATGTGATTAATCGTCAGAAAACTTGAAAAAAGAGCTTAATCAAAAAGGATCAATCAATTGAAGCACATCAATCAGAAAATGAGTACATTCTCCCTCATGAAGCAAATTAAGAACTAAACCGAAATTCTGAAGGATGTTTTTTCATGTACTTTTTGACTCCTCCAATCCTTTTGCTTACCAAAGCACAAAAACATAATACACATTTCATTATTCTACTAAGCTGCTTTTTCAGAAATGTTATTTGCAATACATATGTTTCTATTTCACCTATCCCCTCAGTGACATTAAATTAACACAGTAAAGGATTTAAGACTATAAGCCCCAGCCAAGTTTCTCAGAAAAAAATGAAGTAAAAAGAAAAGATGCTATTAAAATACAACTATTTTCAAGGTGATGTATTTATCATGAAATGATTCATTAAATGACTCAATTTTTCAAAAGAAGCACTCAAATATATGTTAACTAGAAACTATATTTCTTCATGACTGTTTCCAAATATCCTACTTTAAATTAAGTTTTAAAATTCAGGATTTCAGCCAAGTAACGATTCAAAGAATAACAAGATTCTACACACTGAAAGATCCATTATTTCAAATGCATAGTCTTTCTTCTGCAATGTTTATTAAGCATTTTGTGTTTTATGTTAACAGCCAGAAACAGGACATTAAACTGTAGAAATAATCTGATGGATATTATTGAGATGACAGATTTGAAAAATCTTTTGTGTTGGAGTCTTTGTTGTCATTAAGTAAGGTTTAAGTTGTCGAGCTTACTGTTAATGTCCTCAGATATGAATGATAAACACACCCTGCTGATGTACAAGATTAGAAAATAGAGAAAGCACTTGTAACAGCTTTTAAGTCCTTCAAGCAAAAAGAGAGTTGTTGAGTATCTATAGTGGATAGTGAAGGGCACCTGAGAAATACTCTGGTTACAGTAACTACTCAGTGCTTTACCAGATTGTTTTGGTCCATCAACCAAAAAATATTTCCTTGATATCACTATTTACATGAAATTCAGTAGATATAGAAATGAAGGAATCACATCTGAAGCATATCTAAAAAGCACTACAAAGCTGAAGAGAAGTTCCCCAGACTGAACACAGGTGAGATTACAGTGTTTGAGCATATGTTGAGTGAGGTACTTTAGGTCTCCTGGACGGCAGCCCCTCTGACAGGTAAACCAGTGTCTGTACTTTAGCAATCAGTTTCTGCTACCCCTTCATCCTTGCTTCCTCCAGACTCGCTAGCAGGTTACTCTCAAATCGTCTTTGCCAGGTGGTCAAACCCACAAGGCATTCTTAGCTTCCATTTCTCAAAGACTTGCAGTCTTGAAAAGCTGGCACACTCTGAGGAATAACCCCCTCGAAGTTTAATTTAAATACGCAACACAATTTAAAGAAATCATCGTTACTAGTCCTGTTTCCTCATCTCATCTGTGAATTTTATCTTGCTGTGAAAGGGGAGAAAAAAACCCGAATGTACATCTGTGACAAATTTCACAATCTCACGGACAGAATGATTCATCTGTATAATATCAGATCCCCAAATTATCCCACTTAGCTTGCATGCATGTGGGCATGTACATTCTGACCTTGCTTCTCAACTGTTCATGTCAGTACATAGTTTTCTTTAATATATTAATTTTTTTCACTTCAAAGTAAACTTTAAGAGTTACGAAGGCCCAGCAACAGTTATGACATCCCCTCTCCCCCAAAATACCAACAATACCAAAACAGAACAAAAAAAATGTTTAAAAGAGGTAGCAGGTAATTTTGGTATTTATGGTAGTACTGTGAAAGATGATGTACCAAAACAACCAAACCAATAAAAGATACACAGGGAAGGAGAAAGATACCGCACTGGGTATCTGATCACAACCTGCAGATCTTGAGTCATTATGCCAGATATGTTTCTCAGTATCTGTATAAAACATTAAATTTTGTAAAGACTGCATGCAGCATAAATAGCAATTTGCTGTGTTCCTTTAAGTTCCCAAAACCAGTACTAGTTGCAGTTCAGAGTCTGCACTAAAATGTTTTAAAGTGCATGTACAGGGAATAGGCACAAGAAAGAATTCAGTGCAAAAAAAAGAGAAGATATTAATAGAGAATCACAGTATCGAGACAGAAACAAAGGAAAATGTAGCATTTGACTTTAGAAGGAACAGTTGCATCAGGGCTGCTCATGTCACTTGGAGTAAGGACCAGTCTAAGGTCCTCCAGCACTATAATCTGTGAAAATTCAGACCTAAACACATGTTCTGAACACAAAATCACTCCAACAGCTGATCCAAAGATGGAAAACCTTTCACCTAGCAAATTTTCCTATCTAAACTGTTGATGCTGAGTAGTAAAACCTTATGTAAAGCACTATTAGTGTCTACTGTTGAGAAAAACAGTAAGAGCAGTAAGTGTCTCAACAACATAAACATAGTAATCATCAGCCATTCAAGCCACACAAAAAATTCTTCTAAGAGCACACAGAAATAAAACAGACATACAATCAGAAAACACACAATTAAATTAAAATAGACAAACAGGCACACAGGAAGACAAGAGTCTTGGTCTACCCCTTTCAGGTAAGCACACAAACTTTGGTATATGTATTATTAAATATTTATTGTATGTTTATATATATATATAGAATATATATTTTTATTGTATATTAATTAATCTTATATATACATATATTTGAATATTTATATCCAATATTAGTGTTTTCCTTCACCTTAAGAAAAATTCCATTCTGAATTGGAAAAACCTTTCTAATGAAAACCCAGTAGTTAGAATCATTTTCTATTGACACAGCAGCAATTTTCAGGAAAAATATGTTCAATAGAAATATTTCTGATCAGCTTTACTGTGTCAAATAGTTAAAAGCTAGAAAAGAGACACCATGGCAATCCTTCAGCTTGAGTGGGATAGGGCCTTTCCCAGCCTGGGTGAGGGAGCAGAGGCACGCAGGGCCATGGCTGCTTGGTGAAGAAGGCTGTGCTGCAGAGTGGGTGTAAGGGAGAATGGAATGCAGGGAAGAAGGATGTTTGCAATGAAGGGAGGGAGGGGGAAGGGGATTTTCACATTAGAAAGGATACCCTATATATGGTATAGTGCATATGGGGAGACTGGATAAACTGACCAGAGATATGCCAGTCAGATGTTTTTTCTGCTTTAGCTTGTAGATTGCTTAGAGAGATAGCAGTTCAAAACTTCTAATAAAAAATCAAGGCACTGAGGTCTAGAGCTATAGAAACCCATACAGACGAATCTTAAGTCTTTAGCCATGATTCCATTGTGCTTTGATTCCTCATGGTTTTCCAATTTTTTTTTTTTTTTTAATATACAAGCATGTGTACATCAAAAGTTAGTATTAGTTTCAGTGGACTTCTCTATCTCTCCTCCCATCAAAAAGGGGATAAAAATTCATTACTTGTTTATACGGATAGTGCAACAATGTCTTTGAAACTGCAGTTTTCATGCCTGTTAAAATACTATGTTTTCCAGATTTTACCATAATGTTTCCAAAGAAACTGCAGGAGAGCAACAGACAATCGTAATTCTTCCACTTACATTTCCAATATGTACACTATCAGAACCAAGAAAGTAAAATGTGACTGGTTCTTCTATAGACCCACATGAGAAATTGGTGAGGTAAACATAAAACAAAATTTCTGTATCCTTCTGTTCACAAGAACAATTTAGCTAGAACATCCATACAAGTAGTCAAACAGCTTTCTAAGAAAGATTATTATAACAGTTACTAAGATATGAAGCAAATGATGAAAATCTGAAATATTAACCATTCATTAAAATGAACAGAATGAAAACTTTCAAATACAAAAGCTGTAATTAAATATATTCATACATCAATCAGCACAATTTGGTATAACTGATGTATTGTCACAATTTTTTCCCCCAAGTCTTGAATAATTTTAATTCTACAATTAACTGAATAGGCTACATTGTTCCCTAAATTTTGCAGATTAATTTCTTTCTAACAAACCTGTCTTCTCTGAAGATAATAAAATGTATTTCAGACTTGTTATTTTCTGATAGACGTACATAGTAAATTTACTAATACCTACAGGATTGATGAGGTTTCTGTGGCTATCACACTCCACAGAATTGAAGAAAAATCAAAGGTTATCTCCCTGGTAATTACACTCCCCAAGAATTACCACCTATTTGAGATTATTGTAGTAGGTTGTTTAATATGGAAACCTGATTAACCTGATGAATATGCTAAGCACCAGTATCCCACATTCAAATAATACTAGGGATCTCAAAATTGCTAATTCACACTAAGTACCAAATAGCCTCTGTGAACTATTGAAGCAATCAAAACCAGAAAATAAACACATCTGAATGACGCATTAGCTATACTTTTCTCATTTAAAATTGAAATGAAACTAGGAGCATATTATGTAGCATACCACTGTTTCTGTTACCATGGCATTTACAATACCAGACAAATAGCTATGTTATTATAAAATATCTTTTTGAAATAGTGTTTTTTTAAAACATAACTTTGTGACAATACTCTGCTGTAAACCTTTCACAAGAAATAGAAAGATATTTCTGTAATTTACTATTCAGGATTCAGAGATTGCTATTAAATAACATTTATGATACTGATGCACATGCTTTTTATTTTCATGCAGAAAGTGAGCCTATATATAACTGTTTTAGACAGTAAGTAGTAATTACTACTGTTTTCTACATACAGAGAAACAAAAAGGCTTTCCTGTGCAACATGTGCTCTCAGCCGAATTAGGCGGTACACAAAAAAACATGTGTACATAAAACCGATAAATACTGCATAAGCTATACAGAAAATGCTTCTCCATCTAGAGCTCATTCATAGTTACCCTCACAGCATCTCATTTCAGTGCAATACAAACAACACTATAGTCTGCCAAGCTTCCACATCACTCCTATGAAAGCATCAAAGGTGAAGAGTTCCAGATCGATTCCCAAGTACAGATTTGGTGCTGACTTTGCTGAAAGGCAAAGAAGAGATGAGAAGGACATTACCTGACTGGACTCTGTTCCAGCAACACTAAGATCTTGAATGGATCTGCGCCTCTGCTGTCCGTTTCCTGCTGGGAAAAAAACAAAACAAAAACAAACCAGTGAAATATACTCAGAACTAAATAAGAAGGGTGCGACTGTTGCAGAGGAGCTTGGAATTTGTACAAATCCACAGAGACAAAGTCAGAGAGGGGGAGAGAGAGACAGCTGCAGAATTTTAACTCAAAACATGCTGGCCTGTCAACAAAAAGTATACCCTAATACAATAACCACTCCTACCACATGAATAGCTGCTGCACTCTACTCCACCATCTTCTGTCACATGTATTTGGTCAGGCTTAGTACTTGGGGCAGGAGCTGATGACGACATCTATTTCAAGTGCGTTACGTTATGGGGATTTCTAAAAGCTAAACCGCGAAGATAACAGGCTGCCAGCTTTAACCTGTTGCTCTTTGGCTTGCTCAAGGAACACAGCAAGGACTTCTGCCTGTATGCTGCTCCCCTCAAGAAAACTAAAGTGAAAGCGCTTCCTTCTGGTCTCCTGTCTCCTTCAGAGGAATAAAACTACGTCCTATTCTCATGCTCTGAGAAGTGTGAAAAGGGGACTGTTCAGCTAAATCACATCTCACCATCAACCTATGAAGCACAATGCTGTAATCTTTTCCTCTTCTCCTTCCACCTGTTCGCAATTATCCACCAGTGACAGCTACATAAAACAGTTTAAATTTTAGCACTGACACGCAATCAAAGGCATTTTCAGGAAACAAAATCTCCTTAAATATAAAAGGAGATTATGCAACAGAATCTCCCCAGCTACTTTGATTTTTATTACAGTGATTGTTTATATTATCTCTTGAGAGCAGGTCAGCTGTCCAAAAGGAAACACCAAAATGTCCTGAGTAACAGCTGACAATGCTCAAAATTCTTGCTCTTAGCTCTGCATTACGTAACTCTGCTACTGGAGGGGAGCATCTGAAACACGTACTGCAGCCGTGGCAGCCCCTCGCCCAGCGGCCCTGCACTCGGCTACCAACACAGCTCACTCAAAGCCCTGCAAAAGGCATCACATTGCTGACCTTTTAGATACTTCTCATTCAGCATCATTCCCACGACTCCAAGCCTATCCCAACACGTGTTTTGAATTGCAACAGTTACTACAAAAATGTAAGAGTATTTAATATTGATTGATATATTTAATAAGCCTTTAAGTTTTTAAATATACGTACTATTACACTTAGGAACACACTAACACAAAACAGCAATGCAAAATTTTTAGTGTCACTTTATCAGTTTGTCATGACGTTTTAAAATTTATAGAAAGTACTATAAGAAACAAGCATATAAGAAAATCAAGCAGGATTCTAGAACAGGAATATACTTTTCACTCTGACTACAAATGGATTTGGATTGCAACTGTTCTGTGGTCCTGATCTTTTGCTTCTGAAATTCAGGGAAAGTATATACTTACCTAAGCAACAATGGCTAAGTTGTGTTAAATTCTTTGATACTAGGGATCTTGTGAATGACAAATCTATGTCAAAATGTCTGAACTTGTTCATTTGCAGTGAACTTTTTCACTACATAATCATTTAACAAGCAAGATTATACATTTAATAGAATTCTGTGCTGTGGATACTTCATCTGGCTGCCACAGCTCATCTCAATATTCAAGATATGTGTGATCCACCCACGACTGATACAAAATTATGTGCACATTTCATTCAACAACATTGTTATAAAATTAGCTCAGCTGAAATAGGCTTGCAAAAATATCTGAAATTCTCATTTCAGATTAGCAACATTTGTGAATTTAAAGAACCCAGCACATGTGTTGCTGAAATATTAGAACATGGCTGCCAAAATGTTAAAATAATCAGGGTGGGGTGCAAGAAAGAAAAGAAAATGCCTTGCAGGAAGTGAAGGGGTAGGGGGGGAAGGAAAGAGGGGCCAAAACTACTGTGTTGTAAAAAATGAACACCTTTAAATGAAATATCTTCAAGTTAGTAGCATGAGGGAAGAGCAAGCTCTACTAGGCAATGCCATTTTAATTAGTGTAACTACTGCAGACATCTGGCAAATAGCTTCGACAAGGCAGAAACAGACTATAAATCAACAAATACTTATTGCTCCAGATTCAAGACAAATTTCAATTGAAAAATATACTATACAACACAACAGAAAATAGTTATTTGAAAAGATCACAGCTACTTCTTTATGCTTTCCTCTCCCAGTTTTGATCTTGTTCTTACCTCTATGTCCATTTAAAAATCATTTTTTTGTCATTATAAAACTAAGAGATTTGTATATGGACAGAAGTTAATCCACAGTAACTTGATGCACAGTGTCAAGCTTTTGGTGGTTTACAGGATTTTAAGATTAAAAAGCAAATGTCACAAAAATACTTCATGGCCTCAGAAAAACCCATTTCACATAGTGTTGTTTATTTTCTAAAATTAAATTCTAAAGGAACAGGAAACTTCCATCATGTCCTGCCCCACATACTGCAGGCAAAAATAAATTCTACAACTTATTAAAGCTTTTGATCACCACCCCCACCCGGCCGCCAAATATCCAGACCAGCTATGACCTCTTCTCCCTGCCCTTTAGCAGATACTTGCGTCTCCTTTTACACTTTCTTATTTACTCACAGTTCTCTCTTTGCTTTACACACCTACAAGGCTCAAGGCTCTATCACAGTGCAGGGTGATCAGTGACTGTAACAATGGTACAAGACATTTTGAAGAAGTTAAAACATTGATCTGAATTCCAGAAGAATGAAGTGATCTGGGAAGACAAGGGTGGGATTTCTGGCATATACTGATTTTAAAAGTACATAGAAAAACTACAGACCTACAGCATCCATAATTCCTATCCACCTTCTAAAGACCCTCTACAAAATGTGTGTATCTTGAGTAATCATTTATGCAGTGTCAATGCTATAAAAATCGTCACGCTGTGGCACAGTTTCAGATGACAAAATTACAAAGCCAAATGTACACATGCTAAATGCATGAGATGTCTAACATTGCCAGTGAAGAGAAGGCTGTACTTGTAGGTATATTTGCTAGATGCTGCTTGAATGGTTTCTATCAAAAAAGTACAAAAACCTAGAATTCATATTTCTTTTGTTTCTTTAAACATAAAGATACTTAAACCTTTTGTACTTACTAGGATTTTTAAAATATATATATGCATATAAAAATAAAGTTGGTGCTTATAACCTGTATTATACATACTGTAAATTAAAAAAAAAAAGAATTAGCCTAGTCACTAGGCTATCTGGTTGCAGGATACCACGACTGCAAACTCATTTGCTAAATTGTTACACAAAGGAGGAATTATTTGATCCATTTTTCTGTTTCTAATTTTTGTAAGCTAGTAACACAAAATAACATCTTAAATGAACAAATAGTTCTAGTCACCTTTACTGTACTTATTTAGAAAGAAGAGCAAATATATTCTAAAAACTTCCCCGCCTGCCAATATTTTACCTTTAATTGATAAAAACATGTGTTTTACGACCTTGGTAGCATAATCAGTTCATGGACGAAATGCAGTTGAGGCAACACATTACGAAAACCCCCAATGATAGCAGATGTAGTACTCATACTTCCAAAATAGCCCTGCCCAAAGCAGCTGACTCACGGTAACATGCCTGCCTGGTGCCTCCCCTCTTCGGGCAGCAGCTGCTCTACCATGTGCTCAGCACAACTCCAGGCAGCAGCACAGACCGGCACTTGTGCGGCTCCAAGGACAGGGACGAGCTGCTCGCCCTATCGAGGGATGTGACCACGGAAGTTCGGAGGAGCCAGGTCTGTGGCACAAGTAGTATGGAACATAACTGGGTGGGATTGAGATGGTGGTGACAGTTTGGGGGTCTTGGAAGTTTAGGGGTCTAGACAGTGGAAAGTGTGTTTAGACGCCCAAACTGAGAGCCTTGTGCTGAGAGAGGAAAGAAGTGAGAAATACACAGATGAGTATAATTAATTTACTGGGCAGATGATCACATTCTGGCATGTAATGATTAATCTCATTTTTTTTCTGGCTTTGGGATTATTACTGGAAAGCCGTTCTGCCAACCAGAAAACTTCAAATACAAAGCCTGGATTCATTTGCAGACAATTTACCTATTTTTTTCTGTAGTGCCAATACTGTCTTTTAGCTTAAGTAGTTCTCTCTTCCTAGTTTTTAGCTGCAGATTCATCTATAGAAAATAATTATTCATTCTCAGCTTTCATTTTGTGGGCTAAAAAAAGCCATGGTTTCAGATTTGTTTTTATACTCTCTATACCGCTCTTACCCTAGTAACTCTTCTTCATATTATTTCAGTGCATGTATGTTTCTTTTATATGGCTGACCAGAACAGTATGTTGAATTCCTGATTCAAACTCAACAAGGGCAGTAATAGTGTCAGTGCTTATTTATCTTTCCTGGAAATGAACCTTAAGATTTCACAGTTTTTCACAACTACATTAGATTCGTGGCTCATACTACCTGAGATTCATCTGCATGCATGTGCTATGGTCCCATGTCACCTTATTAATAGAAATTGTTGTTAGCTCATGACCCTGGATTTTACCCTATTTCTATTCAGTCGCAGCAAAATTCTCCCTATGTGATACTCTAATCCTCTTCTTAATGAACAGTTGTTTCTGATAAAGCTTTAACAGGGAATTTTATTATCAATCACTTGACTTAAATACCTTAGGAGTAAATTTTGAGAAAATTCATTAATATGCTTGCTCCAACCCTATACCTTTTTTCATTCCTACAGGTTTCTATTCCTTTCATATGTATTCCAAATTATCTTGGAATTCCCATCCTGTCAAGTTCAATTAAAATAGACCAGGTGAAGAATGTTTAATGACTGCCTCTGCCTAACTAAGAAACCAATAGACTGGTACAATCTATTTTGTGAAAACAACATGGTATTTTATTTCACTGACTTCTTCATTATTGCCTAAAAGTTTCAAGGTTTCTTGGAAGCCTCAGTGTTATGGGCAGACAATGTACACAGACGAGAGGCACTCATTATCTTCCAGAGCTTATTTACTAGGCTCTCATCATGAGTTAACACTGAACCTGGACAGATGTCTTCACTTTCACTTTCCTTGCTTTTTCAGGATTTCATTTATGTCACTGCAGGCCAGGACTGCTTGAAAGTTACAGTGGAAAGCTACTCTAGTAAACTTTTTTGCCCATCTGTTAGCCTCAATGCCAAAGATGTTTTCTTTTCATGAGTGCTCTTGATCTTTGGAATCTACTTTTTCATATTTGGTATTTTTAATGTAACCTCAATAAAGTTATTTGAAAGTTTTGTACAAAATTATCTTTTGCATTCAACTTTATAATACCAAACAATATCAAGATTTACAAGGAAACTTCCTCAGATGACACAATTTAGAACAGGAGTGCCACAGTTTTTAGCTGATTTCTAGGTATTATCACTTGCACTTCCTGCCCCTGACATATAATTTTGAAGTGACTTGCATACTGTTAATGGTATGCCTATCACAGTTCAGGAATGATTATTTTTAGGCTTTGAGAAGTATGAAATGAAAGAAAGAAAAATGACATGCTACTAACTATAAATAGACTGGGGATATATGAGAATTATTCATTAAAGTCCCAAACGATATTATCATCCATGGTGCCTGATCATATTAATTTTTTTCCTATCAGAAGCCTCTCCTAGTAATTTTAGTTTGCATTAACTTAAACACAACAGCAATACCTCATGCACACACATTTTAGCTCTGGAAAAATGTAGTCAAATATAAGAATTACACAGACTAAGCATTAATGTTTTAATCACAAATATCATGTGGATTTGAAATTCTGTACGTAATTTATCTTAGTTTTTTGTTCTACTATTATCTGATTAAAAATGGGAGCCCAAACACAACAAAGATCAGGGCAAAACAATTATCTAGACAGGAACTTTTCAACGTAGGTCCATTTTCACCAAATGAGGTACTGCAATACAAGACAGCATATATAGTTTTGCTCTATAAGAAGATTCTGAACATCAAGATCATAAAGGAAAAGGTCCTTTAGCAGAAGAAGTAAATTTGAATTAGAAGATTGAATCATTTACTGATAAAAGTAAGTGTGTAATAAAATATGATGCTCCTCTTTACAGAAGCATTATGAAAAATTTAGTGGGATAATTTCTGGGCCTGCCCTAAAGCAACTGGAGCAAGAAGTATTTTAGCAGTCTGATCATTATTCCGGCATCTTAACCAACTGACCCGTTCACCTGGTCTGCGATACCTGGTATGATGATCTCAGGGACATCCAGAATGTTGCCAAATGAAGCAGTTTTACGATGGCCTCGTTTAGGCTTGGAATAGGCTGAAAAAATACACATATACAATACACATGCAAAACACTAAAATGGCAAGAGCAAAATTATTAAATTCCTAATACTGCATTGTTCATTTACTTGGTTAAACTAGAGTTCATGCAAAAATGTGTCATGCAGAATAAACTGCATTGCCTTCCACTCATGCTTACACATAGTAAAGCAACTGTTAAAAAGCAAAAAATGCAGAACTAGGCATCATTACAACACGGTGTAATTAGTTATAGTTAGCAACACAAAAGTCAAACACAGAAAGCAGCATGGCAACACAGAAGGGAAAACCAAATGTAATTATCCAAACAGAGAAAAAATTAAATTATTTCAGTTCACCTGTACATTCAGAAAAAAATCTTGACTGCCTGAACTTAACTAAGATTTTCTCTTTAGTGTTGTGTACAAACTATTTTATAAAATGTCTAATAGTTATGTACTTCTGGTTCTTTAAATCACCTCCTTTCAAAGCAAATTTCATCTACTTCTGAAAAAATGCTTCCTTTTATTACATTTGACAATCATTCCTGCCCGTTACTCTTTTGTCTTACTAGTGAAGATTTTTTGTTTTGAAAACTGGATATCACTACCAGCTTTTTCATTTTTGAATCATGTTCAAGAAACATTATGCACTTTGAAATAAAATCTTATTTTACTACTTCTGTAGTTTAAGATAAATAGGTCCTATTTAGAGATAAATCTGAATACGTCTCCCAAAGGTAGAACATTGTAGCATACTCATCTCAGTAAGTAATGGTGATGTGCATTACATGATTTACTCTTATATTTAATCTAGAGGAAGATGGAACAAGAATAAATAATTTTCAACCTGATTTAACAACAGCCCAATTCTCACCCAGCCATGCAATTTTTTTTCAGGTTCACAGCATATTATTTCTGCCACACAGTTAACAAGATTAAAAAAGGAACCAAAACCAATATAGTGCTGTTTCATCTCTTTTTGAAAAAGTTACGGTCAGATGTGCTTGACCTCATTTCTCATAGTCCACTACTGCATGAAGTGATTTCTTTAAAAAATACCCGAAGAACCCCAAACTGAAAATAGTATGCTAAGTATGTACTTTTATTTCAAGCAAAAGAAACCCAACAGTCATAACAACAAAAAAAAAAAACAAACCAAAAACCCCTTTGATTATTCTGAATAGTAATTATTATTTCAAAGAAATGTACTTAAAGAAGACAAACTAGGAAAATTAAAAGCTTGTACAAAGGAGGGCCAGGTTATCTCTCCTAATGTCAAAAAATTACATTACGAATGTCAGTGACCAAAGTGAGTCCTGACAAATTTTAAAATAAAACCAGCATAGTGTTATTACCAGGTAAGTACACAGCTGCCTTCTGTGTTAAGAAACCTTTAGAGATATTCAGGGTGAGATGTGCTACACAATCATCCAGTCAAAGACTGACAATACAAAAGACAGATTTTGGAATAAGGCTTTAAAATAAAAACATGAAAGTAAAAAGAATTTAGGGCAAGATAAATATTATTTCAGTACCTCAGTATTTAGTAAAACAAGATCCTGGAGTAATCATAACACAATGAAGAACAAAAATGAAATAGCCATGGTGCACAAGAAAGCCAGAATTTTGATGTGTAATTCCTTATTAATTGCAGCTACTCGACTACCCTAATTTTCAGATTGGTAGACAGATACTCAAACAGCTAAATAACCCTGAACTAACCAAAGTAGTTTTGTTTGACTATTTAAATCTGTGGTTATATACCATAACACAAAAAACTTTCACATATGAAACTCAAAATCTGAAGTTTACGTAGATAAACAAACAGTATCTTTGATGAAGAAAAGAGACAAGAAAGTGTTTGCCAAGTGTACACATTTTTATTAATTCACTATTTTGGGATGAAACACGATTGCTTTCACCATAAAATCAGGTATTTATACTTACAGATAAACTCTAATTCTCTCAAAAATTTAAGGTTTAGAACTGAGAGTTTATATCTGAAGGAAACCTGGCAAAACACCTGTAGCTTCTCTTTTAACAATGGACAATGCTCTCTTAACCTGGTGAATAAAATCTAATTATGTTTCTTGTTATGAAATCTGTCAAAGTGGATTTTCAAACTTATTTGGGAACATGCTGAACTTTAAACCTACCTCTTCTTTACAAAAATATTATAGACAACCCCGAAGAAAATGTTACATAAATAATTATGCTAGCAGAGATGGAATAACACTATTTCAGATAAAAAGGAGAAAGTTGTGCATTTGGAATAGGACTGATATTTAGAAATCTCATAATGCATTTTTTAGAAAGGTAAAAATCTAATTCAACAAAATCTCTAAAAGCTTTAAAATACTCAATTAAAATACTCAGTCTTGCTGAGTGTACAACCATAAACATAAAGGCATTTCTCCCCCACAATTAATAAAGGACAATCAAGACTACATGAATAACTTAAGTATTTTCATATGGTTACTGTTTTTAACTTCCTGTAAAACTATACATTTTCCTCCCTATTTCTTTCCAATTCCTTGGTCTACTCCCCAAATATCATTAAATTTTACCTGTGATGGAAGCTATTCTTGCTTCTATTTCAGACATGTCAGCACTCATCCTTTTGGCTTCTCCGGAAACAAGGGCTGACGGTGGTCGGGCACGAACATCTGACAAGCTCTCAACACTGCTCCCACGAGATGGGGGCAAACTCAAACGGCCAGGATCACCCTGTCAGTGATCCAAACAGTCACATTTTGTAAAAAGAAAATTCTGCAGAAGCCCGTCCATAATATGCACCAGTATGTCTCTATAATGTGCATTTTAAAAGCGACAAGATTTAAAATTTATAGCACAATAAATGGCAATAATTTAACTTTTACTGGTATATATGAATGAAATATCTGCAGCTTTGAAAATAATCTAACTTTACACAGATAAAAAAATCAGTAGAATTAGGCCAATATGGTCATAAGACAATCTTTTTATTTTTGCATTCTACTTGAAATAAACCAAGGTATTTTCAAAATTCACCTAAATGTTTAATCCTTTCACGTCATACTAATATTTTGGTTATAAATTAAGGCAGCAATTTTCAAACATATTTTTCTAATCGAATAAATCCCTTTAAATAAAATAAACAATTTAACATTTCACTGGAGATCTTATTAGAGCCTTCCAGCTTACCTTTTTGGAATCATACAACGTTTTTCCATCCCTTTTCATATTCTTCTCCTATTACTAACTGGATCAAATTCTGCACTGTTTTGAATGACGACACTCATGTTTCAGAGCAGATACAAAACTTATGTCTACCCATGTCCATTTTGTTACTATAGTACAAAATTGCACATGTTGGCTTACCGGCTGCTTGGCTGTATTTTTGATTTGCTGTGCCAATTTTGACTCTAAACGTTTAATAGTGTCATTGGTAGAAGCTCCTTGGAAGTCACTTGGTTCCATGTTAGCGTCACTCTTGTTACTCGTGTTTGTAGAAGTGATGTCCATGAATGAACCTAGAAACCAGTAACAAGGAAAAGCATTTGAGAATGTGCACTAAAAATACTAAAGTGCATCTCTTCACAGGACAGCTCTCAGGAGTCTAACTTGCCTTTAAAGCAACACTTTTGAAAACCTTTAATGAAAGACAAGTTTCAAGACTGACACAGATCAATTAGTATAAGAAGCAAGAGGAGTGAAAAAAGAGTATGTAACTAAATACTGTGATAACATTCTGAAGTCAAGCTTTATCTCTCTTTGAAATTGTTACGAGTAGGTATTATATTAACAACACAACAAGAAGCAACGTCATTCACAATTAATGACAAAGACCATCATTAACCACAGAAGAGCACAAATACCTGAAAAGTATCAGCCAATACATATTCACAGTCTGAAGTGATAAATTATGTCTTAAAATCATACGCTGAGAGGTAAACTAGTAATCAGTGAAATGCTACAGCTGCAAAGATTTTGTTAATATAAAGGTCACTAAGCTGCAAAGTAGCCAGTAAAGCTTTATCCAAAAAAACAGCAATTTCTTTGGAGATAGAAAATAATCCGACCAAGCAGAGGAAGCTGAAGACATGTAAGATTAAAAACTACTGAAGTGGAAAAAAATGTAGTCTAAACAATTAGGTGACTAAATGATCTTTTTTTTTTTATTATTAAAAGGATTTCTCTGAGGGCGAGACTACCTGAAAGTCTAGCCCACATTTTGTTCCATCCACCTTTCTAGTGATCTTTCTTGCACTTATTTTAAATTACTGTATTTACTGCATCTTAACATAAAACAAATGCAAGTTTAAATTGTGGAGACTGCAACTTAAAGCAGGCGCAGCTTTCAAGAATAGTGAGGAATTTTAAATAGACAACTCCTAAACATTACATATAAGTGAAAGGGTGTCAATTACTAGCAACGTTCATGAGGAAAAAATGGAGACATTAAAGCTGGGCATTTGGAGACAGCTTATAATAAAAGCTTTTTCTTCATTACAGGTACACTTCAGCAGAACCATCTGAGAACACTAAATATGATGTGGTATGAGGTATTAACAAAATAAACAGGGTCTGCTGATGCTTAAGATTTTGGAAATCTTTTCCATTTTGAGTTCAAAATCAATATAAGAATGTGCTTTATAATCTATCTGCATCATTTCATGTTGCTGTTCTTTTTCTCTAACTTATACAAATGTACCTGTGCTAGTGGCAGAGTTGCTTTGGCCTTCATCTGAATACTGGCAAGGATACTGCAGAGGTTCATCAGCTCCTGGAAAGTACTGTGAAAAAACAGTAATTATTTGATAAAAAAGTAACTAAAAATTGTTTTTAAATTATTTAAATACTACCTCATAATTTATAAGTGTAAATTATATATTACATTTATAATAATTTATTTATAAGATAAATGAATGCAATTATTTTTAGTAATACATTAAATACACCTATGATTATTTGTTTATTTTCTCAAATCCATTATGAGTTATTATACCCCTCCAAAGAGGGTATATATAATTATATATATGAAAGACAAATTATTTCCCTTCTCTACTGCGATAGTTTGATAATTTTTGTCAAAAGGAGAGAGGCAAAAGAAAACATGCAAGCCCACCTTTGGAGTGGGATGAAAGGCACACCTTTTGTAAATAAATTTCCCATCTTAATAGTTTAAGAAATGATTAAAATACTTAAAATAAATTTTTATACCCGCATCAAGTGTGTCATTATTTTAACAATTTCCTCCATGGATGGTCGTTGTGAGGGATCCTTGGACCAACAACGGGTCATTAAACTCTCAATTGGCTTAGGTAAATTTTTGATCAGTGGTGGCCGAGTACCTGTAATTGAAAAACACCCTTAAATTTTTTAAACAGACTATAAAACAACTGAGAGTTTCTGATCTCTGTCCAGTATTTTGCTAAATAAAGAAAGGAAAACACAGAGTTAATTGTAATCTGAAGGAACTGGTCTGTACTTAATTTTCTCTCTAACAAACAAAAATTGACAAAAGAAGTTCCTCTGCACTACATAGCAGCAGTAGGAAAAAAAAAAAAAAATCAAACTTTTCCTTCAGTACAGGTTTGAATCCATTCACTGACTGACCAAATACAGCATATTACAATGGCTAAAGAAATGTTACTTCTTTCTGAAGAGTAAAGTTCTAGGCCAAACTAGGAAGCAAGTAATAACAGTCTTTGGCTCCTAATGCTGTATCCACAAAAAAAAAAAAAGAAAAAACCCAAAAGACTCAAAGTATTTTTGAAAGCCGATTTTGCTCCTAAGAATGTCCTGAAAAATTATTAGGCACTGGAACTACCAATTTTTGTGACTTTTTCATGGCCTATACTCATTTTTAGTAACATTTTACTTTAACTATTGTGTAACTATACAGCTGCTTTTTTGCTTCAACTTCCTCCTCTTATTACCATTTCAATGGGAACAATTAATGGACAGCCAGTTGTGTTTGATATATGAGACACACTGACAGTTTGCAGAGAAAACAGTAAGTATTTAAGACTATAACAAACAGAAAAAGTACTACATGAACTAAGAATGCCACAATAGTTTTAAGTGAGATGAAGTACACTAACACTTCCTTCTTAAGAAGAAGGAAAAAGAAAATGGAAAAAGATAAAAAAGGTAAAATTTTAAAGCAAAAGTAGGTACAGATAGGGAATTTTCAAGTATACTCCCACACCTTACTGAGGCTTCTTGGTTTACTATAAGATTAACACACTTAGTTTTACAGTTAATGCTTTTATGCAAGGCACTTATCACTCCTAATCTCAATGTCCAGTGTCCTTGAAAAACTGGAGAATCTCTTTCTTCATTCAAAAATGCCATTTGCAAACATCTCTCTTTGTGCATTTCTATGACTATAATATTCATTGATTCTATCACTGTCTGCCCCACTCTCTTCTTTGAATAGGATATGCCTGTGCTCACCTTAAGCTTCTACAATTTACTACTGAAGCAACGACACTCAGGCAGAGTACCAGCCTTCATTGCTTGTTTGTTAATTTTTTCTTCCAAAAAGTTTGCGCTTGCTTGGATGTTGTCCATCACAAATGGCAGAAACTCTTTGCAGACATTCATGGAACTACTTCGCTACCATTACTTTAGTACCCAAAAACACAGCAGTAAAAAGTTACAACTCTAGCATGAAGATACTACAGGCTACTCTACTACCCTGACCAACGTTACACCACTGCTTTAAAGAAAGCAGTCCATTTGACACAACCACTGCACCCTGTTCATAGTCTAAGTCCCTGAAGATCTGTTTTGTATAGTGCCTAGCACAGTAGGGTGCTGTTCCATGAGTGCAGGTACCTAGGTATAAAGGTAAAACCATTCAAACAGCAGAATAAAAAAAACAACCCCCAAAACACCACAGATGAAAAACAAAGTAACATTTTTAAAGCCTAATGTCCCAGACGAGGTTTCATAGCTTCTAACATTTCTAAACACAGGTTAAGTTACTTAAAGTTACACATTTCTTGTAGATGTCCAATTAAAAAAAAAAAAAAACAAACAATGTAGCTAATAAAATCATCATTCAACCAGGTAAGACGTTTTTCTCAGATCACGTCTAAAATGGAGTGTTATAGTAATGAGGACGTTGCTCTTTATCCTTCTTTGCTCATACACCACTTGAATGTAGCAAGCACTGTAGCAGCAGCCAAGTAACTCAAACCCCACACTGACACAAAAGTGGTAGCGTCTAACTGTTTAGCCTTTGTGACAAAAATGCATACTTAATGAAGCATAAAATGGAAACACTAGTAATTTAAACCTGTACAGTTAAGAGTGTTTAGCAAATTCATAAGTCATATACACAGTTTCAAGTGCAATAAAGTATCTTCAACTCACCATTGTGAACTGCCCACATTATTCGGAAAGCTGGACCACCAATCTCATCGAAAGGTTTCCTACGGGTGATTACCTCCCAGAGAATAATACCCCAACTGAAAACGTCACATTTTTCACTGTAATTGCTACCTGGAAGAAAGCCATCAATATAATTTGACTCTTTTCTATGTAATACATTAAAAAGAAATACAGTTTGAGCAGATCATAGAATCAGGTTGGAAAAGAGCTCCAAGATCATCGAACCCAAATTTTCACTGAACACCACGATGTCAACTAAACCACAGCATTAAGTGCCATGCTGAGTCATTTCTTTAATGCTTCCAGGGATGGTGCCTCCACCACTCCCCTGGGCAGCTTGCTCCAATAAATACATAGCTTTACATACTTACTTTCACTCCACATTTATTTTGCTGAGAAAAACCAGTTTTCTAAAGCTGGCTGATTCATGCTAACTTAAGCCTGAAATCACTTGACAGTATGACTGTTAAGAATGCCCCTCTCTGGGAATCAATCCTTGGAGTCATCTTGAAATGATAAAACACATCAGTTTCCTTATATAATATAAACCACAATTCATTAGGTTTAAAAAATCTCTTGTATTCAGGGTTTAATTGATTATGTTTCTTTCCTCAAATATTCTTCATTTCACTTCTTCCAACCTTAGTCACAATATGCCAGCCAATAACATCTGTCATATCCATTACTCTTTATTAATTACAGGTCTTCAGAAGAATTACTAAGTTACCATATGAACAAATCAGGAGAGCCCTCAATTCCTCACCATCTTACTTCCTCCTGTTCCTGGTTTATTATTCTTATTCTTTTCGTAATGTCATTACTTAACTAAAATACTTTGACTGTAAGTTCAGTATTTCTAAGACTCCTAAGGTGCTGAAGACAGGTAGACGACATAGAATAATAAATAAAAATGTTCAGAGGCTACAAAGAAAGAATGCTTTGTAACCATAACTCATGCAAACACTAATAAGAAATGTGAATGGCTAATGACATGAGAATAAATGTGCAAATATAAATTATAGGAGATTTGTTCATCTATCTTCAAACAAGGATTAAAATTGGCATATAGTGGCCAAGAGATTTTTTTGTTTATACCTAATCAGAAGGCATTATTCAGACAAATCATTTCAGTAACAGTGGAATTAAAGAAGTCTAGTTTCATGTGAATACCCAGCATATAGCACCAGTTGCAATAGGCTCCACTACCCGTGAGCCAACTTCCTCTGCCCCCATACCACTGACAAGCTGTGAAGCAAACAGCCTGTTCTCTGGCCAGTTCTTGCAGTCCAGCCAGTTTGCAAGACAAACAAGAAACAGGCTGCAGCATGAACCACAAGCCCTCTTTAAGTGAAGGCATTAATTTGGACTTTAAAAAACTCTCTAAGAATGTGGATCTCTGAAAATCTTTTCACCTGTATCAAAGTAGCTGAATGTAGCTAATGAGTTCAAAAGGCACAAAGAAGAAAAACAAAGTCAGCTTTATCAGTTGGCTTATTTTCAAAGGTGCTGGGGAAGAAAAGTCATGTTAAGCAATGGCAGATCACTAAGGGAAGCAAAAGAGTCTCTATGCAGTCACAGCACTTCTGTAACACACAGCCTATGAAACTAAAGGAGTGCTGTTCACCTGTTTGAGCAGTGAAATCCTATTTTGTGGCTGAGAAGTCTTGGACTAATTCTGAAAAGCGAGACTCCAAAAGAAGTGAGTGAGTATTCTGCATTGTTTCCTTATGTGAGAGACTAAGATTGCACAGACAATAATTCCTCAATATATCCAATTATCCCACAGCAATTTTAAAATACTTTCTTCGAATGGGAGTTCTGATATTAGAATTGCTCTCTTTCACTTCATCCTGATCTGTATCATATTATTTTCATTTAGATTACTTGACCTGTACAAGGCTTTAGGTGCCCTAATGTTTAAAACGGGGGGAAAATCTTAATATTACGGCAACTACTCCACTAAGCACCATCTTCTGCGATAGATACTTCTCATGCCTTTATTGTTCTCATCTGGAAACCTTAGTATTAGAACAGCACCAAATTAATAGTAGCCTTTATTCCATTGTTGAATCCTGATGCAGTAACATAAGCAAAGAAATTTTTAACGATTTTGACATTTGAAGTGGTTATTTTAGTAGTTTAATGACTGTTTCAAGAGTAACTTGATATGCTGCATCATAGAAGATGCATCATACTAGATTCTTTCCTTTCCTTGATACTTGTGTTTATATAACGATTTGTCTATTTATCAATAAATGCTTTCAGTTAAAAGTATGCAAAAACAACTGTAAACTAAAGGCTTTTTGCTGCTATCCAACAATACAACTGCAATACAAGATTTCTTTTTTCTGCCTTGCTGGATTCATACACCAGAGGAACTAGGATATGAACTGTAAATCCCTACTACAATACACTTATTTATATCCATTTTAGATTAAGATTTTTCACCAAAAAAATCTAGCTTTAACACTGATTGTTCAATTGCTTATTTCTAAAAGAAAAAAAATCTCCTATTTATACAGTTTAATTTAATAACAAGCAAGTGGTAGGAAAGAAGCAGTCCTGGCTAAAAAAATAGAGGAAGTACCTGAATATAAAATGACATAATGGAAAAATTTCAGGCATCAGAGTGAAACAAATAACCCTTGGGTGGGTACTCTAAGCAATACGTGGAAGAAAATGGTACCTTCAGAACAAAAGTTCCAAAGGTGATGTTTGGGAGGAATCCTAAAACTGTATATGGACAGCCTCTGGAACAAGGACAGTAGAAGAAAAGAGGCCACTTGGATCCAGAATCTGGGAAAACACTGCTGCACATATGCACTTACCAAATATATCAAATCAAGGACACCTGCTTCCTAAAGCAGTAGGATGACTTTTCCAGACCATTGCTAAATTGCATTGATAATTAAGGTACTGACTGGTTAAAAGGTGTTTAATCTGCAATTTAATATCTACTGGATTATTTCTCTGATAATCATGCAGCAATTATAGCTATCTAATTATCAAGTGTCATCAGTCTTTCCCAATTACACTCCAAGAAATAGCTTGTTTTCCTACTTAACCAAATTAACTGGTATTAACAAGTTCCTCAGTATGCAGGAAAGAGGAAGTACATTGAATCTTTAGATTACACAAAAAGCAGATGAAGATGGGAGTTACAAGAAAGTGGGGGATCAAAAAAGAAGGTAATTATGTTCAATTTAGAGACACTAACAGGGAAATTCTAAAGTTAAAAGCTGATCAGAGTAGGGAGTGAAAGTAATGACAGTGTATTTAAATGTCACAAGAGTTTGAAATGATTTAAGAATCTTAGAAACAGCAAAATTGTGGGGAAAGAGCCCTCTGGCTGTATTTTACTTACAAAATAAGGAACTGCAGCTGTCTAAAGGTACTCCTTATGTAAATCTCAGCAATGACAAATAAAGGTACACATAATTAAATGTCTAATATTAACATGAGAGAGTTGGTTCAGTGCTGCTCTTCAAACCTCTGTACAATTACTTGACAATATACACTTGTACAGATTTAAAAAAAAATGTTAGACTTCTGCCAAATCTCTTTCAGTTTTTACCTCAAACTTTAGTAAACTTTATTTTAAAGACTACATGATGCTCTTACTCTTACATCACATTAACTCACAGTTGCATTCCTAAAAAGGAAATGTAATACTGATACTGAATTTTTATTACCTTCAAAAACTTCAGGTGCCATCCAAGCAGCACTTCCTTTGTTGTTGGTCATGTGTGTTTGAATATCACAGGCTGTACCAAAGTCACAGATTTTTAGAACTGTCCCCCCAGCTACTAAGAGCAAACTGTCAAAGAAAAAAAAAGGGTATTAATACTGTAGAATAAAATAGTCTGATAACAAACCACTGATTTTTTTTATCCCAACAACTATCATTCTAATATAGATGAATATCTTAAGGCTTTGCATCTCAGTGCTTTATTTTATAATCTGGGAAATATGTATGGTCATTTGTGTCTAATGTGAACAGATTACATATTTTAAAGTAATCCAATGTATGTTGTAATTTACTGATATTTCTACATGTTAGATTTTAAATAAATATCTTTAGCCATGGTAAACCACTAAGCGTATATTGAGAAAATTAGTCCTTCAGATGCCAGGGGCTGAAAATGAACAAGTGCTGTAACCATTTTACTAAAAGAAGAACAATCAAGACTCCCACTAATGTCAGTCAATGTATCTATTTATTTAAATGGAAGGACTTGAAGTTACATGTGAACAACTTTCTAAATCAAAACTGGGGAATACAAGAAAGAACTAAAGATTTAAATTGTGGCTTCATGTTATAATTTTACCTGGTAATAACTGCAGGTTACCACCAAAAAGGGATGATTCTGCTGATCCTCAAATATCTCTTTCTATCTAATCTGTGGAGCCAGATCTGAAGCTGTAAAATGAGTTGGATAACAAACTGACTGGGTAGAAAACTATTAAATTTTGTTTTGGTGGAAAGTGATGGGAGCTTCTGGCAGGGGTGGCAGAACAGGCAAAAGGAGGGGATAAAGGAGGACAGTCACGTGGCGAAAGAGCTCTAATGCAACAGATTAAATATGACATTAGAACCAATCAACCCCCCCACAATGTCCTCTTATTGAACACCACAGCCATTCAAAAACTGGAAGATTTTAAATGTCTCTGATTAGAAGCCCTATTTCTAATAAAATCCTCTTCCATAATGCAGGGCAGGAGAAGGGTATTCTTCCAGTTTAATAGAAAGTAACTGAATACAGTTAATTTTCTGTATCATATACTGTCATTCTGTAACTGAAGTTTCAAATGCACAGCTTTCATTTGGAATGTAGCACATCCAAAAGTTAGTACCAATTAAAGGTATTTCTTTTAAATGCAATAAAATTATTATAAATGATCTTAAAGTCCAACTGTAAGAAAATATGAAAAATGAACCATAAACCTACTTTGGTGGTTTCAGGTCTCTGTGAATTAGAGCCTTTGGCTTCATACTGTGGAGATATGCCACTCCTTGGGAACACTGTAAACACCAACTCATGGCATGTGCAGCAGTATAATGAGGCAGAGGTTCAGCACCATGCAGCACTGCAAAACAAAGGCACAAACTAAAAAGAACTTTATTGCATATTACAACAGATACAATGGAGTTAACAAAATACCAGTCAGAAAAGCTCTGTGGAATCTAAGTAATTACCAACACCTCATTACTGCAACTAAAAATATCCTTCTACAGACTGTTAAAATAACAGAAATGTCAAAATATTTCCCTTTTTTTTAGAATACTTTCCATAATCTTTTGTGTTAAATTTCAGTATGAAAAGTGTTGCTTGTTCTCAGCTATCCCTGGTAAAGTCTGTGTTAAACAAATGCTCAAGGAATTTACAAATTAAGGAAGAATGTTTTCAGATGTTCCACTGGAAAACCTTAAATTACTTGTATAAAATATAAGAAACTGGTATCAAGAACAAACCAATGGATTGAAAAGAGATTTTAAAAAGCACACTTCTTTCTTCTTAAAATTATTTTAAGAATTTCAAAGAACCACATAATTGTTGGAAGAGACCGCTGGAAGTCTACCAAGCAGGTCAAGCAGGCCACCTCCAGCTGGTTGCCCTGGGCTGTGTCCAGGTGGCTTCTGAATAGCTCCAAGAATGGAGACGTATTTATGAAACAACCTGTAGTTTAGACTATGTTTGCCCTAATACTAGCACTTTAACTCCAGGAAGTTGAAATGATACTCACCATTGTATAGAGAACCTCCTTCAGCATACTCCATAACAAGACACACCTTTGGGGAGAAGGGGACAAAAAATAGGTATATTTTCAATGCAGAGGCAGAAAACAGCTGAAAGGGAAGTTCCTTGAGAGCAACTACAATGCCTCCATACCTAAGCTAATGGAAAATATATCAGTCAGTTTGAAATGTATGTATTTACATGTAAGAAAAATGAGTTTTGCACTTAGTTCTCATTGTAAGTTAGAAAATAAAAGAATGACCTCCCTCCTCTTCCTCAGTCTTAAAAAGCAAATACTGTCTTCAAACTGCAGTTCACTGTCCTTTACTTTTTTCCTTTAGTGGCTTACAAAAAAAATTCATTAAATACCATGTCAAAAGAATTTCACCAGTACAAAAAAAGAAAAGGGATGCAGCATTATTTTAAGCAATTAAGCCCATACAAGTTAAGGATACATCTGTCCTGTCACAGTACTCTCTTTTCTGCTTAGAGAATTTGTGGGACTGTTTGCAGCTGTGGCAGAAAGCAAGCAAATCCTGAAAACTGCATGTAAGAAAATAGGAACTGATTTACAAGCTATAATCATGTGTTGCTAATGCATTTACTTTTTGTATTGCTGATTTGCAATTAATAGGACTGTAGATATGAATGTAAATACATATGTAATATACCAAATGGCGATTTGACAAACTCAAGTATAACTGATGTTTAGAAATAGCTTTGGGGTGTTCTTAAAATAATTTATTTTTCATAGCAGAAGAAAGAAGAAACAAATACCTGAATATATCAACCAACCTACATATCTGTGTATTTCCTTATTATGGCTAAAACATAAAAAAAAATATAATAGGTACATTTTTAATATAAAATATATATTCTGTTCATTGATGCTTGCATAGGTTAAGCTAGTCACCTTTTGTCATACTGACATAAGCTATAACTTACTGGATTTAGACAGGCTCCATATAACTTGACAATATTGGGATGGTTTACTCGTGACAGTTGTCGAAGCTGCAACACAAATCACAGTTTCAAACCATGGGAAGAAAAGGCTTTATTTTCATAGCGATAAATAATACACCACACAACAGCAAGTACAATTTTCTACATCTGCATAACCCCAGATGGTGATTTTAGGAATTACAAAACTAATGTCCCTCTTTGCATTTTATTGTATGTAATCAGGTTTGTGTCAAACTGCAACTGTGTTTTAAAAGAAAGTTTGAAGAAATTACATTTAAAGAAAGTATTTTTTCCAGACTGTAGTAAAGTCACTCAAATCACAAGCACTGTGCAACTATGACCTCTACAGATTTGGTGCTCTTCCTAGAGCCTTCAGTTTTGACTATATAAAAATTGTCTGATTAAATAAAAAAAAAATTAGGATCATACTGGCTGTTTTCACAATATAGAAGATACATGTCCTAAAATCCCCAAGCCCACAATCCTATAAAATAATTTAATATTAGAATGACATAGTTCCAATAACCTATTACTGTTTGTACTCACAATTGCACTATTTTGCATTGGGTTTTTCTACCAGTACAGAGTAGAAGCAAGCAGAAAAGGAATATTTTTCTCTTTACACAGACTTCTGAAGTAGTTTATGCTGTCTATGGAGCAAACACTATTTTTTCTATACACTTCAGAAGATCTAAAAAATCAGAATGAAACATTTCAACTGATGCTTGCACTGTGCAGGGTTTCCTGAATAGCAGTAATTACTGAAGCATTTCTGGGATTACCTACTCAGATCTCTTTTGAACACAAAAATCCCAAGAGATCAATCAGATCTACTCAGTGTTAAACTAGACTCAGATTATTAACCTTAAAAACTTCCCATGGTAATGAACAACATATAAATATTTACAGAGGCCTATTACAAACATGCTGTTTTCAGCCCTTTAGTGTTTTACATTTCGCTAGAGTTAGTTCTAAATTTAAGAGTTTTGTTTTGAACATATTTTGTATATCTTGAACATCCTCAATTATAACTGAATAAATACTAAGCACCATGTCACAATATATGTCATTTAAATTAAACATTTGATTCTAGAAAACATTATGTATCTTGGGAAGTTTATCAGTGTATCTGAACTACTCGACATTTTTGAAGAAGTAGACATTGAATGAAAACAGTGATTGCCTTTAAGGTAGCAATGTACTTATATATAAAAAAAAAAATAATCAAGTTATTAGAACTGCTGAAAAAACTCAGAAACAGTTTCAAATATCAACCTGTTTGTACTGGAGAACCTATGCTGTAGCCCCTGGAAGTGTTAATCAGCTCCAAGGCTTTGGTGGGTATTCCAGCTGCACCCTTACTTTAGACTGGGACAGAATCTAAGAACTGTTATTTCCCCAGTTGTGTGCCCTCCTCTCTCCCACACTCTTGCCTTTCAGTTTTTATGAGAAGCAAACTTAAGGAGCCGCAATGTGCTTCAACAGGTTTCCTGTTCTGCAAGACAAGGGTCCAGGCCTGAACTGGGTACCACAGGCAGCATTTATCTTGTGATAAAGACATAGTTTTAGTACACTAAATGCACCCATGAATTTCAGGAAACAAGCTCTACCAAACCCCATATTTTCCATCAAACTTACTGTACCTCTACAATGAAGGCTTTTCTTTCAGATTCACTTTCTATCTGTTTAATGGCTACATCTTTAGCTCGCCATTTTGCCTTGCAGACCACACCAAAGGCTCCTCTTCCAACAACCTAGAACAAAATACAAAACACTAGAGTTAAAACTTGAAATGGTTTCATTTGCTGTGCAGGACTTCATAAACAGAAAAGAAATTTAATTTAGAAAACTGTAGATACAGGCTTGAGTTTTGCAGTAGGAATTGAATACTATGCCATTAAAGCACAACTGGTCTTAGCAAAGCTTACTCAAGAGACCATTTACAGAAGAATTGGAAAACACACATACAAAACATTTTATTAGTAATGTGCAGTAATAGTATTTCAGAAAAGTATAATCTCAGTTATTTAGAACAAGCTTTGCTCAGAAGAAAATCAGAAGAATGAGAGCAATTTTTTTTTTAGGTTTCATCTGTGAAATTATATCTATCTGCTGTATTTGTTTATTCCGTCTAAGAACAGGAATTAAAACTTCTGAATTTTAAATGCATACACAAACAATTGCACAGGACCATGATGAAATTGGGATGAGATGTTCAGTGTCCTCAGAGTCTGCCATAAGATACCCACGTAAGATGCACAGAACATTCCCCATTCTGCTCTGTTAAAGAACGGGACCTGTTGATTGTAACCTCCTCCCCCAGGCAAAGCGCAGGGCCTTGACTCTTGTCCTGACGTAACACACGCTAACTATTTTCTTGCATTCCACAGTGAGGTTGGAAACACCAAGCCATGAATGATAGCTGAGCAGCTGACAAGAATAGTACATATAAACAAATTGGAAACAATGAGTCACTGGAAGATATAAAAGTCCCAAACTAGTCTTCCTTGTTATTTCCTTTTCTGTCTCAGACCACGTTTTGAAGAAAATTGTCCGTTTTCTTGGGGTTGGCCCACCCTCCACCTTCTACTGCCACAAGAGTTGTCCATTACAAAGCCTCTACCCACCTTGCTCAGCATATGACCAGACCTACAGAATAAGAAAAATCTCATCAGTTGGTGTGCGCCGTAAGTCTGCATTTTGCAGAAATGGTAATTAGTGAGCACATAAAAATCCACCATGCAAGCACCTGGGAAATACTAAGGACAGTTAATGAGAGAAGGATGCCACAGAGCAGCTTGTGCAGGATGAAGTGTATTGGCAGTAGAAATACAGTTCCAGATCTGCTGCTCCCCTACACTGTGAAGGAATCCAAACACGGTTATCACAGTGAGTGGGAAGAACTCTCCCTTCCACTTAGGGAGAAGGAGGTGGACATATAATGAATTCTCCTAGGTGGATACAATTGGCCTTATGGTGCAAGCCTCTGTGAGACACATTTTAGAAGGTTCCTTTTCTTAATATACCTTTTCTCATAGTCCTTCACAGTTTTTGACTACAACTCTGTTACGTTTAATCCAGTGACGGAAACAAAAAGAGCTATTTGAAAATAGTGCATGTATGTCAGTTAAAAGATTGGTCGCAAAATTTAATGAAGTAATTAGATTTTTTTTTTTTTTACTTAGCCTAAATCACTTACAACAGTTTGTGATGGGTCAGGCTTACTTTTTTTCTGGCTAGTCATAGCTTTCCTTGCTGAAAAGACTTGCCCATATGTACAAATACACTGTATGTATTATTACGTACACGATTTTAATATTATGATTATGCAATATATACTACATATATTTTTATATAGTAAATACATTTATTTAACAAAAACGTAACAAAAAACAGAAAGCCCACATATCTGTTGCATTTGACTTCACATGGTCAAATTCAGCTCGTAAGTCAATATAAATGCATACTGATCCTCCACAGATAAATCCATGACTATTTGCAAGTTTTATCCTGAGAACTGGTACATATATTTCCAGTTTTTATACTAAAGAAATCATTATTTTTCAATGTTGTTGAATTTTTTAACAATGTTTCTATTAAATGAAGAAACTAAAAGAAACAAGTACACTGCCCAATGTAATTTGCCATGAATGTCACAATATTTGGGTTTTAGTTGAAAAGTGGAATAAATTCCAAGAGTCAGATGCACTTTAAGAACTCCCACTGATGACTGGAAAAAAATAATAATAAAAAATAAAATCAGTGTCAAGCACCAAGAGGAAGAGTTAACCAGGCAATCTAAACCTAATCACATAACAAAAAGCTGTGAGACCATCAGGTATGTAAATTTTATTGTTGCTGAAAATAGTTTGATAAATGATTATGCAGTCAAGGTTTCATAACAATTTATCAGTGACTTGGTGCCTGCTTAGGCAGAGGGCTGAACTTGAGAAGGGACATGAATGCAGTGAATATTTACCTAGGATACAGGGAAAACAGAAGAGCCGATCCTCCATTAAAGCAGCTCAGGCTTTTGAATAGCACATGAAAGGAGCAACCATCAGAAACAATGACGGATCTGATACAAATTTAAGTTTACCAAATGTGAAAACTCAGTATGTTTTTCCTACTTAATCTGGAAAATGTACCTTACTCATAGCAAAAACCCCTTTATAATCGACAGAATGCAGCTTGTGGTGGAGTCCATTTACATATAATTTTCTTCACTTAAACTTCTTTGAAGGAGTTAAGTCTTAGATTTTGTCAAAACAGTTTAAACACTATGGAGTTTCCTTCAGCACCGTGTGCTGGAACTAAGTAACTTAATAGCAGAGGAGGGAGGCACTGCCTGAACTTTAGTTTCTTCATGCTCATTCCTTCTTGTCCCCTGCTGTTGGTGCCACACCATATGTTTGGGCAATAGTGCATATTCGGAATTATATGAAGCACGGTAATGGAATTATTGACACAACAAATCAATAAACAGCAGTTGATCTGTAGCACTGTGTATGTTTGGAAAATAATCTAAAAATAAACACATTCTTTTGGTAAAAGATTTTGTTCCTCTAAATATCTTCTAGGAGAAAAAAGGAAAATATAGGGCAGATGAGACATTTAGAAATAGAGTAAGAACAAGAAGAGAATTTCTCACAGAAGAGAATTAAGTTTGTCAAAAACCACTTGGTACATGACACAAAAACATTTTAAACTGGGAGTAATACTTAAAAGAGATTTAAAGATTGAAAAGTGTATTAAAATGTATTATTCTACGTATAAAATTCATACCAGTAAAAAGTTACATTCTACTGTGTGACAAAGTGACATGGTGAAGGACAGTACCACTTGCATGTTTTCCAGATAGTGTATTTAGAGTCTTATTTAAAGAATATGAACCATACAAGAGCCCTGGAACAAGCATTACCTCTGTCTCTGTGTACAAATAGTATCAAATGCTGTACATAAACAAAGATACATGATACTGACTTGTAAGTATGTAGACTATACTGACTGGTAAGTTATGTAGACTAGAAATCATGCAGGAAATAGAGACTGCAGATATGTTAAGACCTTAAGGATGTATTTTGTCCTAAGGGATGTAACCAGTAATTTCCCCTCTCCCAGTAAAACAAGAAAAATGCATCTGTTCATTCAGATGCACCATAATCCCCTAACAAATGTCAAAACTTTGGAAGAATTAATTTCAACTTTGCTCTAACTGCACAGGTTTTCTATTAACTCAAAACCAAAAAAATGCTAAGTTTTTCTCTCTATCCATAAAGTTTCCATGTAAGGTAGTTCTACATGCTGGATACCTAGTGCTTTTCTTTCTAAAAAAAACTTGCTGGATATATGACAGCAATAAAATATAATAGCTCCCTGGTTAGCAGACGTAGTATTCTTTGGAGAACTGACTTCATAATTTGCAGTATCTACTGCATGACATGCTTGTTTACAATTTTGGGAAACAAGACAAGCAGTTACAAAAATCCAACAACAGAAACCATACAAAACCCGTGCTTCCAAAGCGACAGCAGGCTTTAAATTATCTTTAATATCTATGTCACTTTGTTTACTGGTATATTTGCAAATGAGACGATATGCACGCAAACTGAACTTCTGGATCTCTCAAGCTCCACTACACAAGAGAGTGGAAAAAAAAGAAATGTTCTAGAATGCTTTGTAAAACACACAAAAAAATCACATTTTAAAATTCAGTTGCTTCTACTCTCTCTGTCTACCAGAGCTCCAGGAGTATCAATAAGGTATACTAATATTTTCAGGTTTTCACATATCTGCCCTTATGACATATGGAGCATAAATTAAAAAAAAAAAAAAAAAGGGCCAAAGGAAGCCATGAACAACAGTGTACAGCTTCTGAAAATAAACGCCTACACTTTCTATCATTCATTCAAATAGCCTCAAATTCCAGCTTTGGTTCTTCTGTGTGTGCTATGCTTTATTAAGTAGGTTGAAGCAAATCGGCCCCGTGCCACAGATGACTGTGGCCAATACCCTGGCAGCACTTTGAGGAAGGAGTTTGGATGTATCTGCCAATTCTTACAGCTATGTTCTTTGACTGGTTAAGTTTATTTGTACTAGTGTCAGCCCAGCTCTAAATGTTGCTTTTCCTTTTCCTTTCTGGGATTCATACAGCAATGAAGAAACCTCCAAATCCTCTCCACTCCCCCACCCCCAAAACCCCTACTAATTTTAAGTAAACTAAGTAATTTAGTTTAGATTTGGTTTCTAAGTCTCAACGTAAAAGTTATGCAAAACACCACAGGAAGAAATATTTCTTCCTGACAGAAACTGCTTATTAAAATCAACTTAGATTCTTAATAAATATAGGCAAGTTCTGCTTGACACAAACTCATACAGTTGGTCCCTACCGAGGGTTTCCTCTGTTAGAGCTGTATAACTGTACAGTTTTCATTCAGTGACTTGTCTACCTGAATTTAGTTCTAAGAACTAATTCTCTTTTCAGCTTCTTTAGAACATGTTCATGAAGAATCAAAGTATCATCTTATATGTTCCTGAAATTATAGAATCAAAGAATGATTTGGGTTGGAAGGTACCTTAAAGATCATCTAAGTTCCAACCCCCCTGCCGTGGGCAGGGACACCTTCCACTAGATCAGATTACTCAGAGCCCCATCCAGCCTGGTCTTGAAAACTGTGTTTCCAGAAATTCTTCCTTTGCTCTGAACCAACCCTCTCTGCATTTTGATAGCTCGAGTCATCCCAAGAAATGCACGCATCTCAAAGATAACAGTTTATCAAGTTATACTTTCATTCTGGCTTATCACAACTAACTACAAGCTGAAAAGCTTTTACACACTGATAGGGTTTTATACATCTGTCTCAAGAACAGAACTCATATCAGCAATTAAAAAATACCAGCAATATAAAAACATTAACAGAACAACTGTCTGATGCTCCAGTATGAATCAATTTGTTCTGTTAGAGCAGCCCAGAGAGTGCATTATTGTTTTAGAAACAAAATGTTGGGTAATGAGGCACTCAGGGTGCAGGACTCCAACAAGAGTTGGGCTTTCTGGGCTGGCACTGTCTAAAATTACTGGTCTTTGGGAAAAAACCAAACCAAAAAACCAAACAAATACTCTGCAGCCAGTAAAATACTGCTGCAGTCCACTGGGTGGAACAAATAAGGGACACGTGAAACTCTCTCTGTTGTTTTAGTTTTTTTCTTAGGGAAAAGCATTAGACATAGAATTCTATTATTATCTCATAAATATGGCTCTTGCTTTCATCACAGAACAGGAAGGTCTGTGAGGTTTCTTTCCCATGTGTTCTTTATGAGACTGAAGTATGAGTCTATTTAACAGGACACAAACAGATTCACTGAATATATCTGCATGTGTAGAAATTAGTAAAAAGTGTCACATTAACAGTTTAACTAGCTTATTAGCCATGTTCTAACTCACTGCACAGTAAATTTCATCCACATGGAATTGGTGTTGCATAACTTCTGCTATAAATCCACACCCCAGCTGACACTTCATCTATTTTCTTATGTAGATGAATGAAGAGAATCTTCCATTGGTGTAACTAAACTAAATTTAAGTAGTTATTTGAATTAATTCAGAAATGTATTAAGAGCAAAATCAGAGAAAATACTGGCATATGTTTTCACCACATACTTATTTTTTGCCTTTGTTTTGGAACACCCAGCTTTGCACCTTGAAGTCTTACTGAAAAAGGCTACGAAATTCAACTGACTTCAAATGGATTTCTAACTACCACCCTTGGTTCTTGAGAAGCAATCCTTCTGTACTCATGTCAGATACCCAAAAATGCTGTTCAGATCTCAAATCACATCTGGTTCTTGTCCAAATTTCTTCCAATTTTCCATATTGGTATCCTACAATTGGAGATGATCCCCCAGGACACAGAAACACTGGAGGTAGTAACAGGTCCATGTTCAACAGCAGCTTACACAAACCTGCTTTACCTTGTAATGGACATAATCAGTCACTGCATCTCACTAACTTTTTAAAAGTTACCTATACAAAGGGGAGCAAAACCCAGTTGCCTTGCTGTATTGCTCATTCTCTTGCCTCTGAACTGCTTTGTTCCAGAATTGGAAGGAATACATGTAGTTCCCAGCACACTACTCAGTTAATGAAATTAGTCAACTGTTTCAAAAATATCTAAGATAGGTGGACGTACCATAAACTGCATCTCCTTAGTTGCTGGGACCATAAGTAAATTTTCTAAAATATACATTCATAAAGCTTACCTCTTCATCTCAAAGACAACATTACCCTAATTCTCTTAAAATTAACTACTGTTGCCCTCATAGATTGCTGAAAATAAACTTCACTGTGAACTGCAATATACTAGTAGAGCATTAAACAACACTTTTCAAATAATTTAAATTCAAATTTCAGACCATCCAAAAGTAACTTGCAACTACGCAATATGGCATAAGTTTTTTAACCTGGCTACATCAGGCAGTGATGGGGCAGGGCCACAGTGTACATGACCAGACACGTACCTTTGGCTGTGCAATCCAAGGATACACATATCCGGTGATGAAGAGGTCTATGTTTTGGTCATGTATGGGACTGTTACCCAGTTACATGATGGAGGAAAGCCTGTGGAATTTTCAGGAAAGACTGGCAGAGAATAGGCTGCCAGAACAATTAAAAACCAAAGTCTGTTGTTTAGATGTGGAAGCTCCTCTGGGAAGAAACGACAGTAGTGTTTAGGCTAGATTTAAATATGAGATTTTAAAATAAGGCTATTAGGCTTTTTATTGTTAACTTGAGTTATATAATTGGTTCAGTTTCTAATGATTTCTCTATCTCATACCTAAAAAATTAAAAAAGGCCATTTTCACAATTGAAAACTTGCATAGTAAAATAGAAAACATTTCTGTTGAACACAAGTTTTATGTTGTTTCTCCCCTTCTAGTTTTGAAGATGCTCCTGCTGTGTCACATCAATTTTGATTTGACTCCAACTCTTTCATAATAATTGCCTCTATATTTTACTTCATTATAAGCACTTGAAATAACAAAAAGGCAGCCTGAAGCTGGAGACGTGTTTGACTGGTGGGGAGTAACACTACACTACAGTTAGTCATGTGCATGGTATCTTAAGCAAAATATGGTATATTCTTGTTTTTATCCAGCAGAGTTCAGGCAAACCTAAATGAAAGTGCACTTAGAGATCCAACATTTATTAGCAAGGTCTCTGGGCCTGCAAGTATTCCAGAACTTCAATATCTATTAATAAACCAGTGGCAGAGTGGGACTGCTATCTGCGGACAAGACAGCCTTGATAATACAACAGCAAAGCTATGATTATAAAAGCATTTGAGTTTCCAGTGTAGACCTCTTAACACTCCATTTTGAAACATTTGAAGCTTGCCAAGCATAAATATGACCATTTTGAGATATTACAGCCACTTAAAATCCTTGAAAACTTCTGAGCCTAAAGTAAGAGCACAGAAAATAGTCAGTAAGGATGTGTTTTGACTACAAAGTTGACTATTTGTGCTGAAATTGCATCATGAGTAAGAGATCAACACCCACAGCTGAAAAAAGCAAGGTCTAAGTATGATCCATCTGTTTCATTCTAAAGTAGGTCTTTTTTCTTCCTCTGGGCAATGACATTTAGACTGTGTTCAGCACTAGGGTATCCCCATTGCCTATAAGAACTTCTGCTAGGACAGGTACACTCAAAATGCTATGCCAGCTGTCACTGGATTTTTTTCATGGAGACCACACTTTATCAGAGTTCTGCTTATAAACATGAGTTTTGTTATCTCTAACAAAGATACTGCGTTAAGAATAATGCAACAACTGCATTCAACAAATTTTTACTTAGGCATAATCTCCAGATACATTTTTGTGCCGATACTCCTGTTTCTGTGAGTGCCAGGCACATGCATGGAACACAGACAAGCTCTGAGCACTAAACCTTAGAATGCTGAACTCTAGTTACACCAATTACACACTGTGCAGCTCCACACTTCCTATATGTAAACCAGCAATATAATCCTTGCTAACAACCTCCCCACGGGTGTTGTGAGTATTAAAGAATTGTACAGCACTTTATTCATTCAAAGGACTATGTCTAACACAGCAGATGTGCTACTCACTTCTATGAGCCATCACTGGGCATCTTTACACGATAGGTAAGTTCTTACCCACTTGAACTTTCTTTGTTGGGTGAGAAACTCCATTTTTCCCAAAACATGTGATTCGACCCCTGGCTATTAGTAAATGTTGCAAAAACAACAAAAATACCTTCACTTCAGAACAGTTCAATGCATAAAAGGAAGCAGAACAACTAGATTTACAGAAACAAAAATCTTCTTGATTGCCAAATTCATAGAAAGAGATAAAAGCAATCTCTCGAAAGATACGGTCTTCTGAAAATTTCCTGTGCCTGCTATGGCGAAAACCAAAGTTACCACAATAGTACCTGAATACACCAGAAAGTGCCCAGGTGCTCCATGGAAATATCGTAGATTTTAAGGTCTGTGAACTCTCCCCAGAAGGCCCAAGCCCAGCAGGATAATGATGAACAAACCAGTATTAGCAAACTACGCTAAAAACTTGAACACAGGTTGTCCTACCTATAAAAGCTACCACACAAAACTAACTCCACTTCCACACAAACTTTTTAAGAAAAAGAGAGTAATTATTAAAGAAAAAGAAAGATGTTAATCTACAAACAAAAGCACAGAGACTGTTTCAGGAGTCTTGGATGCATATTAGGTCCAGACTCTACAAGTTTGCTTCATCAAATTCATTACAGATCCTCATGAAACAACTTCATTTCTGTAGAGAACTTAGCAGGGGAGGAAGGAAAAAACTCAACAGCAGCAATATTTTTGTGCAATTCTGAGAGTTAACCAACACTGTAGTATATAGATACTACTGAGCCCATTATTAAAGCACTCAAGCTATCTTAGATCACACCCACCCTACTTTCACAGGAAGCCCGGAGAGATGAAAGGTACACCTGAAATAATTTTACTATGCGATTTTCACAAAAGAACTTCCTTCCAACTTTGTTATACAATAACTGAATGTCACTTCCTGGGTAACATGCACAGGTCACAAATTAAATGTTACACATCCATAAGTGCAACATCACTAGCCTACGTCAGGAAAAAAAGAAAACTGTTTATCCTTACAGCTCATAGAGCTGTAAATTTAGCAAATCATTAATACTGGTGCGATCATTATATATGCAATGGCTCAGTTTGGTGGCAAAAAGTGAAAGCAGGGGCAGAGAGAACCAGAGATCTGAAAGAAACATCAGAATTAACAGTTTCCTCTTGTGACAACGCCTGACAACTATGTTTGCCACCCATACTAAAGTGGGTGGTAAAATGGGCGGCGAAACTTTAACATCCCGAATAAATCTATCCCGTTTAAATAAAACTCCACAGTAAAGCATCCAGCAGCAGGGCCGGCAGAAGTAAGCCGGCACCTCCGCTCCCCAGCTAGACGACCTTTGTTCGCTGGTGCCAGCCGCTGCAGCATCCACGGGGGCACAGAACCCCCGGCCAGGTACACTCGGGGGGGGTCCCGGCATCTCGGCGCACCCAGGAAGCGTCCGCGGTCCCTTCCGCAGCGGGGGGACGGCGCCGGGGAGGGGAACCCCAGGGGCGCTCGGGGTCAGGGCGGCGGGAGCCACGCTGGCCGCTCCCGGGGAGCAAGGGGGTGCGGGGGATGGCGGGACCCGCACTCACCTCTTCCACCTCGATCTCTTTGTAGTCGATTTCTTCGAAGTTGAGGACCGGGGGGGTTTCAATCATTTCAGCGGAGGCGGCAGCGGACATGCCTCCTCTTTCACCGCAGGGAGGAGAGGGGGCTGGGGCTACGCGAGCGTCCGGCACCAGGCAGCCGAGGGCCGGAGCCGGGGCTACGCCGGGCTCGGCGGCGGTTCCTGGCGCAGGTCGGGGCGGGCCTGGCCGAGGCGCCGCCGGGGCCGCATTCGCGGCGGCCGCGGGCCTCACTGGCGGCGGGCACAGGCCCCGGCGCCGCCGCTGCGCATCCCGCGCCCTCCCG